>NC_060041.1:323958-637916 GCF_905333055.1 Maniola jurtina
AGCGCAGTATCTACACATGTATGGAAGATTAATCTTCATCATCGAGTGCCACCTTCAACTTGAAGTTTGGGTCTCAGTAGTTATGTGAGAAGCATTTAGATCTTGTGCAGGCATCTTTAATGCCGGATCAACTCATTTAAATCTACCTTCTTCGCTGTCTTCAAGATTTTCGAAAAAAATCCGAGAACCTTTAAGGATCGACCTTGGAAACTCGTATTTAAAATTATCTTTGAAGAGATCCAAAAATGCAACCTCATTTTGTGCGACGGCAGTCATTACCTTTCGGTTACAACTTACAGTTAGCTTATATCTATGCTAATCAGTCGTTCCAGTGCTTATTGCTTGAAACCTTTATTCAAGCAATTAGCACCGAAACAGTAAATAAATAGTAATAACAAGTGTAAATTAAAAATTTATAACACCCCCGACGATCCAAAGTATTTGAGTTTTCCAAAACATCATTTTCAAATAAATAATTATGTATTTAGGCAACGTCCATCTTGACAGCTTGACATTTGTCTATTGACATAATATTATGAACCTAACGGTTATCTAACCTTCTTTTCTGCAAGAAAACTAGAAAAGAGCTGATAACTCTTAAACGGCTGAACAAATTTTTTTAGATTATAGCTAAGAACACTCTCGATCAAGCCACATTTCAAACAAAAAAAACTAAATTAAAATCGGTTCATTCGTTTAGGCGCTACGATGCCACAGACAGATACACAGATACACAGATACACAGATACACAGATACACAGATACACAGACACACAGATACACAGTTACACACGTCAAACTTATAACACCCCTCTTTTTGGGTCGGGGGTTAAAAAACATACCTAGATAAAATAACTCCGTAAATATACCTACTATTTACGAAGGTAAAAATTACTGTATCAGACTAAGTAGAATATCTCTGGAAATTCATTTACAAGGGAGAGAAGTTGTCGCCAGCCGCAAACCAATTTAAAAATAATCACTTTTATTGTGCAAGGACAATAAAATATGAAGAAGGCAAGAAAATGTTTATTCTTTACTCCATAGTTGTAAAGGACGCTTGTTCGCGACCTCAGGGATGAATGAGTCAGCAAACTTCTCGTTAAAAGCTAAGGGGAGGCCTATTCCGGAGCAAACATTTTTTGTTCATGCCATTTTATATCTTAAGTTTCATCAGGCTCTACACAAAATACGTCTTTAGGATGCTTATTTTTTTAGAAGCTGTAATTTACTTTTCAGTTTTATGGGCATTTAGAAAGCTTACTTGGCAGCTAAAAGCTGTTTGAAATTATCTCAAGTGAATAATATTTTCTCAGAAAGATTTTTGGCGTAAATTCGCACTTTATTTACTCACATTTTCGGCGTCCTTGCTTTAAACCAACCTACTTATTACACAAATAGTACCTACCTATACTACTTATATTCAAAGTTATAGCAATGCCTACTATATTATAGGTTACACATTATGTACCCACCTTATTAGTTACTTATCTTCTATTTTTATCACTTTACCTCGCAGATCGTTAGAAGTTCTTGTTATATCTTTACTATCTTACATATTTTGTTCTATTCCATAATCCACAATAATTATCAATTACCTTACTAATACACAAAAAGTTTCCCAAATTTATTCATGCCGAAAAGATTTGGGAAAGAGTGGACCCTTAGACTTAAGCAAATATTTCGACGATTACAATATTAAGAGAACTTTTCGAGTTAAATAACCTCTAATAAGTTCCAATTTATTATTTTTCGAAAGCGTTTGCAAGTATAGTTACCAGTGCACTGGTTTAGTTTGAAAATAATTTCCTACTCAAGCAGAAAAAAATGTTACAAGGAAACGTGTTGTTACGTTTCGCAGGTACGCTTCAGGCTTTCAAGTAGCAATATGTCTGCAAACTTCTAATTAAAACGAAAGATGGTAGGTTGAAAGTGAGGCGCGTACAGCACAACATAATTAGGTTCCTCCCTTTTCCCCTTCAACAAGTTTGAACTTTCAACAAGTTTTATTCAAAAACTAGCTGATGCCCGCAGCTTCGCCCGCGTGGATTGGTCAGATCCCCTGCAGCATCAGGATTGAGGAGTTGGAATCCAAATTTTTTATGAAACAATGTTGCAAAGTTCCTCTATCGATTAAAAAAGAAATGACGCAAATCGGTTCAGAAATCTCGGAGATTTCGGTGTACATAGGTAGAAAAACACAACTCGCTTCTTGAAAGTCGGTTAAAAAAGTAGCCTATGTTACACACTGGTCAATCCTCTACTTGTATGTGAAAATCCCGTTAAAATCGGTTCAGCCGTTCCGAAGATTAGCCTTTTCAAACAGACAGACAGACAGACAGACAAAAATTTTAAAAACGTGTGATTCAGTTATGGTATCGTTCAAATAACCATATGACCTTAACATGTGGTAGTTATTTCGAAATTACAGACAGACACTCCAATTTTATTTATTAGTATAGATGCTGAACCTACGCGAATCTAATTTAATAGGAGTATTTCAATTTTCAGCAGATCTCCAACATTGTAGATTTAATTAGGGCTGCATAAAAAGCGTGCTGTGCAATTATAATTTCTATACTTTCAAAAAAGTATTTATAATGTGAGAGCGTTCTAATTAATTTCTTTGGTAGGTACTTAACTAGGTGTAGGGTGAATTGAATACATAAGAATAAGATGATTTATATAAAAAATATCGAAGAATTTTTCTAATTTTGCAAAATAGCCCCCACCACGACGAAAAAATGCAAAATACCTACGAAGTTTTGTGAACAAGATAATATTTCCTTTGTCGGTTGATCCTTAGGTACTAAGGCGTTATAAACTTAACTAATTTAGCTTAACTAATGTTGGTATTAAAATCGGACCAAGGACCTCTCCCCTCCATCCACTCCCAAAATTTACATCAAATATATTGATATTGATTGATGATTGATTAGTTTTTTTGTTTGAAAGGTGGCTTGATCGAGAGTGTTCTTAGATATAATCCAAGAAAATCAGTTCAGCCGTTTGAAAGTTACCAGCTCTTTTCTAGATACTGTAACCTTCACTTGTCGGGGGTGTTTTAATTTTTAATTTACGCTTGTTTTAAACCTTTATTGCACACAAAAGGATAAACAGAAGAAAAGAAACAGAAAATTATGTTCAAAAGTACATAGTATGGAAAGGAAATGGAGTATGTAGAGGTATTTGAGGAGTAAAATGTGTCTCTAAACTTGTAATTAAAAGTTGAGAAGATGTCGCAGTTAGTAGGTACGTTTTTAACCCCCGACCGAAAAAGAGGGGTGTTATAAGTTTGACGTGTGTATCTGTGTATCTGTGTGTCTGTGTATCTGTGTATCTGTCTGTGGCATCGTAGCGCCTAAACGAATGAACCGATTTTAATGTACTTTTTTTTGTTTGAAAGGTGGCTTGATCGAGAGTGTTCTTAGCTATAATAAAAAAAAATTGGTTCAGCCGTTTAAGAGTTATCAGCTCTTTTCTAGTTTTCTTGTAGAAAAGAAGGTTAGATAACCGTTAGGTTCATAATATTATGTCAATTGACAAATGTCAAGCTGTCAAGATGGACGTTGCCTTGATACATAATTATTTATTTGAAAATGATGTTTTGGAAAACTCAGATACTTTGTCGGGGGTGTTATAAATTTTTAATTTACACTTGTGTAGCTACATCTCAACATAATTAGACTCCTTCCTTTTCACATTTTTCGAACAACTTGTACACAAAATACGCCTTTAAGCCGAACCTGCGTGAACCTCATTTACCGAGCGTATTGCAGGAGATCTCAGAGATTGCAGGTTTAATTATGGGCGCATAAAAAGCGTGTTTAGCGAGTGAGGGCGGTGTAAACGAGCGCTGAGAGGTCGCGGCTGAGGACCCTCGCGCAGACGTCAACCCAGCCGCTGGAGGGCTGCTGCATAAAACATTGCCGAGAAATATGTTTTTAGGGTTCCGTACCTCAAAAGGAAAAACGGAACCCTTATAGGATCACTTTGTTGTCTGTCTGTCTGTCTGTCTGTCTGTCTGTCTGTCCGTCCGTCCGTACGTCGTATCTCTCAATAATCCTATAGAGTACTTCCCGTTGACCTAGAATCATGATATTTGGCAGGTAGGTAGGTCTTATAGCACAAGTACAGAAATAAATCTGAAAACCGCAAATTTGTGGTTACTGCATCATTTAAAAAAATGTGTTTAAATTTTCAAAGTAAGATAACTATACCAAGTGGGGTATCATATGAAAGTGCGCATACCTGTTCATTCTAAAACAGATTTTTATTTATTTTTGTGCATAATAGTTTTTGATTTATCGTGCAAAATGTTGGAAAAAATACCCGAGTACGGAACCCTCAGTGCGCGAGTCTGACTCGCACTTGGACGGTTTTTTATTTCACCATAACTTCTAAATGCCTGAACAGATTTGGATGTGTGGGGTATCGTTAGAATCCTTACATCATCCCGAATGACACTGCCTAAAATAAAAAATAAAAAATTCAACATGAACATGTACAGCACCAAAGGAACTACCTACCAATGCATTGCCGGTTTTTGAGTTATTTACAAGGAACCAACAGCTTATTTTTCTGTTATCTGCTAAACCAGACAAATCTGTACAGCGCAATATGCAGCATGCGATATGCACCACCCACCCTCACACAGCCAGCCACCAATTATTGAAGCAAGTGAAATATAGGCCGCGCTCCAGCACGATGAACCGACGTTATGACGAGGCTGGGGCATGGTGGGAAGGGGCTGGATGAGGAAGGCTGAGGACAAGTGTGGTGGCGCTTGTGTGGACATCCACAGGCTGATGATGATGATGATGACTGAAGTATTAGTGGAACACAGGATGAGAAAGCTGGTTCCATATAATTCAAAGGTAATAGGCGTTAATCGGTATTGAACATAAAAAATTTTCAAAAGAAAAATAAAACCGACTTCAAATTTCAAAACCACAAACACTAAAAAGTAAAAAATAACTTTTGTTTAGCTACACTTGTAATGTGCCTAGGTATGAAGTCGAGCGAGCTTCACTCTTGGATTTCTAATTTTGTTTCAATATGCTCGCTCGACTTCATACCTAGGCACATTACAAGTGTAGCTAAACAAAAGTTATTTTTTACTTTTTAGTGTTTTTAGTGTTTGTGGTTTTGAAGTCGGTTTTATTTTTCTTTTGAAAATTTTTTATTTCACAATTTTTAGTGGCCCCACTGTACTATAATATGCTATGCCCAGTTAAAACCCTACTGTTTACTAAGCTATTACACTGATCGCGAGCAATTTGCTCCTATCCATTGAGGAGTTCTGTTCTCCATCTCCAAAGATATTCATCAGATCTTCACCAAATTTATATGGGACCACCTGCACAGTATACCCTTTCAAACAAAAAAAAATTTTCCAAATCGGTCCAGGGGTCTTTGAGTAATCGGGGAACATACATAAAAAATAAAAATAAAATAAAAAAAAAAGATTCCGACGAATTGAGAACCTCCTCCTTTTTTGGAAGTCGGTTAAAAAACAACTTCAGTACATTTTTGAGCTGGAAAATGCACTATTTTTGAATACGTGTACAATGTAAGGCTTTATATCTTGGCTGTATTCAAGTCCGTCGTTTCGCCATGACGAGGCATTGTGTGGTATCTACGATCTCGGCTGCTCGCGCGTTCTGATGAGCTTGCGTCATGACCCCGATGTAGATACCGAGTTTATTCATGAGCTGAACCACTGAACAAGCTGAACATTTGAGTAGGTAGGCTTTATATCTTGGATCTTGAACTGAACTGAAGTGGCATTACATGGTCTGCCCACTGCCACTTCAGCTTCCTAATTTACTGAGTTGTATCGGTTACTTTGGTTTGAGGACTTTCTCGTTGTATCGCTTCTTCGACGATGGCTTCGTCAAAGCTCTGTATGTGACATCATATCCTTACTCTGAGCTCTGTGGTCCAAGTATAGTTACAAGACAAATGTATGTATGTGTATGAATGCTAATAAATGGGCATGTCATCGACTTAGCAGACAGGACGAAGTCAATTAATCTACGCGCGCTGACTGCATAGCCGATATTAGACTTGTGGACGTGACGATATTGGCCGAGCTTACAGAAGTTACAGACATTACAAATATGTATATCTATGTAGTTTGTACAGTTAGTAGGTATTCACACCGTTCATAGGTATGCCAGTGGTATGGCAGATTGTAGAATAGAATAGAATAGATTTTTATTCAAATAAACTTTTACAAGTGCTTTTGAATCGTCAAATAATTTACCAATTGTGATATATGTACCTACTTAATAATTTATGTAAGAACTTTCTTATACAATACTTAAAATCATGCGTTACATGAATAAATGGAAAAAAAATCTAATATAAATCTACAATTTGTATGATAAGGCTAAGTAAGGATAATTTATCCCAGAAAATTAAAGAGTCAAATGAAAATATAACCGAAATAAAACTCATACAAGGGCATAGGTGTAGTAGATCGGTAGGTAGTAGGCACCTAGCTGCTTACACTACTTAGTATGAGAAATTCTATCGAATAAAAATACTTACAGTACAACCAAATTAATAATGCGCATAGAAATCTTCGTCACTGTTCGGCAACGGTCGTGTATGATACACATGATATTGACTCCTATTTGTTTACCTATAACAAGGTGCAAAATTCGTCGTATTCCCAGAAACACCCGAATCATTGAATCGTAAGAGCCCTATAAACAATGCACTTGCATTTTGCACCTTGTTATAAACAAATAGGAGTCAATATCATGTGTATCATACGACCGTTGCCGAACAGTGACGAAGATTTCTATGCGCATTATTAATTTGGTTGTACTGTACTTACTAAACGAACCCTTTCCTTTGAATCGGAGTTGCACCGGCGCGGCATTGCAAGGCGGAGCTAAATTAAGCGCAGTAATAAGTAAAAATAAGTCCCACCTTAAATTTAATCCAAGGATAAAGTGGTGGCTAAGTGTCGGGGGCAAGGACCTCACATGAAAGCGCTTACTCGCCATCAGCTGCTTAACTGCTCAGTGATTCTGACCCCCGGTGTAGGGACTTATTAATTTCTTTCGCTAGGAGTGGAAGGAAAGCGTTTCAATTTGGTTCTCATTAATTGCAGGCTCCGGTGATAGAAAAACTAAATGCGAGCCAGACTCGCGCACCGAGGGTTCCGACGTACTACAATCGTATTTTTTTTCAACATTTTGCACGATAAATCAAAAACTATTATGCTTAAAAATAAATAAAAATCAGTTTCAGAATGTACAGGTAAATCATTGCTATAACGGCGAAGGAAAACATGCCTGAGACTGAGAGTTCTGTATAATGTTCTCAAAGGTGTGTGAAGTCTGTCAACCCGCATTTGGCCAGCGTGGTGGACTATGGAAACTAAAATACACTGGTAACTAATGGTAATGACTAGCTACGCTCCCTATTTTCCCACAGGAACTCTGCTTCATGCGTTACCAATTCAAAACGTAAACACTAAAACAAACCCTAGTTCCTAATAGCGGTTAAAACCATTCCCATTATTTTAATTCATCGGAAATTAGTTTTTAACACGTAGAAATAGAGGTGGAAATACTTTGAGGGGTTTAAATTAATGCATATTGGGGGGTAGTCAAAAATGCAGGCTATCGAGCCGTTTGTCATCAGTTCATGAAGCGTGTACACTGTACATAAAGTGACCAGGTTTTTTCGGCTCAAAGCGGGACAGCGGGTGACGAAGTTAACAGGAAGTGAGCCTCGGACATGAGTAGATCGGATCTGTATGTTAATGGGGTAAATCTTATGAATGATGCACGAGACTTCATCCGCGTGGATTTAGGTTTTTCGGGATATTGATTGCCTACGTGCATTTCCGGGACGCAAGCTACCTCTGTACCAAATTTCATATACTTAAATCGGTTAAACAGATTGGCCTTTAAGAATCCCATACGAACTCTTCGATTTTCCAGGATAAAATACTTTTTATGTCCGTCCCCGAGATGTACGCTAACTCTGTACCAAACATCAAAATCGATGAAACTGTTGGGCTGTGAAAAGCTAGCAGACTGACAGACAGACAGACACCCTTTCACATTTATAATATTAGTATGGATTAAAAATGATGCCCACGATTTCATCAGTCTAAGTTTTGTTTTAGGGATGGATTCAAGAAAGCCGGAAAAAATCATTGAAGTGATGAATTTCAACCCTCTATTTTACCCCCTCAGGGGTTGAATTTTCTATAATCGAATAATCATAATAGCTATCCATATAGCATGCCCAGCCCGATCCGTCCAATAGTTTGAGCTGTACGTTGATAGACAGATAGTCAATCACCTTCCTTTTCATTTATCCCGTTCAAGCGGGATGCCTGGTCACTGTACACACAGGAAGTTATTGTTCCAGTCAGTGCTCTCCACTGACTGCTGATGGACAATGTCGCTGGTCTGCCATAGTTGCTCAGAAAATCTATAGCCGATAGTTGAGTACATACGAATATATCCACGTTTTCGTTCGCTTTTATTTCCAGCTAAGTACTCGTACGAGAGATGTGTAAGTAGAAAAGTATCGTTTGAAAAACAGGAACATGAGTTGTTCTGAATTTCTTTTCCACGTTTTAAACCTGGTATTAAATGTATGCCTGGTTGGTCTGGTAGGAGGCTTCGGCCGTGGCTAGTTACCAGTTACCACCCTACCGTACCGCGAAGCGATTAGCGTTCCGCTATGAGGCCTAGAAACTAATAAGTCAAAGTCAGATTTAAAATAGGTTACTGTACACTTTTTGATTGTCAATTGTTACTTTGTAGATAATTATTAATTATGTAAACTTAAAACCAAACGAGGGTTCCACACACGCCCTAGTCTGAGACGAAGCTTACAACTCAACAAGGGCGTATTCTTTTTAACCGACTTCAAAAAAGGAAGAGGTTCTTATTATTATCTCTGTTTGGTAATGGACGTTTCTTTGTCTTCCCTTGATGATCTTGATTTTGATGTAGATTGACGGTTCACAACAAACTTGAATTTCTTCACTACTTTGGGTTTTGTATTTAAAACACTGAGGTAGATAACATTATTAGTTTAATGATCCAAGGATTGATTTTACAAGAAAATAATAAAAAATGATGACGCGACGTATCGCTGTGTTTGATCTAGTGTTCAGTTCAATATGGCTGCTCCCTTCGTGTACGTTCGGGCGCTGTCGTATCTCTTCGTTGGTTTGCGCGCCAACATCTTCCCCCCCCCCTCAACGACCTTGGGATGTTGAGGTTACTTGTCCGATGCTGATGGTAAGGGGCACAGGCTATTGATGGCACGTCTGATGATGCCACTTGTGGTTAAAATGTCTGCTACACGTGCGACTCCGTCTGCTCCAGGATAAAGTTTTGATAGGCGCCCCATGCGCCATTTTAGTGGAGGAAGGTTTGCTTGTTTAATGATGACCATATCTCCTTGAAGTAAACCTTTGTTTATTCGCCATTTTGCTCTTTGTTGAAGCTCACACAGGAATTCCTTGCGCCATCTTTCCCAAAATTGTTGTTTGAACTGCTCAAGTTGCTGGTATCGATTTAGACGACTTATTCTGGCGTCTAACAAGGCTGGTGATGGCAATGAGGTGAACGGTCTACCGATGAGGAAGTGCCCAGGAGTCAAAGGAAGTAAATCGGTTGGATCAGACGAAAGTGGAGTAAGGGGTCGAGAATTCAAGATTGCTTCGTCTTGTACGAATAAAGTCGATAATTCCTCGTACGTGAAATGATTGGTTCCTAACATGCGACTGATATGATATTTTGCAGATTTCACACCCGCTTCCCAAAGCCCGCCAAAATTTGCACAATAAGCTGGCGAAAAATTGAATTTTATGCCCTCATCGGCGGCAAACGAGGTGATTGATTCATTGTTTTCTACGGATTCTAAAAATTGGCGAAGATCATTGTTTGCGCCAACAAAATTCCGGCCATTATCGCAGTAAATTTCGCTAGGTTTTCCTTTGCGTGAAATGAATCTCTTTAGGCAAAGAAAAAAGTTATCAGTGCTAAGGTCAGACGCAAGCTCAAGATGTACAGCCTTAGTTGAGAAGCAGATGAAGAGGCATAAATAGCCCTTGGTTAATTTACAGCCACGTCCACGGCGATCTTGTATTGGAAAAGGTCCTGCAAAATCTACGCCAGAAATCTGGAACGGTAGGTTAGGAGTCACCCTCGACGCAGGTAAGTTACCCATTATAGGATTTAGTGTATTAGCTTTCATAATTCTACATAGTTTGCAGTTGTTTACTGTGCTTCTAGCTAGGCGTCTGCCTGAAATGGGCCAATAGTTTAGTCGTAAATTATTTAACAATAATTGTGGACCGCCATGCATTAGTTTTATGTGCTCATAAGCAAATAATAATTTTGTAAATTGATGGTTTGAATTTAATAAAACTGGATGTATTTGATTATAATTTTCAGGTGAATTTTGGATACGCCCACCTACGCGCAAGATGCCATTATCGTCTACGAAAGGTCGCAGTGAGAGCAGGCGTGATCGAGAAGGTAAGCATTTTTTATCATTTAGTAGTTTAAGTTCGACTTCAAAATTTTCTAATTGATGTTGCTTTATTAAATAGATGAGAGAATTTTTAAGTTCATTAATTTTGAGATGGCCTGTATATTTAGCGCTTGGGTATTTAGAATTATGGATAAATCTTAGTACATAAGCTAAGCTTCTTTGTAGTCTTGCAAAGTTTGAAAATCTGTCGAAATTTATTATTGTATGTGTAGCGGCAGCTTTTGGAGTTGCTTTAAATGTAGATGTAGTTGTAAGTGTAGATATTTGCTTAGTTTTATTAATACACGCTTTCTTTTCAGGAAGTTCACTAATGAATTTTATATTACTTGGCCACTCACTCTCATCATTTGACAAAAACTGAGGACCTTGCCACCATAAGGCAGCATTTTGAAGATTTTTAGGGTCTAAACCCCGAGAGGCTAGATCCGCTGGATTATGTGTGCCTGGTACATGTCTCCAGATGCCAGAAGAAGTCATCTCTTGAATCTTTGCAACTCGATTCGAAACAAAAGTCTTTAGATCACGAGATTGGGATGATAACCACCCAAGGACCACTGAAGAGTCTGTCCAGAAATAAGTCTTTGGAGGCACTGGAAGTCGTAAAGCCTTTAAAACCGCTGAAACTAGACGAGATGCGAGTAAGGCTCCACAAAGCTCCAATCTGGGTATCGTTTGCGACTTTATAGGAGATACTTTAGTTTTTGCACACAGAAGATTGACACTTATCTGTCCTGATTTATCAGTTGATCTCAGATATATGCATGCCGCGTAGGCCTCAAGAGAAGCATCACAAAATGCGTGAAGTTCGATGGTTTTTGGTTCGTCATTGAGTGCGTATCTGGGAATTTGAATATTAGATAAATTGTCTAAGTTAAAAACAAAGTTAGACCATAAATTGGCAATGTCAGAAGGAATAGGGTCATCCCAGTCAAGTTTTAATAGCCACAATTTTTGAAGAATTATTTTTGGGATTATTGTGCACGCACTCAAGAGCCCGAGAGGATCAAATAATTTTGCAGAATTTGATAAGATCGATCGTTTGGTTACTACAAAATTAGATTCAATTTTCGTAGGAAATTTCAAGACGTCAGCGACTGGATCCCATTTAAGGCCTAGTGCACTGGATTGCGAACTTAAATTTAAGTCCGTAGCTACATGAACATTTGAATTATTTTCAAATATAGAAGGTATGTTAGTACGAAATTTACGCAAGGGAAGACATGCAGAACTAAGGATTTCTGATGTTTTGTTTATAATATGTAGAAGTTCTTGTTCTGAGTTGCAGCCTGATAGAAAATCATCAACGTAAAAATCATGTTTTATTAAATTTGATATTGTTTCATCTTTGCAAGTTTTAGATAATTCTAGAAGACATCGAGTTGCGAGAAAGGGAGCAGACGCAGTACCGTAAGTAACAGTGTTGAGTTTAAATATTTTGATAGGAAGATTTTCACTCTCACGCCACAAAATCATTTGAAGATGACGTTGCTCTGGATGTATCAAAATTTGTCTATACATTTTTTCGACATCAGCTGACACTACAAATTTGTGTTGTCTAAATCTAAGTAAAATGGAAAACAAGTCATCTTGGACTACCGGCCCTACGTACTGTATGTCATTAAGTGCAATATTATTCGAGGTTTTTGAAGACGCGTCAAATACAACTCGAGTCTTCGTGGTTTCACTGCTTTCTCGAATTACTGCATGATGCGGCAAGAAACAGCCATGATCATCATAATCAATAACTTCCGACATATGGCCTAAATCTTCATATTCTTTCATGAATTTATTGTATTCTGAACGTAAATTTGGATTTTTACTTAATTTTTTCTCTACTTGAATTAATCTTCTTTTTGCAATATTATAGGAATCACCTAGAGTATCAGCTGAATCGCGGAAAGGAATTTGTACACAAAATCTCCCATCTTTATCTCGGTAAGTAGTTTCATTAAATAATTTTTCACAAAAGTGTTCATTGAAAGAAGACGTTTCTGCAGGTACTTCTTCAAGCTCCCAAAACTTAGAAAGTTGCTGTTGTATTTCCTTGCTGAAGTTGCAATAAATTTTATCCGAAGTGTTGCTACGTTTCCCCCCCATGGGGCCAGCAACTATCCAACCTAGTTGAGTTTCTTGTAGTGTGGGCATATGAAGACCCAATTTAAATCTAGAAGAACAAAGTAGATCCCAGAAGACGTCAGCTCCGAGAAGCATGTCAACTTCTGAAGAAACAAAGAAGTTGGGATCCGCTAAGTGGATGTGGTTAGGTATTTGTAGACTTTCGATATTGATGTTGACTTGAGGCAGCTTGTCAGTAATAAGAGGAATGATGTAGCATCTGACAGGCATGCTAAATGTGTTGTATGTAGAGTGGATGACAATATTGCAATGTTCGGTAATCTTAATTACAGAATTGTTGAGACCGCATACCGAACGAAGATAGTTTTTCACTGTTGGTAGACCAATCTTCGTTCGTGCAGCTTCGGTTATAAAGGAAGATTGACTTCCACTATCCAATAAAGCTTTCAATGTAAATGATTTGCCGTTAGTTGTTACCTTCACCAAAGCCGTAGATAGAAGAGCTTGGTTTGAGGACACAGAAGACATACTAACAACGCAAGAAGGATCCTTCATATCGGTAGGACCAGAAGAGGAAGAAGGTAAGCTGTTATGTCTAGGAACTTTAATATTAGATGTTGGAAGTGATGTAGTAGTTCCTTCGCGACTTTGTGACGATGATGATGATGTAGATGTTTGTGTCGGTGGTTGAATATAGTGAAGAGAAGACTGTCTATGTAAAATTGAATTATGTTTTCGTTTACAGAAGCGGCAACCACCCAGTCTACAGTTGAAATGACTGTGCCCTTCACGGAGGCAGTTTGTGCAAATTTGCCATTCGTGAACTTTCGCAATTCTGTCATCTACTGACATCGATTTAAATTTTGGGCAATTATATAATTTATGGTCTAGCTTACAAGCTAAACATGCTTTGTTGGTATACGAAGATGATGATGATGATGAAGGTGAAGAAGGTGACGCTGCAATAAATGACTTTGATTTAACAAATTGATTGCGTTTATCTGACTTAACGGGTTTGTTAGCATGAACAGTCTCCAACACTGTTGCTCGCTGACGCAGAAATTCAAAAAAATTACTAAGCTTCACGTTGTCGTGGGTGCTCCTAAACTCCTCCCATTTTCTGGCTGTAGATGAGTCCAGTTTTGAAGAAGCCAGGTAAATGATCAGAGAATCCCAATGCTCTGTTGGTTCTCCTAGTGAATTTAGGGCATTTAAATTTTTGGTTATGTTATCAATCAAATTACGTAAACATTGTTCGGATTCCCTACTGATAGTTTCTATAGAAAATAAACCTTTTATATGTTCATTAATCAGAAGTCGCTTATTATTGTATCTGTCACAAAGAAGTGACCAAGCTGTTGAGTAGTTGATAGATGATACTGTGACAGAATTTATGACTGCGCTTGCTGAATCTTCTAGGTACGACTTGAGATAATGAAATTTATTTATGTCCTCGATGGTATCATTATTGTGTATTAACGATAAATACATGTCTCTAAATTCTATCCATTTACTTTGGTCCCCGTTAAATGGAGGAATTTTAAGCGGTGGCAACTTTACCCCACGATGCTTTGACCGGTCGGATCCGCTGACAGACACCGATCCGGATTCGTTTTTTAATGCGTTTTCAAAAATTTGTAACATTTCTTGTGCTTGCGCTATTAATTTAAAAAATCTATTTTCAATCTCTTCTCTTTCTTTCATCTGTAGGCCTTCGTCCTTAATGTCTAAAGATTCGATTTTTGATTGCAATTCATCGAAATTATATGACAGATCTTGAAACTTACTCAACCTTAAACTTAATTCATTAGATTGACTTTTATTTAATTTAGTTTCTAAAAGAGGCGTTAAGTATTTTTCAAAAAGAGTAATGCGTGTTTTTACGCGTCCTCTTTGCGCAATAAGATCTTTTAATTCGGTCATTTTGTAAGCGCAAACAACAATATACGATATGAAGAAAAAATTAAAATATTAAAAATAATAATAAAAACAATGCATCAACCAACCTCGAAGCCCCGTACAAACCGGGCGTATTAAGTAATCCACCTGTGCGGCACGGCTTACTCGATGCAGGCACCCGCAGTCAGCGCGGCGACTCCACGGGGCGACTCGGCCGGCGTTTGGGAAGTAGGTATGAAAATATGATGCGACCGACCGCCACTTGGTGAATTATTTCTCACCACTCGACTCTGAAAATAGTCGGCGAATCTATGTTTTACTCATAGACCTAAGATTTTTCGCTTCGCTCATTTACTATTGAAATATTACTTAATGCACTGTAATTAAGATGGTACAGTTTTAATTAGATGCTGTTTGTACTTTGTATTAAAGAAATCTTTGAAATTAAACTGATGGAATGAATGTTTGTAACTCGTTTGAAATGATGAAAATGTCGACCTTTGTCGACAAATCGAAGCAAAATTGATAAAGAAGGATTAACGATGTATAGGATTAAAGATGTATAGGATTAAAGATGTATAGGATTAAAGATGTATATAGGAATGAGCATTACTTCCCTCGGATCACGTCGGGGTCACCATAAACTTGTTTGGTAATGGACGTTTCTTTGTCTTCCCTTGATGATCTTGATTTTGATGTAGATTGACGGTTCACAACAAACTTGAATTTCTTCACTACTTTGGGTTTTGTATTTAAAACACTGAGGTAGATAACATTATTAGTTTAATGATCCAAGGATTGATTTTACAAGAAAATAATAAAAAATGATGACGCGACGTATCGCTGTGTTTGATCTAGTGTTCAGTTCAATATGGCTGCTCCCTTCGTGTACGTTCGGGCGCTGTCGTATCTCTTCGTTGGTTTGCGCGCCAACAATCTCCATTTCACAATTTCCCTAACTTATTAGAACTATCAAAGCTGTTAAAACAGCTCATTCCCAAGCTTTTTATCATTTAAACTAACCTTTACATTGTGAATAGGATTTTGCAATAAGTATAAGTTTTATAAAAACATTGAACTTATACTTAACTTGGATAATATGGGGATAATCTTGGGAGCCGATTTCGCCATTTAGGTTAAGCTTCGCTTCAAAAAACTTATCTAAAGTCCGTACTCCATACATTAACTGTATAACGCTTTCGAAAAGTTTTATCAGTAATGGATTCCAGGCGACAGATGTTCACAAAAGCTCTTAATAGGAAACTTTGTTAGTACAAGTGTGAAATGCATAGCGTTACATTAAAGACATGAAATGTAACTTAAAAGTTAAAACACACAAAATGTAGTGTACTCGCAAGCGACAAAGCGACACTTCCGTGTATTAAAATTTTCCTACTTCAAAAGTAAAGTAATATTTTGTAAAAGCAAACGTAAATATAGTAGACGTTAGACACATTGGGTAAGCAGATGTTCTCCGTAACATAACCACTGACCACTTCACCACAGAATAATATTAGGATGAGTACTGTCCACTTGCTACTTAAAGGAAAAATTAAAATGTGTTTATGAACAATTAATCAGTATTTTCAATTTTTAAAGAAAAACAACGACACCAAGTGTGGTATATGAAAAGGCTTTACCTGTACTGTTGTACATTTTAAAATAGAAATTTATTTATTTTTATGCATAACTCTATAATTTGTTTTTGATTTATCGTGCAAAATGTCGAAAAAAATACCCGAGTACTAGAACCCTCGGTGCGCGAGTCTAACTCGCACTTGGGCGGTTTTTTAATCGCTTAAAAAGCACTACAATATACATTACGTAGATATTTTGATGATGAAACATTACTCTATGTAGCCACGTAAATGGAACTGCAAATTCAAACATTTACCGGGGCGAGGTAAGCGCCAGGCGGTATGGTAGTGTAACAAATTGATCCACTTGCACTAAATAATTCCAGTATTTGTGCACCGAGCTAGCACGGTCTGTTTAATGCAACTATTTACTGCACTGCACGGCACATAAGGGTGCGTCCACACGTAATAAGAGATCATGAGGCGTGAAAAGTAGAGTATTCAATGAAGGGGTAGTGCTGTCTTCGTCTTGGGCGCCCTTAAACCCCGCGCTTTACTCTGGATCTAAATGCAACACTCTTGTTACGCTTAGGATTTATCCAAGCGTCCGTAACGTAACACTCGATAAGGGTGCGTCCACATGTAATAGTAGATTGTGAGGTGTGAAAAGTAGAGTATTCAATGCTGGGCTAATGCTGTTTTCGTTTTGGGTCACCCTAAACCCCGCGCTTCACGCATAAATCTAGATTCTATATGTTCCTAAGCGTAACACTCTTGTTCGCTTAGAATTTATCCAAGCGTAAGACATTGCAGTGCCCTCATCACACTTCACACTAACATTAAGGCGACAGTTTGTGTGTTTGTATGTGTGTGTGTACTGTGTATGTTTGTTACTCTGTCACGCAAAACTACTGGATGGATTTGGCTGAAATTGATGGAAATAGATTATAACTAAACTGGAATAACACATAGGCTACTTTTTATCCCGGAAAATCAAAGAGTTCCCACGGGATTATAAAAAACCTATATCCACGCGAAAGAAGTCGCGGGCATCAGCTAGTGTTGAATAATTTTCTATCACATGTTACGCATTCGCCTCTTCTGGGCATGGTCTTAGCTGGCGTGCCAAAGTCCGGTGCGTTTGTATATTACGTACAGATGTGAACTTACCCTAACAGGAAAACAAAGTCGTTTCAGTTGCTATTTATGCACCTAATTGAATAACTTGCGAGTGATATACAGCCACCCTACACCTACTGCTAAACTTGTTATTATTACAGGTAAAAGTAAGAATTAATTTAATAATTAAGTATAATCTAAATATTTATAACGAAAAGTTGACTGACTGGCTGACTGATACATCAACGAACAGCTCAAAAAACTACTGGACGGATCGGGCTGTGGATCAACGGGAAGTACCCAACAGGTTTTCTTGACGGACCCGACAGATGGACAGGCGGACCGACAGATAACAAAGTGATCCTTTATGTGTTCCGTTTTTCTTTTTGAGGTACAGAACCCTAAAAAAACCGGTCGAATTGAGAACCACCTCCTTTTTGGAAGTCGGTTAAAAAGGAGCTTATAGGTCCACTTCGTTGTCTGTCTGTCTGTCGTGTCTGTCAAGAAACCAATAGAGTTACCATAGGGTAAATAATTAGTATTTTTAACTTTAAAGTAAGGTTACCTACAATACCAAGTGGGCTATAATATGAAAGGGATTCACCTCTACATTCTAAAATAGACTTTTAATTTTATGCATAATAGTTCTTAAAAAATAATTTTATAAAAAATACGACTGTAATACGGAACCCTCGGTGCGCGACTCAGACTCACACTTGGCCAGTTTTTTAAAATTACGTATTTGTTATAGCGGCAATAGAAATACACACTGAGCTGTGAAAATTTCAACTCTCTACCTATTACGGTTAATGAGATATAGCCCGCTGACAGACAGACGGGCAGACGACGGCGGAGGTTTATAGAGGTGGTAGTAGGGTCCCGTTGGCATCATTCGGGTACGGAACCATAGTTAAAGCTAAGGAAAATTTCCCAGATGAAATGCGCCATTCCGTAGTAAGTAACGAGCATTTGAAATTGCTCCAGTTCCAGTTGAAGCGCCATCATTCTCATTCATCTAGATTCTAGTGCATTAAGCGAATGACCTGACTCAGTATTGAACACGGATTAATGGAAAATATGGATGGAATCGCGAAAAATGTGGCAGTGAAAGTGAAGCCAAAGCCTTGACTGAAAGCTTTAAATTAAACCATGAATTAAAATATCTCATCAGCTGTTTCGATACTGTAATATGAGTATGATATACTCAATACTCATACATATTATTATGTAGCTAGCTGATCCCCGCAACTTCATACGTGTTTTTGAAAATCCCTTGAGAACTCTTTGAGTTTCCGAGATTGTTTATCTCGGAAAATCTTATGTTCTGGAAAATCTGTGTGGTGTTGTGTGCTGTTGGTTGCTTTTTCTGTTTCTTTAGACTACTAAACCACTACCACCACACCACTAGGTACCACTAGGTAGGACGTGCGGTGCATAAAACATATTGTATACTGCATGTTATACGGTATGCCATACAGACTGAACCTTTGAGCCTCGATAGCGCAACGGTTGAAGAGCGGACTGAATTTCAAAAGGTCGGCGGTTCAAACCCCATCCGTTGCACTATTGTCGTATCTACTCCTGGCACAAGCTTTACGCTTAATTGGAGGGGAAAGGGGAATATTAGTCATGATTAGCATGGCTAATATTCTTTATTCTAAAACTTTACTTCAAAACTGATTTTGGCGGATTATAGCAAAATAGGCTTGTAGTTACAAGCAGTAGGCCCTATACATCATGGAATTCCGCAAAGTAACGCCTGCTTCTATTCAACAAATAGATGCTTTTTTGGAAATTGTACAGTTTCATTTGTTGGCAGCGTCTATTTCTGTCCTCTAGTCTGCGGCACTAACAAAGAGTGGGAAAAACGAAGACTAGACAGCATGCAGATGTAGAGTACTCGGGAATGATGAGTGACGCCGGAGACAATGTGCCCGCCACAATGGAGGGTAGGCACGGTATCCATTGCGACCTGAGTTATTTTGATTGACGACTGTTTGTGCTATGGCGGATGAGGATGAGACACATGATTGATTTATTAACGAAGATCCAATTGGCTAGGAGACCTTGTATTTTAGGGTTCCGTACCTCAAAAGGAAAAACGGAACCCTTATAGGATTACTTTATTTAATACCATTAAAAGTATGCTCCTGGCAAAAGCATATTACACAATCGAAGATTATGTAAATGATAAAAAAGCATGGATTTGACTCGCTCCAGCAAGGCGCGGGTCTGCAATTGCTTGTATAGTATAGAATATTATGTAAATTGAACAATTGAAAAGAGCAACCGCCGAGTTTCTTGCTGGTTCTTCTCGGTAGGAACAGCATTCCGAACCAGTGGTAAATTATTTGACGATTCAAAAGCACTTGTAAAAGTTTACTTGAATAAAAATCTATTCTATTCTATTCTATTCTATTCTACCTTATAGGATAACTATAAGTGGGGTATCGTATGAAAGGGCTTTACCTGTACATTCTAAAACAGATTTTTATTTATTTTTACGCATAATTATAGTATTTGATTTATCGTGCAAAATATCGAAAAAAATCCCCGAGTACGGAACCCTCGGTGCGTGAGTCTGACTCGCACTTGGCCGGTTTTTTATTAAAGTTTCGTACCTCAAAAGGAAAAAAGGAGCCGAACAACAAATTTTCCTATAATAAAATAGGAAAATTTGTTGTTCGGCTGTCTGCCAGTCAAGACACTCTTTCTCAGAAACGCATTAGAGGTCTTCATCATTATCATCATCTTCAAGCCCTACCCCAGTCTACTACTGAGCACAGATGTTTTCATAGAATGAGAAGAGCTTAGGCCATAGTCCGCTACGCCGCGCTGGTCCATTACGAATTGGCAGACTTCAAGAGTGGGGAAAACGTAGGCCAGACAGCATGCAGATGTAGAGCATTCGGGAATGATGGATGAGACATACCTATACCTATGATTGATTTATTGACGAAGATCGATCCAATATAATGTTTTCAGGGTTGATGTATGTATGTGAGTTTATTTCATCATCATGATCAACCCACCACTAGTATTATTGCGCACGGGTGTTCTCTTTAAATGAGGAGGGTTTAGGTATAGGGGAAAACTTTTTGAACATTTATAATACTAGCCGATGCCCGCGGCTTCGCTCGCGTGGAGTTAGGTTTTTTGAAATCCCGTGGGAACTCTTTGATTTTCCGGGGAAAAAAGTAGCCTATGTGCTAATCCAGGATATTATTTATCTCCATTCCAAATTTCAGTCAAATCCGTTCAGTAGTTTTTGCGTGAAGGAGTAACAAACATACACACACACACATACAAACTTTCGCCTTTATTAGTGTGATAAATTTAATTTTTATTTAATAGTAGGTAGTTTTTAAAAATCGATATTGTTTAGAAAAATTGTCTATTTAACCAAAATAAAGATTATTTTATGTGGTTATTATGGAAATAAATTAATAAGATATGTATAAGAGACATTTGTGCACCCAGATCTTTGCTGTTGTGCTGCAATATCAAAGCTATAATTATGATAAGTATAATTAAATTAATTAATTCACAGGCATCAACGTTATTATCTAAGCCAAACATACAGCCTTTATGAGGCGCACGCCAAACATAACCCGGAAATGTGGCAACCAGCGGGGATTATGACAATTTTATGGCTGCGCTCTAAAGTAGCTGTAAACCACCCCCGGCTAGATAGGGTAGCCAAATAAAAATTAAATTATGAAAATCTAATATGAAGGGGGACTTCAACCAGTTTCCAGTAAATAGGTATAGAATTTCTCAAAAACCTTTCAACTCAATAAAAAAAAAAAGATCCCGACGAATTGAGAACCTCCTCCTTTTTTGGAAGTCGGTTAATAATGATAAAAAAGCGTGGATTCGACCTGCAGCTCCAGCTCCAGGAATGCGTGGGACTTCAATTATTACTTTTATACATGGCCAAATATTGTATACTAGAGGATGCCCGCGGCTTCACCCGCGTGGCTTTCGGTTTTTTTAATCCTGTAGGAACTCTTCGATTTTTCGGGATAAAAATAACGTATGTCCTTCCCCGGGATGTATCCCAAGTCTGTAGCAAATTTCATTAAAATCGGTTCAGCGGTTAGGCTGTGAAAACGTAGCAAACAGACAGACAGACACACTTTTACATTTATAATATTACAGTATGGATATAATATGGATTAAATCTTTGAAAAGGGCAACCGCCGAGTTTCTTGTTGGTTCTTCTCGGTAGAAAAGGTATTCCGAACCAGTGGTAGATGCTCTTGACGATTCCGGGTGTATCGGGAAAATTCCTGTCGCCTGGCAACCCTACCGCGGGTGAAAAGTAATTGAGGGCGATACCCTCCCTCTCAGCCGTTATTACAGAGGGTGTAGTGAAAGAAAACGGGTTAGTGTAAAGGAAACTAAGTGCAGGTGGATTTTGATGTTTATTCTCGAGCGTTCGCTTGATCTGTGCAATCGCAATATCTTCAGTTTTTTCTTCTTTTTTTGCTGTTATTTGGTCCTGTTCTTCGAATTATGAATCACTAGCGAGCACTAGCACTGCTTAGAGCACCACCAGGCAACCGTTGGCACTTGGCGGTGGTGGTGATCAGCTAGTTTTGTTATATATTCAAAATAATAAGACAGGATTTTCGATGAAAGTTTTCAGTCGGCTTGATTCCTTCCGACATCGACATCGTGAACAATTATCGTCATAATGCAACAAATTAACACAAATTAAACTGTAGCATGAACCTTCCTCTTGGATTACTCTATTTATCGGCAGTCCAGCGGGTTGGAAGTGGTCTCCACTCAACTCCAGAACACGTCTGTCCCAGCGACCATCAGTTCTGCAGCAGATGTGGCCTGCCCACTGCCACTTCAGCTGGCTAATTCGCTGAGCTATGTCGGTCATTCAGGTTCTCCTACGGATTTCCTCGTTACGGATTTTGTCTCTCAAAGACATACCCAACATAGCCCGCCCCATAGCACGCTGAGCGACTTTGAACAAGTGGCCAACAACGCCAACTGTCAGTGTCCATCTTTCAACGCCATACATCATCAAAGATAATAATGTACTTAGTTAAGAAAAAGATCACACCTAAATCATACCTACTTATGAAAATATACTAAGTATATATATTTGGCTTTAACCTTTTTTTTCAATTCTAAAGTTCTGCGAATGCAGGATTATATTCCATTTAAATTTCCTTATCGTTCTGCTATAATTGAATTGAAATGAATAATTTTAATTTTATTTTATTACGCATAGGTACAAAATTTTACTGCAATACAAAAATTAAAAAGCGTTTTCAATGGCGCCTATCAGTTACGGTCACAAAATATGGAAATCGCGTTGAAATTTTAATAAACATACAAAACACGCATTTCGCAGCTGGCGTCGTCCGCTTTATGATTTCAATACCATTATCCGGCGATGGATGCTGCAAATTTAATGTGATTAATTTTATGCTAGCATAATCAACATAAAAAATTGTGATAAGGGTCTTCGCACATTAAAAATGTACAAAGTTTGGACCACGCGCGGTCCACGCTTCGTACACTTCTTTTAATTAAATACTTATTGCAAATTCCACCGTAAGGGAAATGTACAAAGTTTGAACCACGCCCGATCTACGCTTCGTACACTTCTTTTAATTAAATACTTATTGCAAATTCCACCGAAAGGGCGTTGGTGACGAAAACAACGGACGTACGAAAACAAACCGAATACGCTCGAGCACAAACGCCCTTCGTAACACGATATAAAGCTCAAAAGACGCTTTGTAAGTCGAGTCACACATTATGTTTCGGCGCGGCGCGGCGTCGAGCCTGTGTAATGTGCGACGACTTTAAACCGGAAACACATCGCACCTAGTTCATACTCGGGGAAGTACCTACTTCTCTCTATTTGTACGGATTATGTTTGAATTATATTCAAACAAAAGCTATTTCGGAATTTTAAGATTTGGACTTTAGGTCTCAAAAATCTTGGATCTTTATCATTATCGACTCAAAACAGGTTAAAACTTACAATAAAAGGAAAGGAAAAGAAACTACCTTTTTACTAATCGTACTCACGTACGCGCGCTTTCAGTGTGAATGTAACGTTCCTTGCATTTTCCATCACGCATTGTTTGAGGTGTCGTGAGTTCGCATCGTTTTAAATCATTTACTAGATCTGAAAACATTTTTAAGCTTATCTGAACTTTTCTGCCGCAACTCGCAAGAAAATCTGCTGAGCTGGACAGTTTTATGCTGTTCTAATTGCTTCTGTAACCAGCCTAAATAATATTATTTCATCAGGGGTGTGGGTTTAATAAATCTGCTATACCCCTTCCGAGTAGACCACATTAGACCATTTTCCGCCGCCCATGAACATTTGCAGCACCAGAAGAACTGCCGATGCGTTGCCGTATTTTCAGGAATTAGTTGGTCCGCCCCTTGAATAGCCTCATGTTACGAATATAATCTGGTGGGAATACCGCCGAACCGCCCACCTATGGTTCCGGTCAAATGGAAGGAGTTGGTATACTTTAGTTTTTCTTAAAATATAAGTAGATGCTTCTACATAATTGTTTTTGCCTACCTTCGTGTCGACATCATGAAAAGGCACAGCGAACCACGGCTTCCCGGTCAGGCTGCGCCGGAAGCCTGCTTCTCTCTCCACCGGGCCCTCGGGGGTGCCAACATGAGCCCACAACACTACCTCCACGACCTTCAACCGCGGGTGCACTCGCTTGTACACCTCCTCCAGACGAACCCCGAAGTCATCACTCGTATCGCTTATGTTTGCAAACGAGAAATAAATGCCACACACAGCACCCTCTCCATCCTCAACACAGTCGGCCAAAGCGTCCAAAGTCGGTACATTCTCAAATTTACCATTCTGGGTCCCGGGCGAGTCGCATTTCACGAGCACACGTCCGAAAAGTTTTTCGCGCCAATCCATTTTACTTGTTATTCTTTTTTTTTTGAAATCCATAAACGGCTTACATTTTTTTTCCGTTCGGTAACGGGTGAAGTTCGGTTTGAGTTTGTTTGCTTTTTGACGGCGCGCGACTGGTTTCGGTTTAAGTGTTTATTTTGTTCAGTTTAACACTAAAACGTGTCTAAAATACGCAATCAGATATATCACATCAGCGTTTAAATATAAATTTCGATTGAGGATGTTATAATAGCGATGAGTCATCGGCTTTATTGTCCGTTATGGGCTTATGGGCGCAATTTATTATGAACGCGATACGGCAAATAGGAATTATTTTTGAATTCGAAAAGCTCGCGAGTGCGGCGCGGAGCAACGGCCGGACGCCCTCGTAAACAAAGGCAGACTGGAGGTGGAGGGAAAATGAGGGAACCCTCTCTCATAGAATAAAATAATGGAACGCAGATGAACCAATTATGACACAATAATAATTATATTATTATTTTACGTTCACAAGTTACTAATAACGACTAAAACCTAAAATGATCCCGAGCACGCATCTCTAACTTTTCGGAGTTACTTATGTGCTTAGTTAATTAAATATCACTTGCTTTAACAGAAAAAGAAAACATCACCAACAACGTGAGTAAACCTGCATGCCTGAGAGTTCTCCATAATGTTTTCAAAGGTGTGTGAAGTCTGCCGATCCGCAATGGGCTAGCGTAGCGGAATATGGCCTAATCTCTAAACCCATTCTTTCTTTCTTTCTGAGAGGAGCTCCGAATTCAGTAGTAGGCCTATCTATTTCTCTAAGAATAGAATAGCATAGATTTTTATAAAAATAGACTTTTAGAAGTGCTTTTGAATCGTCAAATAATTTACCACTGGTTCGGAATGCCGTTTCTACCGAAAAGAACCAGCAAGAAACTCGGCTAATTATTATTAAGTATAGGCATAAACTATAGCATACATATCGCTTCTGTGTTTCCTATTCAATATTCAATCATTGAAAATATAGTCTCTTTTTCTATGACAAGAGAGTTTTTTATTTTTTTATTTTATTCAGATACAAGTTAGCCTTTGACTGTAATCTCAACCTAGTGATAACTAATGAAGGAACTTGAAACGGGTATGGCAGTTTTATTAAAAACAACTCCTTATCGGTTTCTAGTGGCATCTTGGCATAGGCATAAACTTACAGCATACACATCGCTTCTGTGCGGTTTATTCTATGGCCCGTCCTCTCATATCTCACGTAGGTTGCGATTGCTCGGCTTGAATTAATTCAGGTTCGAGACAATCCCTCGCGGAGGGCGAGGCAAGGGCAACCGTTAGGTTTCTTTTTGATGCCTAAAGCCTAAACACCGCGCCGACCCCATGTTGAATAGGGAAAGGCCTAACATTGAAATAACGACTTTTTTAGGGTCCCCCAGACCAAACTTACGTCTTCTAATTATCATCATCAACCCATTACCGGCTCACTACTAAACATAATCTCCTCTCTAAATGAGAATGGTTTGATCCATCACGCTGGCCAAGTGCGGATTTACAGACTTCACACACTTTTGAGAACATTATGGAGAACTCTCAGGCATGCGGGTTTCCTATCGATATTTCCTTCACCGTTCTTCAGAACTCGGAAAAGTTAGAAGGGATCGAATCGTCGACCTCCCAAATAGAAGGCAGACGGCAAAACCACTAGGCTATTACTGCTTTCTTCTAAAATGCCTAGGAGTTACCGCAGACCGCTCCAGCGCCGCGTAGGTACCTATGGTACGCGACAGGTCAAGATGGCAATCGGGGTGGGGACGCCCCGCACACCCGCACAGCTCCCGCGCAAACCCGGTGCGCGGGTGACCCCATACCCCGATTGCCATCTCGACCTTCGCGTACTATACTTATACCACGGTATAAAGAAAGACACAGTAGTCCGACGCGTTTGATTTCGTGGCAAATGACGACCACGACGACCCTTCAATATGTATATAGGGCCCAATAAGTAACTACGAACCCAAGTTCGGATCGCTCCTTCGTCCCGCACTTAACGATACTGACCCTATATATTAATTTTATAATTACTGTCCGAAACTTCTGGCTCCACAGAAGACCAGCGTGCCTGCATTCCCGACACAGGCGCAGAAAATGCTGAGTGGATTCCGTTTTGGTACCACACACCACGCATCTTATTTCGAGCAATTATTATTATAATTATTTTATCTTTACTTTCTGTGGCATCAAATAAACACTTCTTTCTTTCTTTCATTTACTTACCGGATGATTGTTCAATGCTCTGTCGAGACGGTTTCGTCGAACCTCTGTATGTGATATCATATTCTTACTGTGTGCTTATACTATTTTGGGAAGTTTTTAGGGTCAGTAATATAATAAATGTATCGTGAAAGGGCACGAACCGGGTGATTTATGAGACGGATTTATGTGAAATCAATAGGCGCGCGCTAGAATCACATAGGTAGGTAGGAGCTACTCCCGTAGGTACTAGTAGCTGTTGCCGTTGTAAAACTTGACGGGTTTCAGTATGGTTTTAATTATTGGACCTTAGAATATTACTTACTAGTGATGCTCGCGACTTCAACTGCATGGGTTTAGGTTTTTAGATGTACCATGGGAAAATTCCGGGATAAAAAGTAGCCTATGCTACTCTCCAGGTCCTCAACTATAACCATGCAAAAAACACGTCGATCTGACATAGGTCTGTTGCGACGTGGTTGAAAGACAAACCAACAAACAAACACACTTTCGCATATTTATATAACTAGCTGATGCCCTCGACTTCGCCCGCGTAGATTTAGGTTTTTAAAAATCCCGAGGGAGATTTTTTATTTTCCGGGATAAAAATAGTGATTGAAGGACAAATCAACAAACCACTTTCGCATTAATTTATAATACGGGTCGGGACTTGTTCGAGCTCAACTTCACCGTGGGACCTGTTTTCATCGTATGTCTTTGTACAATTATTAAGAAAGTATTCTGCAGAATGATATTATTTTTTTATTTTTGGCGGGCAAACGGCAAAAAACTTTTATCTTTGCACGAAACAACTGTAAAAATAATAATTGTCTATGTCTACTGCTTGTAAGTTGCCACCACTGTATTTATGTCACTGTCACTAGTTTAAGTTTGACACATAAGTCAAAAAAGTTTGAATTTTGATCATATTCATTTGATTTTGAAATGTTTTCGTTTTGATTTGTTTGTTGAACTTGAATTAAAAGTGAATTGAAATTCTTGATTTATTCGCTGTTTCAGTTTTATTTTCCTATCTTTAAATGAATAAAATGGTAAATTAATTAGAAATAGAAAAATAATTAATATGAGCGTGAATACAATAGAGCTAAGCTCTAATGATTCAGAAGATAGTCTTAGATGTGATAATTACTTTGATTTACTGAAAACTGAAGCAAATATCGTGGGAGAAGATTTACAAGGTACTGATACTGAAATGCTACAACTTTAATTACTAACAAAATAATTATCTAATGGCTCAAAAGCATTATATCTAAATTGAGCTCGAAAGTTGGGTTTTAAAAAAATAACAATATTCGAAGCTCTGATAGCTTAGTGGTCAAGCAGCGGTTTGAAAATCAATAGGACAACAGCTCAAACACCTTCCTGCACTATTGTCATGCTACTCTAAGCCACCTCTAAGCACTAGCTTAAGCTTATGCCTAGTAGTAAGGTGAAAAAGCAGAGATAGCTAAGAGATTAAGACTTCAGCCTTCTATAGGTGGGTCCGGGGTTTGATTTGGGCATGCACCTCTAGCTTTTCTGAGTATGATGTGTTCTTTAAATAATTATTTACCTAAAGCATCAGGAAACCTGCATGTCACTTTTCATAATGTTCTCAAAGGTGTGTGAAGTCTTCCAATCTCCACTTTACCAGGGTAGTGTACTATGGCCTAAACTCTTCTTATTCTGAGAGGAGACCCATGCTTAGAGGGTTGTGGTGAATTGCAAATTGTGATGAATGATGATGAAGAATAGGGCATGAAAAGTAGGTACCTATTATTTTTTAGAATATGTATATTTTAAACTTTCAGGACATGTAGACTCAGAAGACAGTGTTTCTCCATCTGCTAGTGGAACTAGTAAAAGTTCTCAATCTCAAGATGGAAAGAAGACTACCAGAAGGAAAAGAGCCAGTAAGTATCTATACTTATATCAATCTATAATATATGAATTTATGTAGCTTTAAATCAAGTCTGGTAGAAAGTTTCAAAGGTCCAAGTTTCTTGATAGAATTTCCAATGAGAAAGATATTACTCTGTCTAAATGGTTTATAGGTAAGTATAGACTTTTCAGGGTTCCATATTTTTTTGTGATGTAACTAAAAATTCAGTTTTCAGATTTTTTGTGCTATAAGACATTGCTACCTGCCAAATTTCATGATTTAGGTCTATGGGAAGTACACAACATGCTTTGATTCCCCTAGTCTTGACAGACATGATAGACAGACACAAGGAAGTGATCATGTCCCTTATATGATCACTGCCTTGTGTCTATCTGTCATTCCTTTTTCCTTTTAAGTTATGGAACTAAAAATAGGAAATGTTTTACTTATTTCATTTGCAGGTAGCACAGAAAGTGAAGTAAAGAAGAGAACCACTGCAGCAGAGAGGCAAGCACAGAAAAAGAAGTTGGCAGAAGAAAGAAAGACAGCAAAAGATGCAAATAAGATATACAAGCCTGGAGAGTGCATGAAGGTTGCTATCTTTCTAGAACTTGTGGTTTAAGTAGTCTGTTTATCTGATTGTTTGTATGTTTATTCATGTGATCCCTAGAATCTCTTAAACTATTTGTTCGTCTTTCAAATGAGGTAATGATATTGATTCTAATGGCAACTAAATTTTAGAGTATTTACTTCTTTTTTTTATTAATGTAATAAGAAAAAGACAGACAAACTTCTTTTAATTTTAACTGTCTTTAACTTCTTTTAACTGTCAAACCTCGAGACTATCGGTGCCAGTCATGGTGCCTTTGTTTGTGTTTTATATTTTAGATGCATTTGTCATAAACTGCCATTTCATGGCAAAACTTTCATGTCTTCTATGACTGAAAAACAAGAATATGCAAAGAAAATAATGACATTCAATAATTAAATGTATGTGTGTTTATTGCTTACTGCACGCTTGACACTTGCACACTTTAAAAAAATGCATGCTAGTCTACCAATAATTGGGTGTACCTACATGCAATTTTTTCTCTGTGCATTGTATTTTCTATTTTATATGTGTGTTATCTGTTGGCAACCAATAAAATAAAATAGCTTTTTTATATGTATGTGTGCACAGCAAACTTTCCAGGCAAAGAATTTAGAAGCAAATGAAAACATGTTCCCAATTATTTGCATATGAGCCAACGCATCGTATAATAGTGGGCTGGTGATGGATTGATGATGATGATGATGATGATTATGCTATTTTCCAGCACATGACAATAGAAATGCATCCAGTGCTGCTAGAGTGTTGGTACTGCGCGGACATCGCGCGAGAGGCGGGCGCCAGTGGGGTGAAGGTGCGGCCTTCCTCCGCCATCTGTGACCCTGCTCTCGTACTGTGGACCAGATCTGTGCCTCCTACGCTCACCAAAAATCGGGGAATGGTAAGTTTTTGCTATATTAAATTTATTATATTCCAATACTATTTTTCTAAGCTAATACTACCTACTACTACTTAATACTATTAATATTACTATCTTTATAAGCGTATACTGGTTTCCCTACTTTAGGGACTAGGATTCTATTAAAGTACCAGTTTTTTAATAAAAATATATACATATTTTATAATTTAAAGAGTTAATTTTTTTTTTCTAATTTATAGACTAGCGCTTGGCCGCTATCAGACCTACTTACTGGTGATGCAGTGTAAGATAAAGCACTCTTATCTAGAAAAATGCCTATTTACTCATGACTTGAAGATATCTGTTTGGGGAGAAGAAAATTGAAACTGAGTGAAAAAAACTGGAGAGTGACATAGGCAACCTTTATCCTAAGAAAGAAAAGAGTTCCCAAGGGGTTTCAAAAAACCTAATTCCATGCGGACGAAGTCGGCTACCTAATCAAATTGATTTCAATAAATGGTAAAGAAAACACGCATCTTTAGAAGGTAGAAATCATCATCATCATTATCAAGTCATCACGGCTCACTACTGAGTACGGGTCTCTTTTCAGATTTAACCACAGACTTCACACATCATGAACTGAGAACATTATAGTACTCTCAAGTATGCAGGTTTCCTCACGATGTTATCCTTCACTGTTAAAAAAGTGATTTTAGCTGCTTAAAACGTACTTAGCTCTTAAAAAGTTAGATGTTTATGTATGCAATCACTTTTTTCTAGGTAGAATTAACACCATCTAAAGTGCAGTGTGAACGCGGTCTGTACGTGCGTCGTTTGGAAGACGCGGCGGAACTGATCGCCGAACACTCACTCTCACAAACTATACAGCTAGCGAGCCAGCTTGCGGCGTGCGACCTCACACTCGTGTTGTACGGAGTTAAAGATTACTTCAAGTAAGTACAACATAATTTCAGTCAGTTAGTTTTCTACTTCCGGGATAAAAATTAACCTAGTCACTCTTTAACTCAGGTCTTTAGCTGTACCCATGGTAAAAATCACGTCGATCCGTTGCTCCGTTGCGATGTGGAAAAACTAACAACAGCAGACGAACACACTTTTGCACTTATAATATGGATAGTAATTAGTAGCAGTTCATACTAAGAAAACATATTTTTTTGCAGGACATCAGGTCGAAAAACAGCAAACAGCTGCAACAAACTAATTACAGAGATTGATTTGGAAAAAGCTATCACAGGTAAAATGATCGCAAAACAAGAAGTCTATAATCTTTTAGGCACCAGTCTCTGTTTTTATCTTGTGCTTGGGTCTACTAACTTTGGTGTAAAATGTTCATATTTCCATTGTCTTTAATAAATAAATAAAATACATAAATATGAAGTTGCAATATGGTCAAGTTTTTGTATAATGTGCAAAAGTTGGACTAGTTGTTTTGGACGCACACGGTACAATCTATCAGCCGATAGACGCCCACTGCTGGACATAGGTCCCTTGTAGGGACATCCGTATGCCACAGACCACGGACGCTCAAAGACTGGTCATAAATACATAGTTAATAACTCAATACTCAATGGCTGACATCTTAACAACAAGCTATCACTGCTTTGCATTTATTATACTAGTTATTTATAATATTAGTTATTTATGATATTTGTTATTTACAATGTATCATATTTATTATATTAGGTATTTATAATATTAGTTATTCCTAATGTTACTTATTTATAACTAGAGGTTGCCCGCGACTTTGTCCGCGTAGATTTAGGTTTTTAAGATCCCGTGGGAACTGTTTGATTTTCCGGGATAAAAAGTAGCCTATGTCCGTCCCCGGGATATAAGCTAACCCTGTACCAAATTTTGTACAAATCGATTAAACTGTTGGGCCGTGAAAAGGTACTAGACAGACAGACAGACACACTTTCGCATTTATAATAGTATGGATATTAATAATAATTTATTATAGATCTCGTGGTGAGCGCGGACTGCGACACGGTCGTAGTGAACACGCCCAATGAACTAGCGCTCACTGTACTGCACTTCACTAAAGCCGTCGCGGAACTACCACATAAGTAAGTACACTGGATGATATAACGGACTTCAAACCATTGTCATGATCAACCCATCGCCGCCCTACTACTGAGCACAGGTCTACTCTCACAGTGAGAGAAGTTTAACATTGAACATGGTCCCGATTTTTCTTCAATAAAATGAAATGATCCTTACATGAAACTGAGTCTATCTGCATTAAAAAAAAATTATCAACTTTGTTTTTTTTTTTCTAGACAATTCACCCTTGCGGCTTAAGCAAAAAATTGCCTTTCTCAAAATTATTGTATCTGTAAAATACTGAATGGTTTCTAAGACAATTTCCCTGTATTTGTTATGGTTTTGGATTTCCCCAATTTGTACCAGTTAAAAAACAGTGCATAATATACCTAGGTATCAACTACACATGCTTATGTACGAAGTAATACGCTTAAATCCATTCATACTATTTAATATTATAAATGCGAAAGTTCGTCTGTTTGTCTGTCTGCTAAGTTTTCACGGCCCAACTGCTGAACCGATTTTAATGAAATTTGATACAGACATGGGATACATCCCGGGGAAGGACATAGGGTATTTTTTATCCCAGAAAATCAAAGACTTCCTACGGGATTTTAAAAAAGCGCAATCCACGCGGGCGAAGCCGCGGGCATCCTCTAGTGTACACTAATGTCAGCCATATTTTTGATATGTATGACGATCTCTCCGAGATTTCTGTATATCAGTTCAAATCATTGATTTTTTTTTTTACAGGAAAGCAAAGCGGGATGTGGACGAGCAGGCTGACTTCTATATGCGCGGTGACAACAAGAAATGTGTGGCCGTTGATAAACACGGTAACAGATAGGACTATCACTACCCACTACCACTACTCATATTATAAATGCGAAAGTGTGTTTACGCCCACTTGATCAGAAATTGGTTCATTATTTAATAAAAACAAGACGTCAATCGGCTCTTTTCTGTTCGCACGCTAGCAATTTCCAACAGGACAATAGAAATTGCTGGAAAGTTTCATATTGCTGGCGAGGTTTTTTTAAATAACCCACTAATTTAACTTAAGTGAATTTAGGTACACGATTTTATTGTTTTAAATTGTCAATGTGAAGGGTCAGAGTGAGGGAACACTCGGTTTGGTCCTGAATCGACGATATGTCAAATATGAGGCTATGGGTGACGTGAGATCAAAGAAAAATAGGAGATTCATTGGCTACCTAGCGTCAAATGTAGGAGCATTTGACGCCTGCCAATGACGTCGAAGCCTCAACGCTTTGTTAGAAGTTCCCTGACTGACATGAACTGTGATAGTAATGAAACAAACTTCTTCATTCTGTACAAACTGCAATGTAATTTTTTCTTGAATTCGTTTATTTATTGTTTCCTCATAAATGATGGAAAGGTACCATACGAGTCTTAGCCGAAATAGTAATTAACGGCCTCGATTAGTTAAAAAGGACTTGGCTAGCGCCTCGTCCTTTTAAAATCACTTGGGAAATGGCTTCGCCTTGTCCTTCAAGTATTCCTTGGTCGTAAATTGCTTTATTTCCGGCCTGGACAGTATTGTACTAATATTTCAGGTAACGGACTAAGCCGCGTGTGGCAGCAAATGATAGCGGTTCTGCCGATGGCCAGTTTGGAGTCCTCGCGAGCTCTGTGCGCTCAGTACCCCTCCCCTCTTACTATGTACGAGGTATGTATGGTACTACTACTTTTAGTGCAGAAAACTCAACCTAACTAAAACCGAATGTACAATGAAATGTAGACCTTATTGCTTGACATCAAGATTTTAAACACAAGAACAACATAAGCGATAACTAATAAGCTGGCGAACCAAACAGTGTAATTATTGTAAGAAATAAAACACAAGAGGCACAAAAAACTGAATGAAAGCTGTTGAAACCTTACTGTAATTTGACTGACTGACTGACTGATTGATCTATCAACGTACCTACAGCTCAAACTACTGTATTTTTAATCAGGCTCTACTAACTCCCGGCGGCGTGGGGGCCGTGGCCGACGTGGGCGTGGCCCGCGCCGCCGTGCCTGGCGCCAGGGCGCGGCGCATCGGACCCGAGTTCGCGAGGAAGCTGGAGCTGCTGTTCACGGCCACTGATGGCAACACTCTGATAGACTAATTTTTATATGCTAGAACCCAGAACTGTGACAAGGTGTGAAAAATGTGATAATTAAACTCAGTGAAAATAAATAATTATTTCGTTTTTCCATTTTTTATTTATTTCCATTTTGAACATGAGTAAATGATTTATACGAAGCTAAGGCCCATTTTAACAACTGTAAACATTCTGATATGGTTATATTATTGAACAATATTATTCTCCAAAATTTCGTAGATTTTAATAGGTTTCATGGAAGTTTATGGAGTGTAGAGGCTCCATCGTAGTGATTACATACTCTTTGGGCTCCATATTATCCAAGTTATAATATAACAATCATCAATAATTTGCATTTTTTTTTTCAATTTACTAACGGTAGTAGAAGAATAGATAACAGAAAATTAACCAAAAAAACTGGAACTCAGAGCCGTAAAGTAAAAATCTTTTGACACATGTCTGATGTCGAAGTTGTGTCAATTGTCAAAGTCAAAACTAAAATAACCTCAAAGTCAAATGTTGTTTACGAAATTACGAAAATCTAAAAATTCAATTAAAAATATCATTTTTCTCGCTATAAATTATACAATACTGGAAGTATGACTGTGTATTTATCAAGATTTGTAATACCGACGCTCCGAACCGTTGCAAACTGTAGATTTTTGTCTACTTGCCTCTCGGATGTAAAACCGGCAAGAAATCTGTTTTTCCCCAACAAAAATGATTTATTTCGTGTTGGACAGCATTTTTTTAGAAACTATTGCATTGAAACTATCCAACCTACGACCATGGCTCTCGATAGTGCGAGTTTACCCTTGAAAAAGAAGACCACATACAAAAAGGCAGTATTGGAAGAATTGACTATGGAAAAAGGACATTATTTAACTTTAGCGTACGCTACAGCAAATTGCTATGACATGAAAGCTTTGCGAGAGGGTCTAGTGCAGCAGAAGCTTTACGAACCGGGAACGTAAGGTTTTAACCATTGTTTTAATTTTTCCATGAAATGATGCAACATGTAGAAATTACGTATTTTTTTTAACTTTTTTAAAAAGCACAAAAACTATGTAGTCGATCTTATAAATCAACTACGTAGCTTATTCAGATTTTGAACTTTACTGTAATCTTATATTTTGATGAAAAAATGGGATAAAAACGCTTAAAGGCAAAGTAAGACTAACTACTAAGGCCACATATAAACTACAATCATGACAATATTTGGCTCAAAATTAGTTTGCACTTTGGACAGACATGGCATACTTTTATTCTAGAAAATCAGAGTTCTCATAACTACAGTTCTTAAAAAAATTGAATACATGTGGACAAATCACAGGTATAAAGTTGCTATACAAATTGCAGGTTAAAAACTCAAGAAGTTGGCGATGTACTGCTGGCAAGTGCAGTGTATGCTATAGGGGATGAGCCGAGAGAGATTATATTCTTCAGAGAAGGGGCCGTGGTGTTCTGGAACTGCACTGAGCTGGAGGCTAATAATGTGCTGGACTTTATTCGGCCGTAAGTTTCTTAGTTTATTTGAATTAGAAGCAGGTGTTACTTTGACGAAGTCACAAGTAATAGAAATAATCTGAACTTATAAGAACTGACTTTATTCCATAGTTATACAATGTGTGATAAACTTCAATTTTAGTTCTAAACTACTAACTTCTTAAAAATATATTAATAAATCTGCTTCGAATCAATAACCTCTACTTTTCTTGCCACCATTTTGCCATCTCCCCCAATTGTCTTTTTTTTTTTAAATTCAACTCTAGGCAAAGGCAATGTCGCTAAAACAACAAACCTAAAGCTTGATTTGCTATTATCTACTGAAACATACAAATCTGTGTGGTACAATGTGCTGCATACAATATGTAGGTATATACCATTGCTCTCCCTAAATTCTCTAAAGAAGCAGGAAGTGCTCTTCCTGCACAACAATACACACTCAGTAACTTATAATATAGTTTTTTAGTTATTTAAGAGAAATTCCTGGAATATTTGAGAGATGCATTAATTAACGATTTTCAATTTTTTGGCAGGTTTGAAATGGAAAGCTATCCTAGAGATGTGGTGACAAAAGAGAGAGAAATCATGACTTATCAATATCAACCTAATGCGTGAGTAATTTGTATAAACAGGTTCACTTTTACTTTTGTATTACTTCAGAAAGTTGATAGAATTTACTTTATCTTTCAGAAAAAGGTGTTCTCTTCAAGAGTCTTGTTTTGTCCTGGTGCCAAATTCAGATAATTCACTGGAGAGATATTCTTTCAGGTATAGTATATTTGATTATAAAGATGATTTGTATTTTTTTTACTATGAGTTTGACGAAACATTTACTTACATTAAAATTTGACTGGGCTAATTTTTACATTACCGGCATTCCGCGCACTATAAACTAGTGAAAATCGTCATCCCAAACTCACCCTAAGTGTGTAAAGATTTTATGTCAAAAATGTTGTATATGGCATTTAATTTATTGAAGAGGAATTTGTTTGAGTTTTCATACATGGCATACAAATCTTAAAATGTATTAACTAGCTTGGCTATGGAGCTCTACCGTATGAATGTTTTGAGATGCACTGGAGCAGTTTTATTGGTTTGCGCAGTCATGCCATGGCGCAGTCGGCGCGGCTGGGCGCGTGGGAGGCGCGGCTGGAAGCGCTCGCGTCGTCGGTGAGGGCACACACGGACCTCATGGAGAAAGCGGGCGCCGTCCACGTGGAGAAGAAAGAGGTATAAGTGCGCAAAATAACTAGTCCAATCTAAAGTTGTAACAGAGCGGTTTGCACAGGTTCCAGTCCGATCCATCAGCCTGTATGCGTCCAACGCTTTGCATAGGCCTTCTCAAGGGCGCACCACCAAACACCACCTTACCCATCCACCTGCTTCTTGCCACCTTCCAATTTTATGCACCAATATATCTAAATATATAAACCGAAAAGCTGATTGAATGTCTAACTGACTGACTAATCTATAAATGCATAGTTGAAACTATTGGACGGATCAGGCTTAAAACACAAGCTTGTTATGTATCACACGGATCATTTCGTTTCCAGGTGGTGCGCAAATTGGGACAGCTGCTATCTCTCCGGCATCGCATCAACGTGGAGTCGGATCTCCTGGACACGCCCGACTGCTACTGGGAGGACGAGAGGCTGGAGATGCTGTACTCCAGCACCGTGGCTTACTTCACCATCCCTCGGCGGACCAGGGTACGTTGGAACTAGCTTAGACTGGTGGGAGGATTCGGCCGTGGCTACTTCCCACCCTACCGGCAAAGCCGTGCCGCCAAGCGATGGATTAACCATGATGATGATGATGAGTATCGTGGATCTAAAAAAGCTGTTATTTCATCATCGTTTTAAGTTGTCACTACTGTTTGTAGTCCCTATGGTACTGATTCTGCTGTGGATGTTGTGTGGTGGTGGTTTATGTGATTGACATTTTTTTTTAATCTGCAGGTGCTGAACGAGCGTCTCTCTCACTGCGTGGAGCTATTAGAGTTGCTGTCATCATGGGCGGCGGACAGACACCACGTGCGGCTGGAGTGGATGGTGATAGCACTCATATTGGCGGAGGTCATGTTCGAGCTGCTGCACTGCTTCGAGCGTTACGTGTGGACAGACAAGAAGGTAGAGCTCAGGCATTAGAGGAGCTTCTGGAATACGCTAACTTACACATTGAATACTAGATGGCGCTGTACGGAATTCAATCACGCCATAAGACTTTCGCGCTTTATGTTAAGACCATTTTTATACAACCATGATGAACATTGACAGTGACAGGCGAAATCTAGTGATGTACAGACCCCAACAAGCTTATCATTCGGTCAGTTATCAAAAAATAAAATATAAGGTTTTTGTTCTCTTTATAATTAGTTGTATGAATTCTGCTTACATGTTACATCTATCAAAAATGTCGTTAAATAAAATTGGTCTATATTAAATCTTACTAATCATTGCAACTTCTAAAATACTAACTAGATGGCGTTGAACGAAATTCAGTCGCGCTAAGGAATCTCGCGCATTATGGATCTTGCTTTTTTTTAAATCCCGTGGAAACTCTTTGATTTTACAGTACAAAAAGTAGCATATGTCACTCATAAGCAAAAAATTAGATCAATCCGTTGCCCCGTTGCGGTATGATTGACGGACACATTTTCGCATTTATAATATGAGTAGTGATTAAACCGCTGCAAGAATATCACTATTTACTTTTATTACTTTACATGTTTGCCATAATACTTTTGTAAATACATAATATTATATCTTTAAGCAAACATTTAGATGGTGATTTAGACAATGCAATAAAAGCTAAGAAATATTATTTTGTAAGAAGTAGGTAGGTATATTTATTGATTTAGTTATGGTTAAGTTATAGAAAATCAATATAATTTTTTTATAAAATTGTATTACGTTGTTTCATTTTATGACCCCTTATGAATGAAGCCCATAGTCAGTGACCAGGTACGTGCTAACTAGTCACTAACTATGGGCCTCATAAGAAAGCTCAGAGTCACTCAGCGGGCTATGAGAGAGCTAGCGGGCTTGGAGTTTCTCTAATCAAATCAGAAATGAGGAGATCCGTAGGAGAACCAGAGTAACCAACATTACTTAACGGGTTGCGATTTGCGAAGCTGAAGTGGCAATGGGCAGGGCACAGTTCGAAAAACCGATAGACGTTGGGGTCCCAAGGTGTTAGAATGGCGACCTCGCACTGAAAAGCGCAGCGTTGGTAGACCTCCCACAAGGGGGTCAGACGACATCAAACGAGCCGCTGGATAGCGACAGCGCAAGACCCTGGCGTGTAGAAATTCCTACAAGATACCTATGTCCAGCAGTGGACATCTTTCGGTTAATGATGATGATGATAATGTACAATTATACGAAAAGAATGATTATTATTATTAGTTAAAAATCTTTTGAACAAAATAGCCAAATACATCTGGTATGTAGGTATGGTGTGCTAAAAATCTCAGTATAGAATAGAATAGATTATTATTCAAGTGGACTTTTACAAGTGCTTTTGAATCGTCAAAATGATTTACCACTGGTTCGGAATGCCGTTCCTACAGAGTAGAACCAGCAAGAAACTCGGCGGTTGCTCTTTTCAACTGTTCAATTTACAATAATATGCCATACCTACTAGGTATACAAGCAATTGCAGCCCCGCGAATTGCTGGAGCGAGTCAAATCCATGCTTTTTCATCATTTACATAATCTTCGATTGTAGAGTCAGTCGGAGCGATCTGTCTTTTCGCCGAATTTCACCCAAATCGGTTTAGCCTTCAGCCAGCCATTTTTTCAGGCGACAGCAACTAGGTATAATTCGGCAAATTATGAAAGCAAGCTGTGAATATTTTTTAATAACCATCGTTAATAAGCACATTTATTAAGGCGGCCACAATGGAAGGAAATTAAAAATTAAACATCTGTGACATCTTACGACGCTGGTGAAGTATTGAGGCTTGAATAAAGAGCCTTTGCATACAAAGACATTTCCAGCGCGGTGGAAATACCGTCAGACGCGACTGAAAGGCAATATAGCCGCAGCTGACAAGTTTTCAAGTATTTAGGTATTTGCTCAAAAACATGATATTGCTGGGTATCATCATGGTATCATTGTCTAGAGCTCATTGAGTAGAGTACGAATACATTTTTTATTCTTTTTTATCTTAAAAAATAAAGAAATGGGGGCCATCAAGTAGTCAGTTTTAGACCATTTTTGTGACAGGTAGATTTCAAACTAAACTAAGGAGTATGAAATTGCGGTATATTATGTACCTACCATAATATTATTATACTTACTGTATTTGAGCAACAAATACTGAAAACTACAATTTGTAAAGCAGTTTGTAAGGCGTGACTATTTTTGTTTTTTTTTTCCACGGTTCGTTACACTCAAAATAATAATTATGCTGTTTATTATTTAATTAATTACATATGTACAGAACATTAAAAGAGCGAGGCCCGATTCACGCTTGACCGTTTTTTTAACCTTAGCGATAAGTACAAACTGCGTTTTATGCTGTTCGAAAATGTCGTCTCGTGTAAAGGCTCTTAAGGCTTTATAGTTGATTAAGGTTTATTAATAAGGCATCTTGCACCATAGATCACATTTTTTGCGATCACCTTCAAACGTGGCCACTATTCGTTAACTTAAGCGAATAATTAAACAATAGTCCAATCGAATTTAACGAGCAAAAACAGTTTTTACACTTGCGATAACAAACGGGCAACATTGAAATTTTTGTTGGACTTTCAGCTAAAGGTGAGCTCCAACGGGACTAGGCCTATACGTAGTAGGTACTTTGACTTTGCTCAAACGTAAGTTGCAGGTAAAATGAGACTCGTTTTAACAGTGTCTTAAACATGAGCAAAGTCAAAGTGCGCTCTATAGATCTCAGCTTAAGTATCATAGCTTTGACTGTAGATTGTTTTATAATAATAATAATAATGGTTTTTATTGTCAGGCAAAAAAAAAACCCGTATACAATTAATAAAAGTTACAACAAATATACATTACATTAAAAGCATTCACAGTTTTGGAGTTCGGCGTCCCAAATTGGCGAGAACAACCCTATAGGGCTAGAGTAACCGACATACGAGTATGTAGCTCAACGGGTTGCGAACCTGAAGTGGCAATGGGCAGGGCACATAGTTCTAAAAACCATCATCGACGTATGGGGTCCAATCGAATTTATTAACGAGCAAAAACAGTTTTTTCACTTGCTTCGAAATTCGAAATTTTCCTTCGAAATTTTTGTTGACTTTCAATTCTGGTTCGTACGAATATATTTGCTACATTGCTAAAATATGGAATGGCCTTCCGGTTTTCGTTTTTCCGCTAGCTATTTATTGGTACCTACCTTCTAAAGAAGAGTAGGACATGTGAGTTCAAAGGGTGCATGCCTACCTTTTGGGTAGGAACGCTCCACCTTAGGAGCATCATCTCCTTTTTGGTGTGATTGCAGTCAAGCGCAAGCCTATATACCTAGTTTAAAAAAATTGTGGTTTAATGGTTTTAAGTTCGACCTTCGCTATGTCAATCGACATGGCCGTTGGACGCATACCTTGATCAGCGAAGATCTCGGGAGATGTAATCGCAGAGATGTAGGCGATAAGGCAGGCGGCTTTTTCATCGTTAATAATTGTTCGCCATCGATCATTAACGGTCGTTAATTTTAATTAAATCGCGCTCCCGCGTGTCGCTCCGAGGCTGACGCTCAGGGCTGAATGCCTAACCTATTTACCTACCTTCGCTATTATGAAAATACTTGGAGTTTTGGCAAAGATCAAACTCCAATTAAAAGTTATTTTCGTAGTTCTTTTAAATAAAAAATAGCGAGCACAGGTCACCTGATGGTAAGTGATTACCGCCATCCATGAACATTTGTGTTGAACAGCTGTAGACGTCTATCAGTTTAAGATGATGATGATGATGCAGTAGTATCGAATAAGTACTAATTAGCACGACATCGTCGCAAACAGGTCACCCAATACTCCTACTAAATACATACTTGATGACTTGACAGCTATCTACAACTTCCGGCGCCACACACGACCTCAAACCCCACACAATAATACTCCCTAAGACATCAGAAATAGGGGTTTATATCGCATACGGGGTAATTCGTGACACTAGTCACGAGGAAATCATGTAGTGTGTTGGGTGGAAGACAATGGCTGGGTAATTCTCTATTGTCTGTAAGCGGTTGTTTGTGTGGTTTGTTTGTAACTTTGGTTATAGACACGCGTTGCCGGCCCTTACGAACTCCCTGGCGCAGTGGTGAGCGCTGTGGTCTTATTAGTGGGAGGTCCCGGGTTCGATTCCAGGCAAGGGCAATTTGGAATTTTATAATTTCTAAATCTCTGGTCTGGTCTGGTGGGAGGCTTCGGCCGTGGCTAGTTACTTACCACCCTACCGACAAAGCCGTGCCGCCAAGCGATGTAGCGTTCCGGCATAATGCCGTGTAGAAACCAAAAACTTCCATACCCCTTCCAGGTTAGCCCGCTTCCACCTTAGAATGCATCATCACTTACCACCGGATGAGATTGCAGTCAAGGGCTAACTAGTATAAGAATAAAATAAAATATAAAATCCCCGTAGAAAAAGGCTAATGTATCTATCTCTGTTACTCTTCAGGACACATCTGTTTCACATAATATGTTGACGAAATTTGGTACAGAGATAGTTTCCATACCTACCTAGGTAGAAGATAGATAGACTAGGTCGCTTTTATTCTGATACCACATAAGTCACTTTTGCTATTCGAGAGACGCGCCGTTTGACCCAACCAGATACATGAAAACGTCCACAAGAAAGCCTTATAAGAACAAAAAGTACCAGTGAACAGCATGTTATCTATTAAACATGCAAATCCCTAGAAGCAGCTAATTTTTGCGCTCTCCCGTAAAGTTGCTAATTTTGACTTAGGTATAAGATTATTATAATCGAAGATTAGGTAAATGACAAAAAAGCTTGGATTTGACTCGCTCCAGCAATACACGGGGCTGCAATTGCTTGTATAAACAGGCATATTATTGTAAATTGAATATTTGAAAAGAGCAACCGCCGAGTTTCTTGCTGGTTCTTCTGGGTAGGAACGGCATTCCGAACCAGTGGAAGGTTATTTTGACGATTCAAAAGCACTTGTAAAAGTTTAATTGACTAAAATATTTTGAATTTGAATTTTGAATTTGAATATGGTGTTAAGCGACGATAGGCTTCAATTTATCCCGAAAAATCAAAGAGTTCTTCACGGAATTTTTATCAGCCTAAATGTGGACGAAATGCGGGCATCATCGGACGAAAGATGCTACGACCTGTAATGCCACCGGAAAGGACCAAAACGATGAACGAACCCTTCGCACTTGATTTAACAGTGCACTCAAATAAGTGCCGTGAGAAGAGCTTTGGTGTGCTTCGTTGTAGTAGCTCCATTTAAGCGTGTCCCCAAAATTAATGAGCTTTTAATTCATACAGTTAACTGATTACCTGACCTACAGTCATTTTCCATAGATCATCATCATTTCAACTCAGTGCCAGCCGACTATTGAGCACTGATCTCTTCTAAGAGTGGGTAAGGCTTAGGCCATAGGCCACAACGCTCGCCAAGTCTGAATTGGCAGATGTTACCTTTCTCCTCTGTCTGAGATGGCACCTTTGAGATCATTATGGAGAACTTTTAGAAGTTTCAGACATGTAGCTCACCTCACGGTGATTTTCCTTTACCATTAGAGCAGGTGATTTTTATTTGCTTAAACACGCACCTTGCTCCGAATCAAAGAAAAACCGAGCAAGTGCTCTGGTATTTTTTCCGACATTTTGCACGATAAATCAAAAACTATTATACACTAGCTGATACCCGCGACTTGGTTCGCGTGGATGTAGGTTTTTTAAAATTCCCGTGGGAACTCTTTGATTTTCCGGGATAAAAAGTAGCCTATGTGCTAATCCAGGGTATAATCTATCTCCATTCTAAATTTTAGCCCAATCCGTCCAGTAGTTTTGCGTGAAGGAGTAACAAACATACGCACACACACACACACATACAAACTTTCTCCTTTATAATATTAGTGTAATGTACAATTGTACAGGTAAAGCCCTTTCTGATACCCCACTGGCATAGTTATCTTATTTTAAAAATTGAAACCCATTTTTTTTTAAATGATATAACCACAAATTCGCGGTTTTCAGATTTATTACTGTACTTGTGCTATAAGACCTATCTACCCGCCAAACATGATTATAGGTCAACGGGAAGTACCCTATAGGTTTCTTGACAGAACGACGGACGGACGGATGGACAGACAGACAACAACGATCCTATAAGGGTTCCGTTTTTCTTTTTGAAGTACGGAACCCTAAAAAGCACCGGGAATCAAACCAATCCCGGATTTGTTTCCCGGGACGGGTAATAACTCGTGACGGCTACTACTTGCTAATAAAATCATAGCGCTTACTACTACTCCAGGGAGAGCGTCTACGCCTGTTTCTACGGTCCCTCATAAAAATCGGTTCCTACTTGCTAAATTGCTACGCACCATACTAGATATCCTAAATCACTTGTCTCTACAGTTTTGCGGATGACGACCGCTGCAATAAAACGAATTTATCACCACCCCTATACTCACCGTATACCTACCTAGTCAGTTCGTCTACCGCGTCACCAGCACCCCAGGGCGCATGTGCGGGGAATTCCGCAATTTCACCCCAGTCAGCTGTCCCGTGTCGCGGGTGCTCCAACCACGCCACCATATCCGCAAAACCGGTGCGGTAAATAAAAAAGCCGAATAAAAATGCCCCATAAAGAGCATCAATTTAAAAGCTTAGTTATCACTTATCACATAACAATAAGTTCCTAGATCATAGATGTGATCGTAGATATTCGGTGGTTATAGTAATCGAATCCACGGTGTTGTGTTGTCTATTGAATTAAGACTATTTTGATGATATGTGCAGTGATGTGTTGTTATGATGAGATTCAAGATAACATAGAAAAGTTTCGTAACTAAAAGGTATGAGCTAATTAAGTATCTGAATAGATATAACTAAGTACCTACTTATGATAGATCATGAAATTGTAAATGTGTTTTTTTTCTTTGAAAACTTAGATAAGTGGATATTTTTAGTATACTTCACCGTAGTTATTAGGTCTTGGTTATTATCACTAATTTCAATAGTAATAACTGTAAAAAGTCCTAACTAAGTATGTAATAACTGTAAAAAAAGCCCTAAGAGACGTTTTGCTGAGAAGAACTGTATGCAAAAGGAACTGGGAACCTATCTCATTATAATCCCACGAGAACTCCTACCTACTATTATGTGATAGACTGTGTGTGGAAAGGGGTCTTGACCCTCAGCAATGAGGAATACGAAGCACAAGAGAGGGAGAGAGGGAGAAAATACTCTCTATTTTCGGAGTTCTGTGCGTTTTTATTAATTAAATATCACTCTTGGTGAGTGATATTTAATTACTTAAAATGAACGAGTTCCGTACTGGGTATTTTTTACGACATTTTGTACGATAAATCAAAAAATATAATGCATAAAAATAAATAAAAATCTGTTTTAGAATATACAGGAAAATCCCTTTCATATGACACCCCACTTGGTATTGTTATCTTACTTTGAGAATTGAAATTACTTTTTATTTTTTCATGAACACATTTTAATTTTTTTATGTAACCATAAATTCATGGTTTTCGAATTTTTTTCCTTTATTTGTGCCAAAAGACCTATCTACCAAACATGATTCTAGGTCAACGGGAAGTACCTACCCTAGGTTTTCTTGACAGACATGACAGACAGAAGGACAGACAGACAACAAAGTAATTTTTCCTTTTGAGGTACGGAAATTTAAAAAGGAAAATTACTTGAACGTATTATTTTTACAAAATCGTAGATTAGTAGGTATAAGCTTACAAAATATATTTTTCAGTTTTATTTAGCGGCGAAAATCATGAAAGGGAATTATTCATAATGCCACCTTTAGAGCTTTTCTCTCAAACAAGTGCGAGCTTATTTACGTCGCGGAGGCTTTTCATGAAAAACGAAATCTTTTACACGAGTTTACTTTCCTTTAGTGTTTCACCCTTTGAGACGTGTTTTTATTTATAAAACAGGTTTTGCATGTTTTTTATAAAGTACTAGTGACCCGCCCCGGCTTCACACGGGTAGCTTATTTCAATTTTCGCAGGGATCTCTAATTTTTTGAAATATAATATAGCCTATGTCACTCAGGAATAATGTAGCTTTGTGCTGATGAAAGAATTTTCAAAATCGGTTCAGTAGTTCCAGAGATTACCCTCTACAAACAAACTTACAAATTTTAACTTTTTATAATATTACTTAGTACAAATACCGGTTAAGTGCGAGTCGGACTCTCACACGAAGGGTACCGTACCATCGTACAAGATTATGTTTTTTAACCACTCCACTGGTTCGAAATGCCTTTCCTATCCGAGAAGAACCAGCAAGAAACTAGGCGGTTGCTCTTTTCAAAGATGTTGTTTGTAGAAAATTAGCTGGTTCCCACTCGAGTCGAAGTCGAAAGTCTATGTGAATGACTTAAAAAGATGCAATAAAAGTTTAAAGATCATCTTCATCAATTCATTGCGACTAGCCCACTACTGAGCACCGGTCTCGTCTCAGAATGAGAAGATGAGTTTGGCCATAGTCTATCCTGCTGGCTGAGTGCTGATATTGGCAGACCTTAGCTGATAGCTTCTTGAGAATTGGAGTAGACCTGTTTTTAGCTTGCAATTTTGTTTTAAAATTAAAAAAAAAAAAATAGGATTCCTAAAAATGATTTTATATGAATTAAGAAAAAATAAATCCTTTCGCGACCCTGCCAGGATTCGAACCTGGAATCTTCTGATCCGTAGTCAGACGCGTTATCCGTTGCGCCACAGGGCCTGTTGCTATGCAACCGAATTTGTAGATTGGTCATTTGTTCCGATCTATTTCAGTATTTCAGGCAATGGCTTCTATGCAGAGTTGGATAAAAAACGGTTAAAAAAATTTAAGTAAAATACACTGTCCAGACTGAAAAAATCCCACGTGATATTGCTACCCCTTCCAAGTTAGCCCGCTTTCATCTTAGACTGCATCATCCATCATCACTTACCATCAGGTGAGATCGCAGTCAAGAGCTAACCTGTATCAGGATAAAAAATGCAATAATTCGTAGAATTCCTTTCATCGGAGCGTGCATAGAGAATGATATAATTGCTTAGGGCGTTGAGAAGGTCGTGAGTCGTCACGCTACGTCTACAGGCTATACCTACGATGTCTGGCTGTAACGATTTTTGTAATTCAGCTACGAATATGACTCACTTCATTATAGTAGCATAGCTTTATTGTAGCCAAATTGTAGCATAATCCATACTTAATATTATAAATGCGAAAGTGTGTATGTCTGTCTGTCTATCAGTCTGTCTGTCTGTCTGCTACGCTTTCACGGCTCAACCGCGAAACCGATTTTAATGAAACTTTGTACTTAGGATACATTCCGGGGAAGGATTTAGGCTACTTTTTATCCCGGAAAACAAACAGTTCCTGCGGGATTCCTAAAGACTTATCCGCTTGACTGATTTGTATGAAAGGTACCGAGGTAGCTTGCGTCCATGTAATTGACATAGGCAATTTTATCCCGGAAAATCAAACAGTTTCCACGGGATCTTTAAAAACCTAAATCCACGCGGACGAAGTCGCGGGCATCCTCTAGTATAAAATAAATAAAAACAAAAATGATACCTTAATATTCACTCCTTTCACCATTCCAAAGGTTGCCTGGTTGTGATTGCTCTGTAAGCAATAAGGCCGTCTTTGCATCTACTTCATGTATTTTCTAAATTGTGTGCAAAGAAAAAATGAAAATGTGTGTTTCAGGGTGTTTGCAATTTCCACCCTCTCACCGATTTTCCAAAATTCCACTCGAACGCAGCCGAGGTTCAGTTCATTAAAAGGTAAAAAATATATCAACCCCATGTATGACTCATGGAACTTATCTACAGTAATATTTTTGATGCTTGTCTTGAATTGTGTAGAAATGTGCGGTTGTAATTAATTAAAAGTAGTTAGAACGGCGATAGAGTTCCCCTCCGCAGTGGTATCTTTTATATCTGCAATAGCATTCGCAATGAAGGGGTGCTCACCCTTTTAATGAGGATTAATAATATCTTCTTGTATAAAACATAGTTGAAAGTTTAAACATAGTTTTACCCATCTAGTTTTGTAACTAGGTGATTATTATGATTATTGTGATTTCTTTGTTTCAAAGTAAATTAAGGCTGTTGCCATAGCACCCAGATGCAAACAAAATTAATGATTGCAATTCATACGAGTACTAACAATAAATATGCGAAAGTGTGTATGTTACCTTTCATAGCTTTTTTATTTATTTGGATGAAATTAGATTTGAATTTGGATTATAGTTACCTACCCTGGAGACAGACTACTAGTGAAGTAGTATTTGTTTTAACTATAGAGATCTATCGATTCTATATTCTAGCAGTGCTTATTAGAAAATATGAGGAAGCGAATTCGTTCGTACGAGTCCGTGGAATCCGAGAATGACGAGGGAAGAACTGGATCAAATAATTATTCCTTAGCACACTCCGAAATATATCCACGCGGATGAAGTCTCGGGTATCATCTAGTTTCTCATAAAAATCCGGGTTGAAATAATTACCTAATGACAGGGATTTACCTAAGGTAATGAAAGTGATTTCTACTACAAGTTTTTTTTTAAAGAATATTAGCCATGCTAATCATGACTAATACTCCTCTTTCCCCTGCAATTAAGCGTAAAGCTTGTGCCAGGAGTGGGTACGATAATAGTGCAACGGGTGGGGTATAAACCGCCGACCTTTCGGAATTCAGTCCGATCCCCAACCGTTGAGTTATCGAGGCTTCAAATTGCTTTATTTACAGCAAATTCTTTGCAATATTTACTTAAGTTAAAGAAAGTAGGTACAAGTATTAAACGAAAACAAAAACAATGCTTTAGAAATTTAACCACAACCATTTTAACTCAATGAAGTCTCCACAATAGACGTAAAGTACCCTCAAAGTCCCCTCTCTTCTAAAACAATTGCACGCTTCAATTGAACTAAACATTTCACTAGCAGAGGACACTCCATAGTCTTCATCAATAACGCACTATACTAAAGATATTTAAACTTCTTATTTGAGATAGACAGGATAATTCGATAAAGGTCAAGAAAAGAGGCCATTTGGCTACTTTCGTATTACTTTGTTGACTTAAGCGGCCCAAAGGGTATCTTAGTCTTTAACTACAAGCTTTTTTATGTACTTGGAGATCAAGTTTATGTAATTGAAACATTTTGAGCGCTAAAATATTGCGTGAAAATCAGAGAAAGTTTGTATGAGTGGATATAAAAGATTTGTTATGACTTTAGCATTTGGTAATTAATTAGCTTTTACTTTTAATATCAGTATTTAAAACTCTACCTTGGTAGGTTGCGTTAAGGAACATTTCAAAAGCTAATAACATTAGCATGTCGCTGACGCGAACTTGAAGTTGTGCCCATCCCAAAATCTAATCCACCTAAATAACTTTTACTTCAATACTTGTATAAAATTCCTATTAGCCACTCTACATTTTGAATCTTCTTGGGTAACTTAAAAATTATACAAATGAATTTAACTCCTAATTCAAAAGTAGCAAGATCTGATTTCGAGTATACAAATTTAATATAAAGGAAGTCCAGTTAATACTTAAACCATCATTGAGTTGTTTATTGAAAAGTGAGTGCAGTAAATTGTCGATATCCCCTCGCTCGAGAGACAATAGTGCTGTGCCTAGCCGACCCGCAGCGTCGGAGTCAACCGAGCGTTTCCTGTAGGGGTGTGCCGTGACCATAAAATATCGATAAGTAAATAAAACTTCTCTTTTAAAACTAAGAACCCTTGAAATGTGGAATACCAAAGGTTTAATATACCGATGATGTCTGCAACTTCGCCTAAGTGGATTTAGATTTTAAAAATATCACGTGGGAATTCTTTGATTTTCAGAGATAAAAGGTAGCCTGTGTCACTCTTCACGTCTTTAGCTACATCCATGCAAAAAATCACATGACGAGAGAATTTCATTTTCCGGTATAAAAGTATACTATACGCGTTTTATTCCACCATAACTTCTAAATGTCTGAACGGATTTAAATGAATGTGATATTGTTTGAATCCTTACATAATCCCGCGTGACATCATTTTTTGAAAAAAAAAAAAAACTCTGTAGATGTCCCTTAGAGTTGTATAATCTTATCGACTCAGATATGTTATCGATACTCGGTAGCCACGTCACTAGACGGCAGGGCGCGGCGGAAATGCGTTTACGAGTGCAGTACATAGCGGTGCAGTTACCGACCGGATGGTGACCTTCCCTAGTGCTTCACTGTTGCTCTATAGTCTATGGTGATTGATGGCTGGAACATCAATGAGTATGTATGGAGCAACAAGATAAGGTCATTACCTTCTGAGATTCTGAGTTTCTTGCCGACTTTTCTCAGTAGAAGCTTCTTTCTAAAGCGGTAGTAAGGTTACCGACGTAGCATTCCTCTGTTACTGCAAATGTTCGTGGGCGGCGGTCCCGCCAGCTCGAAGATATTCTAAGTGGAATTAGTGTATTTGGCGCCATTTCAGGATATAAATAAATAACTCCTTAGGTACCCTGAATGTAGACTACATACCTACTTGATTATCTTGTTAATAATTATTGCTAATCGATAGCACGGGTAATTCGTATTGGACAAGTTTCCCGATTACTCTTATCGGTTATGTTTTGGTGGTCTACGTGATTCGCATCACATAGCCACTGAAGATACACACTGTCCATTGTTGGATTAACACGCTTCAGGAAACTGTAAATACCCAATGTAATGCTGAGGTTATAATATTGTGAGACTAACTGACCCAACCCAGCTTTCACCATCATCATCAGCCTGCGGACATCCACTGTTGGAATTTGGTAGATACTACTCAGTGATGATAGCTTGCATCTCGGAAAATTATCCCGGAAAATCAAAGAGTTCACACCTTAATCTTTGCGGATGAAATTGCGGCATCAATTACTTAATAGTACAAAATAAAAACGCAAGCGAGGCGAGCGCGAAATGCTAGCCTGGAAGGGCTAAGGAAAAGACGTGACCTAATTTCCCAAAAACCTTTCGCCCTAGTTTTGATAGGGTTCCTAAAAGTCCTTTCACAGTGGAGGGACCATGTGATTGAGAAAACTACACGCAAATCTCATGTTTCTAGACCCATAAGTCAATCGAATTACTGCTTTTAAATATCACAGTTAATATTTTATGGCGAAAGTTTGTATGCGTGTGTGTGTGCGTGTGTGAATGTTTGCTGCTCTTTCACGCAAAAACTACTTGTCGTATTTGGTTGGAATTTGGAATATACAATAGATACCACGGATATTAACACACTTTTTATCGCGGAAAATCAAAAAGTTCCCCCGTGATTTTGAAAAACCTAAATCCACCCGGACGAAGTCGCGGTCATTAGCTAGTTTTGTACAAATAAAAATGGAAACAAAGTGAATACCTACCGAGGTAGGTAGATAGCAATTTCATCTTAAGTATATTATATTTTGTAGTTCGTTAACAAAGCTATGTGGACATGAAAAAATGTAGAGTTATTACTTTTTATATGAGTTAATTGTATTTCGAGAATAGAGATACCCGCAGCTATGCTGTGGTGCTTTAATGAGACATCACGTCGACAGTTTACAGTCTACGATGTGTTTTTGTCATCAACAAAGATGATCGCACATCGCAAGAGCTGCATTGAAATATGTGCATTTGAACGTAGTTTCGATAACTGTAAGATATCGCTACTAGATGGCATTAACAGACGCTTGAGTATTGCATAAAGCACAAGAGCGCTTGTGACCTGACCTGGTTCCTCCTCTACTTTTCTACCATCGTACTGCATGGCATCGTCAAGGTCTGCATCCGTACGTAGTTGAAATTCCTCGAACACGTACGATGCGATTTGCTTCCTCGTTTCTAATCCGAACCGCTAGAATATGGAACGCCCTTCCGCATCAGTTTTCCCTGTACCTTCAAGTCAAGAGTGAATAGTGAATAGGCAACTTTTAGGCAAGCGCGCTCCATCTTAGGCTGCATCATCACTTGCTAGCAGGCCTGATAAATTAAATCTGGTAAATTAAGAAAAACATTGGCACTTATCAGAAGTGAAACTTGGCCTAGCGATCAAAGGCGCTCCGGGCGCAATACTCAGGGAAATGCAGGTTTGAATCCTGCCAATTCTGCAATTTTTGGTATGTGACACCTTTGATAACATGGAAAACTCTCAGGCATTCGAGTTTCCTCACATTGTCCTTCGTCGTGAAAGCAAGCGTAATTGCTTAAAACGTTTCTTCGGTCTGGAAGGAGGTCAAATTTTTCTTTTTTCTTTCAAATGTAGGTAACATTTGACGCCTGCTAGTTTAGAAGAAGTGTGAAGTCTAGACGTTTTGTAATACAAGTGTCTTAACTGTCGTGATGTGGTAGGTACCTACCTAATGTGTTTGCATCTTGTGGGAAGTGAACATTCCTTGAGAGCGGCTCGTTCAAATGTACAATCAACTTAAAGAAGAAACATTAAAACAACAATTTATTAACAACAAAAAATATCTCTTAATCGCGACCGACACTTTTTGTATTAAGCCCTTTGACCATTTAAAACGTATCGAGTTACAGTTAATTGTGTCATTAAAATAATCGAAATGATTTGTATGCAATTAAAAGTAATAAGAAATTGCGGGTTAATAATATACGCCGATGTTTCCTGTGCGGTTTGTGACATAGCTATCAATTTTATAATTAAAGATGCCTTCGTATGGTATATTTCGTATTATCTTGTGCATATCTCGTATTAAAGAAAACAGTGATAAAGATTTTTCTTTAATGGCGGATGTCAGAGTCTTTATAAAAATAAAAAATAAAAAGTCTTTATAAAAGGTTGTGCCAGAGCCTTTTTTCCACGCACATGGAAACTGTGGAATCACCTCCCATCGGCGGTGTTCCCACTAGATTACACTAGGGGTTATTCAAGGGGCAGACCAACAAAATCCTGAAAGCCCGTCAACGTATCGGCGCGACTTACCTCTAGTGCTGCAAATGTTCGTGGGCGGAGGTAATCACTTAATATCAAGTGACTCACCTGGTCGTTTACTCGCTATGTTATTATTAAAAAAACTTAGTTTGGTAAACAATTTTGTTGTAAGATTTACCCTATTATCAATTGAGATTAATATTTTATTCTCCATTTTAGAGAAACAGAAAACGATTTTTACGTAAATTAGGGGTATACGATTATGTAATGACTATTTACTTCATCTCAAGTCTCCACCCATTGCGACTCAGTACTAAGAATCTCCTTATAGAATGAGATGAGCATAGTTGGCCAAGTGCTGATGGTAGAGTTCACGTTATGTTTAATGTGAATGTGAAGAATACTCAGGCATTTCCTTACGACATTTCTTCCAACATTAAAGCAAGTGAAATTAAAATTGCTTAAAACGCACATATCTAACTCTGAAATGTTAGAGGTGCGTGTCCAGGATCGAACTCCTGACTTCTCGAATAGAAAGCCGAATTCTACCACTAGGCTATCACCGCTTTTTTACCTCAGTTATATTCCAAAGTAACATTCGCAAGGTCGCATACCGGTCTCAAACTCTAAGTTATTTAAATTCGGTATTGCTATATCGATTTTGATTATAATAATTAAGGCACTATCTAATTTGCATTGACAGCTGGAATTGTTCGGCGCTGCGTTGCGAAATAATCACAATTCTGCGATTGAGCATTACTTATAATAAGTACTTAATTATAATGCTTAATTTATATTTCAGACGCGTCGACTTGTGAAAATGTTCACTTGACAGTTGTTTAAGCAATAACTTCGACACCAAGATAACAATCTAAACATATTTTGCCACTTAGTTATCTAGGTAACATTATTTTATGTAAATTTCGTACTATATAGGTATACAACATAATATACTTACAGAGTGTAACCAGAACGTATTCTATACAATATGTCATCACTGGCAACACGCATTGTGTTGATATCGAGCCTCGAGGTACCTTCACGTTTTTATTATCCTATATACAATTTTAGCCCTTGACTGCGATCTCACCTGGTGGCAAGTGATGATGCAGTCTAACATGGTAACGGGCTAACTTGGAAGGGGTATGGTAGTTTTCATTAAACCCATACTCCTTTGGTTTCTACACGGCATCGTACTGGAACGCTAAATCGCTTGGCGGCACAGCTTTGCCGCTAGGGTGGTAACTAGCCACGGCCAAAGCCTCCCACCAGACCAGGCCAGATATTTAGAAATTATAAAATTCCAAACCCCTGCCGAGAAACGAGCCCGAGACCTCCCACTAATAAGATCACAGCGCTAACCACTGCGCCGGCCGTCAAAATGAACTCAAAAGTATTTATATTTACGTAATCTCCCATACTTTGCTTGTTTTAGCTTGTATGGATATAAATACGCGGACAGACGGACGGACACAAAAGAAACGATCGCTAGCATCTCCTAGCGGCGGCGGATGAAATGCGTCTATTTTCATGCCAAGTTCATTAACGCGTCTATTGTTAGGGATGTAGGTAGGCAATTATATCGATAAAATTTAATATCCGAACCAGCACTGTCTTTTATCTAGTCAAATCAAATCTATACTTATTTATAAGGAAAAGTTGACTGACTGGCTGACTGATTGACTGATCTATCAACGCACAGCTCAAACTACTGGAGGGATCTGGCTGAGATTTGGCATACTGATAGCTATTATGACGTAAACATCCGCCAAGAAGGGATTTTTGAAAATTCAATCCCTAAGGGAGTAAAAGAGGGGTTTAAAATTTTAGGTAGGCCACGTGGACAAAGTCGTGGGCATCAGCTAGTGCTTAGTAAGCCTCTCTACGCGAACAGACTATTTCAATAATCGAACTCAGTAAGGCCTATGTCCAGCAGTGGACGCAAACAGATAGATTGAAGGTCGTTTAAGTCTGATGAACTCATTATATTACATAGGCTACTTTACTTGTACTTTTTTCGCAGAAAATCAGACTTCCCACAGGATTTTTAAGAATCTAAATCCATGCCGACGAAAAGTCGCGGGCATCAGTTGGTAAAAAATATAAAGACCTAGTAAAACAAATTGGTACCTATAGGTACTTTTTGTATTTATTAATAAAGTTTCATTTAATGCACTCTCTTTTTTGCCGATTTTATCGTACAGTTGAGTGATGTTCCATTTAGTGCGAAGTTCATTATCGCCTATCTCATAACGCACTAGTGTGCTAGTGACGTGCGTGGGACGTTATATCGATAACATAATGGCGTGACGTACTTTATCATGATTCACTTGAGCACAAGAGGTTTTTAATTAGCTATCTTAAGGCTAACATTATTACTTACATTTGGCCGCAACTTTGTCTTCCCATGGACGCATCAAGCTAAAAACAATATAGAACTATTTGGAGAATCGTCTAAACGGATGGGCCACGAAAAGATAGCTGACAGAACTACTCGAGCAATTATAATAATTACTAGATGATGCTAGGATAAAAAATGCCTACTTTTTATCCCGTCCCCAGGATGCAAGCTATCGTTTTGTACCAAGCAAATGAATGTGCGTTTGATTACGTCCATATTATGTGGATTTATAGATACTCAATGATTTCCCGAAACAAAAAGGAGCTTTTGCCCGTTCCCGGGATGCAAGTTATGTCCGTAGCTGTACCTCTTGTAAAAATTAGTCGAACGGATGGACCACAAAAAGATGGACAGGCACACTTTCGCATTTATACTATTACTTAGTAAGGATAGTTAATTACAGTTTGGAAGTATGGATTAAACCTATAATTAGACGATTTCGCATACCAGACGTTTACGAAATGACTTTATACGGAATCTATAATAAGGCGAGGTAAAAATCCAACAAGTTGGCAAAAAGGTTACAAGATCCAAAAAAATATAAGCTGTATGTCAATGCTGTCCTTTGGTTTATTAAATCCGGATGCGGAAACGATTCAGAAGGAAATGTCTGACAAATAGGTTCATTAATGTTAATTATATCCAACGTTTGATTGACGCGACAACCGTGCGGCGGCACGCGTGGCCTTAGGGCTCCCTCGAATTGAAGAACTTCTTAATTCAGTTATAATGTTCTTCTGACCAAAGATGAAATTGCGGTGCACTCCAAGACCGTAATATTTTTTACGGTATCTATATACTTACATACTTATACAATATAAAAAAAAAGGAATTCTAATTTCCCTTGGTCACGTCATAGCTTGAGGACGACTGGACCTAATTGGATATTTTTTTTTGTGTTTAATATATAAATTAATAATAATAATTGTTAGGACAAGGTTTATATGAAATATTTTTTTTTTGGAAATCAACCAGAAAAGACAGTAGGTACCCTGGGACGCGGGCGAAATCGCGGCGTGAAAGTGTATCTTTCTATATTTTGTTTGTTACCTTTTCCAATCTCTCCGAATCTTTTCACTGCTCTACTAGAAAACATCTTCAGGAAATTAGATTGGGATGGTCTAGGATTAAATATAAATGGAGAACATCTAAACCACCTTCGCTTTGCTGACGACATAGTCATATTAGCAGAAAATCATGAACAACTCTTACATATGCTTGAAAGCCTAGATTTCCGTAGTAGAGAGTGTGGTCTAACAATGAATTCTGAAAAAACCTGTATAATGTCAAATGGGAATCAACACCTAGTCCAAATACGAGGAAAAATTATTAAATATGTGGAGGAGTATATATACCTGGGCCAAACCGTCTCCTTTAAAGGGCACTATATTGAAGAGGTAGAAAAGAGAATTAAAAAAGCTTGGGCATCATATTGGTCTATGAAAAATATCTTCAAATCACAATTGGACATAAAACTCAAGAAAACAGCTCTAGACTCCGTTGTGACACCGACTCTCCTGTATGGCTGCCAGACATGGCCGGTAACCAAGGACGTAATACACAAAATACAGGTTGCCCAGAGAGCTATGGAAAGGAGCATGCTAGGCCTAAAAATCAAGGACAAAATAAATAATAAATTAATAAGAAAAAAAGTTATTGACGCGGCAAAGCTAGCATGCCTCCTCAAATGGAGATGGGCCGGGCATATTGCAAGAGAAACTGATGGGCGATGGACTGAGAAAGTACTGCATTGGTATCCACGCGATGCGCGCCGACCGAGAGGCCGGCCGCGGCGTCGCTGGAGCGATGACATCATTGAGACGGCAGGCAATACCTGGACCAGGCTAACGAGGGACAGGAACGAATGGAAAAGGATGGAGGAGGCCTATGCCCGAAAGTGGGCGTTCCAATCATACACTTAACAAGACATAAAACATAACTAGAAACATTAAGACATTGAGATTATGACTATACTTACTTAATAATAATAAATTTTGACATATTGTAAATAAATGTACATACATAAAAATTAAATACTGATCTTTTGAATTGACATTATAATAAAATATAAAATAATAATAGTTTATAGAAAAATTAATTAAAATTATTTGCCTACTTTATTTTAACAATTAGTAATTAAGTCATACTATGAATTGTAACAAATAATTAAAATAATAATTGTAATTGTGTTTACTGAAAAATATGAATTATTGTATTTAATTAACAAATGATTGGAAATAAAGGCTTTATTTATTTATTTATTTATTTATTTACCTTTTTAGCCCAACCGTTTTGATAGGTTGCATTCCGGAAACTAACATAGGCTACATTTTATCCCGGAAAATCTAGGTGTTTTCACGGATTTTTTAAACCTAAATCTCTCTAGTGATAGTCTAAGTATAGTGATCAGATCTCGGTCCGTTTATGTCCAGTTATGTGGGTCTTAAACAATTAATTGATATCGTTTACTTTAACGGTGAAGGAAAACATCGTGAGGAAACCTGCATACCTGAAAATCCTATATAATGTTTTCAAGGTGTGTGAAATCTACCATTGCGATTTGGCCAGCGCGGTGGAATGTGGCCTAATCTTCCTCGACCCGTGCTCAGTAGTAGCACATCGTAAAACTGTGGTAATAGTAAGACTGAAAATACCATGTATCAGTGCTTTCATTATTGTAGCCACATAAAGACATTCATCAATTCCATTAAAGAAGCCACCCGTCGCAATAAATAAGAAAACAAACTTACTATTTGCTTATCGATTGCACGTCATACTTACAGAGATCTTACTTTAAAACGTGGTGGTGCTACAAAATAAAATAGTCTTTATTCCGTTAACAATAAGGATGATAAGGCGAGGCTACTTGACCGGAGCCCACACGGCACTTAAGAGGCATTCGCGTGCCAACCTCTTCAAATGTCAGAACGACGCTGCGCCTGAAATAAGGCTTGAGAGAACCTTTGTATTAACATGTGCATACATTTTGAGAATTCATTCGCCATTTTTGCTCTATGTGTCAACTGTCATGTCAAAAGTACGGTTTATCCTTATCTATACTAATAAATAAAATTGGAGTGTCTGTCTGTAATTTCGAAATAACTACCTCATATTAAGCTCATAGGGTTATTTGAACGATACCTTAACTGAATCACACGTTTTTAAAATTTTTGTCTGTCTGTCTGTCTGTCTGTCTGTCTGTCTGTCTGTCTGTTTGAAAAGGCTAATCTTTGGAACGGCTGAACCGATTTTGACGGGATTTTCACAGACAAGTAGAGGATTGACCAAGGTGTAACATAGGCTACTTTTTAACCGACTTTCAAAAAGGGAGTTGTGTTTTTCTACCTATGTACACCGAAATCTCTGAGATTTCTGAACCGATTTGCGTAATTTTTTTTTTTAATCGATAGAGGAACTTTGCGACATTGTTTCATAAAAAATTTGGATTCCAACTCCTCAATCCTGATGGGGATCTGACCAATCCACGCGGGCGAAGCTGCGGGCATCAGCTAGTTAAGAAATAAAATCATAAAACCAACCGTAAAACGGAACCCTTATAGGATCACTTTGTTATCTGACGGTTTGTCTGCCTGTCTGTCCATCTGTCAAGAAAACCTAACTGATTCTAGGACAACTTCCCGTTGACTTAAAATCATGAAAGGCATGTAGGTAGTTCCTATAGCACGAGTACCTAAAGAAAAAATCCGAAAACCGTGAATTTGTGGTTACATCACAAAAATAAATTAAAATGTGTTCATGGACAAATAATTGGTATTTTCAATTTTCAAAGTAAGATAACTATACTAGTGGTGTATCATATAAAAATAAGGCTTTACATGTACGGTCGACGTCGAAAGTCCATACATAGCTTAAAGGCTAAAACCGTGCAGCAAGCAATGCTTTGAATCACTCGCATGCTCACTCACACAAATAAATATTAACTGTCAATAATATTGTCAACCTTAAGTAAACTACATAAGGTTCAAACGATTTCAGTTGAATACTTCCATAAAATGTCTACAATAGCAACCTTAAGACAACAACCATTAAGTTTAAAATATTTCTATTCCTACTCGACCTATCTACTGACTTTAAGTGATTGTTTATTTCATATCCCTGCGTATACTCACTCTCAGTGTCGTAGTAACATAGTCGGCACACAATGCATTAGCTCCAAATGATCTATGTTCGAATCTCTTATTGCATTTTTTTTGGTTTTTAATAAAATGACTTTTTGTTTATATAATTATTGTTTATTGATATTATAAAAAGAGTAAATAAGAAAAAACACTTTTTACTAGATAATCGACTTTATTGTAATTTTTTCATTGTTATCTTTTTATATTTGCTAAAAAGTAATAAATAGATAATATTAGCTATTTTTTTTCAATCTATTTTAAAGGTTATAGCTTAAGTAATCGTTTTCATAAAGAAAAGAAAATTGAAGCTAAACCTTACAAAAACTAGTAATCATTCGGCGGCGCTGCTTTTGTTGTCTGTTAATTTTAGTAAGATATATTATTAACATAATATAAGTTAAGAAAAGAAAATACTTTATGTTCTATGTTTAAAGACTTAAAAAGTAAAATGGATATAACTTTATAAGTAAATTGTTTTAGTATTTAATATAACCTCCACTATTTTCAATAACAGCAAGCAAGCGCCACCGCATGGATCTGACTATATTGAAACAGATATCCGTTCTTCTAATATTCTCCCACACTTCCAAATAGTGAGCCTCTAATTCCTCTGCAGTCCTCTCATTTCGCATATCCCGTGTGGTGATCTTGCTGGCCAGGAAATAATAGTTATGTCTGGGTTTTCATTAAGCCAATCACGCACTATATTATGTGCTCGATGCACAGGACAGTTATCATGCACAAATGATAGTTGTGGCATATTAACAACTGGATACACACACCACACAGTCGGCAACATGCTGTCACGTAACACTTCCACATAATGTGCAGCTGTGGGGCGCCCTGCAATTGACACTAGTTCACCAGGTGCAGCGGCACTCATCCAGCCCCACATATTGACAGATATCCGTCCAGATTCCATGTTTGGGACAGCATTTTCATATTGTTCGACCATAGATCTCCGCTGTGAATCATTAATATGACGCGGGTGGCCACTTCGCGGTCTAGATGTTAAATAACCTTCTTCTTCGTGGCGCGACACCCAACGCTTTTCGGTGATCCACTAAAAACCAAACAGTGAGATTAATATAACACCAAATAAAACAACACTTTAACCTACTAAGTATCTTGTCTAAATTTTATGGATATTCCTTCGATCACTTATTCGAGTATTCGAGTATTATTTACTCACAAAACTTTATGTAATGCTATGTTTATGAACACAATTTCTTAACCTTAACACGTTATCTAATAATAAAAACAATACTCACGGTGAAATCACTTTCATTGCAAGTTTAATATATTGTATCCGAGATTATGTATCAACAATACACATTTGCCTGCATTATTCTTGAAGACAAGTAAAATAAAACGTTTTCAAGACTCAAGAAACAACATGAATTAATATTGTAGCCTTTGCAAGTAACGACTGTCAAAATCTTTTGTCCGTCGGTACTCAGTAATCATAATTTATCTAACTTCGTAACTGCGATTTTTTAAACTACCCACTTAAGCTATTATAAGTCTAAACGTATCACACAAAAAATAAGAACAGAAAAAAAAGCTTACACGGACCCGAGATTCGAACCAGAAACAGCCGCGTTTGCAGTCCGGGTACCCCCGCGCTGCGCCATTCAACTCTTATGCTTTATATATGAATTTTTAGATGTTACTCAGGCTTACAAATTGAATGACTTGTATAATATTACAGTGCAAGTGTGTGCGTGACAGACTGCATGCAAGGTAACTTGTTTACATATTCTATATGGACTTTTGCAGTCGACTGTACATTCTAAAGCAGATTTTTATGCATTTTTGATTTATCGTGCAAAATGTCGGGGAAAAATACCCGTATATGGTACCCTCGGTGCGCGAATCTGACTCGCACTTGGCCGGTTTTTTACTCTATAACAACCCGAAAATTATACAGCTTATTACTTATGTCAAATGATCACATTAGCCAATGTCTATATTTAGCAGCAATATTACTTGTTTGTTTAGGGTAATCCTACCGTGATGTCGGAGTAGCACGCACAAAACTAATTTCCTTAAAACCAAAGCTTGTAACATTAAAGCAGCAAAAACCGTCCTAAGTGGACTCCCACGCGCTGTGGGAATATTATCAAACATGACTTCTCCATTTGTTTCCACTTTGTACTTTGTGTTGAGACCACTGAGTTAAATCATGGAGTAGTAGGGCTCATCCATACTGTGTCTGTGTCTCTCTGTCTGTCTGTCTGCTAGCTTTTCACGGCCCGACAGATTGACCGATTTTGATGAAACTTGGTACAGAGGTAGCTTACATCCCGGGGACAACCATAGGCTACTTTTTATACCGGAAAATGAAAGAGTTCCCACGGGATTCCTAAAAGCCTATACGTTTCACCGATATATACATTTGATACAGAGGTACCTCTGTATCAAATTCAGATATAAAGAATTGCCTATGTACATAGGCAATAGGTGCATAGGCAATTCTTTATCCCGCAAAATTAAATAGCTCCCACAGGATTAAAAAAATCGAAATCCACACGGACGAAGTCGCGGGATTCATCTAGTGCTACAATTGTTCAGGCAATAAAGCAATTTATGACCGATGAAAAATGTTCCATGAAAAAAATTTTAAGGGTTTTGATGAGACCTTTGATCAAAAGCGATTTTGTCGACCTTCTGCGAGTTTCTTCTTTTAAATGGTCTAGCTCTAGTTGAATGAATAATTTTGTTTCAAGTCGAGACGGATACTTGGAAACGTAGTAAATAAAATTTTACTGGACTTTTACTTCTGGAACGGCCCCAGTAGCATCAATTCAGTCAATTTTCCAAAAAACGCGATTGGGGAACTGGTACACCAGTGAGCGATGTATATTGTATGGTGTATTTGCTGCTCTAAAAATATGACAACTCTCTAATTGTAACAATGTTAGAGATTATATTTTATTGAATAGTTAAGTCATGCATTATGTAGGCTTCCGTAGTCATAAAGATGAAAACTTTAATCATGAATCATTACTAACAGTTTTTTTGCGGTTCACTTTCTTGAAATCAATTCAATTCAATTTTCATTTATTTGCAGATACAGGTACATAAAGGTGTAAATACATAGTAAAATTATCGAGTAAAATCTCCACATTAAACTAAAGAAAGAGAGAACAAGTGTAAATTAAAAATTTATAACACCCCCGACAAATGAAGGTTACAGTAACTAGAAAAGACCTGATAACTTTCAAACGGCTGAACTGTTCTTGGACTATTCCGCGCCTACGATCTAAAGTATCTGAGTTTTCCAAAACATCATTTTCAAATAAATAATTATGTATTTAGGCAACGTCCATCTTGACAGCTTGACATTTGTCGATTGACATAATATTATGAACCTAACGGTTATCTAACCTTCTTTTCTACAAAAAAACTAGAAAAGAACTGATAACTCTTAAACGGCTGAACCAATTTTTTTGGATTATAGCTAAGAACACTCTCGATCAAGCCACCTTTCAAACAAAAAAAAGTAAATTAAAATCGGTTCATTCGTTTAGGCGCTACGATGCCACAGACAGATACACAGATACACAGACACACAGATACACAGATACACACGTCAAACTTATAACACCCCTCTTTTTGGGTCGGGGGTTAAAAAGTGTTTAATTGGAATCACAGTTAGTATAGTAACGGGAACACAGGCACACTGGTCTTCCGTGAAGCCATTCTATTATGACACTTCCATGTAGGTACGAATACTTAATATTACCGTGCTTTTACTTTGCGCTTATAAATAGATCGTACGAGTGCTCTTGATATTATATTACTATGTCAGCCGATCGATCATTGTACATTATATTATTATGTACACATATCAAAATAATTAGTAATTCATATCTCAATAATTACATCTGAAACTTAAAATTCGGACCGACGGACGCGATTCTTATCGATAGAATAAATAAATAAAAAACCATTTCTTTTGCGGTTGACGTTCTTCGAATCTCCACACTAAACTTGACATCTCCATGTACAAACAAACTTTTACTTTTATAAAATACTAGAGGATGCCCGCGACTTCGTCCGCGTGGATGTAGGTTTTGGAAGATCCCGTGTGAACTGGTTTGGTTTTCCGGGATAAAAAGTTGTCCATGTCAATAACATGGACGCAAGCTACCTCGGTACCAAATTTCATACAAATCGGTTGAGCGGATGGGTCTTTAGGTATCCCGTGGGAACTCTTTGATTTTCCGAGATAAAAAGTAGCCTATGTCCGTCCCCGGGATATAAGCTAACTCTGTACCTTTCGTCAGAATCGATTACATTGTTGGGCCGTGAAAAGGTAGCAGACAGACAGACAGACACACTTCCGCATTTATAATATTAGTATGGATATTTTTTTCAAAAGAAATATATTTTATTCAATTAAACTTTTACGAGCACTTTGAAATCGTGAAATCCATCTACCACTAATCCGGAATGCCTTTCTCACCGCGAAAAACCACCAGTAAGAAGCGGTTGTTGTTTTCAAAGGTTTGACATATATTTTTTTACTAATTTGTTGTAGGTAATTAATATAACTATAGAATACTAACTATAACTCTGTAACTACAACTGCACCCCTCGCTTTTGGTGCTTTTGGTTCAGTTCCCATGAGGTTGGTATTAGAACAAATCATGTCATATAATTATATGTTGGAACATATTTTGTGCTACATTTAAAATCTCAAGGTCCGATCTACATCCTATTTAAAACTAAAAGGCTTTTCTGTTTGCCTGCGAATCGCTAAAAATTAAAAGGTACTTATAAAGAGATCGTTCTCTTGACATTTGCATCCCGGGTGTACAACATTGTACAACATCTTAACAGGGCTCTCTCCGTCACTCGCTTCATACAATCGTAGTTCCAATTTCATTTGAATATTAAGCAACCAAAGTCCATGAAATTTTGCAGACATATTCTAGAAGAAACTAATATCTGTGTCTGTGGTGTTTTAGATTTTTCTAAAAATATGTAGTTTTAAAATTACCGGGGCTCAAAGATTTGTATGTAAATTTTTAAGACTGCGTAACTTTGAAACCGAATATTTTAACAGAAATCTGGAAAACCACAGACATAGATATTAGTTTCGAGAATATGTCTGCAAAATTTCATGGACTTTGGTTGCTTAATATTCAAATGAAATTGGAACTACGTTTGTATGAAACGAGTGACGGAGAGACCCCTCTTAAAATAATTCGTTATTCATATCTCAATACATCGGTCGAAATGTCAAATGACAGGTGTATGTACTTACTACAGGCTTAATTGCTATTGAGATTGCGAAATAAACGCACCTATTACAACTAATCTACTAAATGTACAAAAAAAGGCTGACTGACTGACTGACTGACTGACTGACTGATCTATCAACGTACAGCTCAAACCACAGGTGAATTAACTTTGTGAGGCTTTCATAAAGTTACGTGCCTAGTTTAAAGCGTAGTATTAAAATATTTGTTTAGTGATATAAAAATAGATAATTTATAACTGTAATTTAAATACTTATAACAATATACCATATCACTTTTATCCTATATTATTTTAATATGTACAAAAGGAGAAAAATAGGGCATTGGTTCAAAATTGGAATTTGGAAACAGTGATTCATTTTAAGAACTTTAAGAAACCGTTAATTTAATCTGTTCTTGAATCTTGATAGTATTTAAATGTAAAACTAGTGTACCTACCTACCTAAGTAGGTATTTGGTGAACTTTCAAAATTCGCTATCAAAGCAATGTTAGTTTTACAATTGTTGCCTTATATAAATCTAACTAGCTGACGCCCGCAACTTCCTGCGTTTCCGTAGATATAGGTCTTTACAAATCCCGTGGGAATTTTGCGGGATAAATAATAGTCTATGTGTTAATCTAGGGTATAATCTATCTACATTCCAAATTTCATCCAATTCCGTGTAGTAGTTTTTGCGTGAAAGAGTAACAAACATCCATACGTACATATCAGGGGGCACGGCAGTGCCCCCGCCAAGACGAGCCAAACGGCGGCCGGGGCGCTACGTACCTTTTTCTCGAAGTGTTTCGCCGTATTTTCGACCCGTCATAACTTCGGTCTGGATGACGCTAGAAAGCTGAAATTTTCAGTATAAGGTGTCCTCAGCAAATTTACCAAATATACTAAGTATCAAATATCTAGCTTTTATGGTTACAGATTTATTGATACCTAAAATACGCCGATTTCGTCCCTCACTGATGATCATCAAAACCTCTAAGGTACTTCCCGAAGTCCTAGAAGACTGAAATTTGGTATGTAGACTAAAAATTGCATACCAACTACAGGAAAATTAAGAAATTGGAAATGTCCTCCCTCTACGCCTCTTATGGGAAAAGCAAATCTGTAAATTCTGTCGCTAGAATGCTGATTTTTTCAGGGTAAGATGTCCTTGGCAGATTTATTAAACGCATTGAGTATCAATTGTCTAGCTTTTATAGTTTCAGATTTATTGACAGTCAAAACTTCTAGTCTGTAATTCTAGGGTACTTCCCGAAACCCTAGAAGACTGAAATTTGGTATGTAGACTAGAAATTGCATACAAACTACAGGAAAATTAAGAAATTGGAAATTTCCCCCCCTCTACGCCTCTTATGGGAAAAGCAAATCTGTAAATTCTGTCGCTAGAATGCTGATTTTTTCAGGGTAAGATGTCCTTGGTAGATTTATTAAACGCATTGAGTATCAATTGTCTAGCTTTTATAGTTTCAGATTTATTGACAGTCAAAACTTCTAGTCTGTAATTCTAGGGTACTTCCCGAAACCCTAGAAGACTGAAATTTGGTATGTAGACTAGAAATTGCATATAAACTACAGGAAAATTAAGAAATTGGAAATTTCCCCCCCTCTACGCCTCTTATGAGAAAAGCAAATCTGTAAATTCTGTCGCTAGAACGCTAATATTTTCAGGATAAGATGTCCTTGGCAGATTTATTAAACACACTGAGTATCAATTGTCTAGCTTTTATAGTTTCAGATTTATTGTCAGTCAAAACTCCTAGTCTGTAATTCTAGGGTACTTCCCGAAGTCATTAAGTAGGAATTTTAAGAATTATGAACAACAGATAAATTACGAAATCGGGTCCCCCTTCATCCTCTCGTATATGAGATGCATATCTGTAAAATCTGTTGCTCGAATACTAAAGTTTTCAGGATAAGATGTCTGTGGCAGATTTATCAAACGTACCAAGTATCAGTGTTTGTAGAAGTCCTAAAAGACTGAAATTTGGTATATCTGCTTCAAAATTGAGTTGCAAGATTCCACCCGAACAAACATACTTACATACGAGTACATTGCAAGTTGAATAAAAGCTTTTAAAAAAGAGGTTAACGATAGAGAGTGGGCCATGAAAATGATGTACCTACAAGAAATATATCCAAAAAAATCTAGGGCACCTGCCAAAAAGAAATGAAATCCCACCAAAAACATTTCATGTAAAAAAGTGGCCAAGACTCACAAGTTCATAATGTTTTCACTGTTAAAAAGTTATGAGATCTCTAGTAGAGCCAAGCCCCTAACTGAGCTTAGATTTGTGCTGGCCATGGGATCTATCCCAAGTCCAAAGTAATATAGCTCTTAAATGCTCTTGACTATATCACATTTATAACAATAAATAACAAATCACTCTACTTACAAGCTCTGATTCTACAAACCCTACATCTTGGTAAAAAAAGTACGGCTTGGCCGTTTACAGTTCGTGGATTTTTTATCTGAAATGACATTTAAGCCCGGAATAGCTTCTGCGACCATCACGAAGTACAATACAAATTAGTAATTGACGAACAAACTATTCCTTATGGCCTTAAAATACGTTATTTCATGTAAAAGTTATACGAACAATTAACGGCCAAGCCGTACTTTTTTAACCAAGACGTAGGGTTTGTAGAATCAGAGCTTGTAAGTAGAGTGATTTGTTATTTATTGTTATAAATGTGATATAGTCAAGAGCATTTAAGAGCTATATTACTTTGGACTTGGGATAGATCCCATGGCCAGCACAAATCTAAGCTCAGCTAGGGGCTTGGCTCTACTAGAGATCTCATAACTTTTTAACAGTGAAAACATTATGAACTTGTGAGTCTTGGCCACTTTTTTACATGAAATGTTTTTGGTGGGATTTCTACTTTCGCGTACGTTTAAGTTCGTACGTTTATTATACCTTCGCGTTTATAATATTAGTAGGATGTAGCTGTGTTACGAAATATTTAACAAGTATAAATCATGTATATTGGTATAGAAGATAAGTTTTATCGATAGGTAGGTACACAAAATTAAATAGGTCACATCACTATCGATATACGTTTGTTTACGCGATGCAGTCGCTCGCGCCGGCGTCGTCACGTCGCGTTGCAGCGGACGTATTATGTACAACTACTACAAACTAAAGATAGATTACTTTGGGGTTCCGTACCCGAGAGTGCCTACAAGACCCTATTATTAAGGCTCTCTGCTACTCCAGCCAAAATTTCACATCTCGGTTTTATGAAAGAACTAGCCGATGCCCGCTACTTCGCCCGCGTGGATTTTGGTTTTTGAAATCCCGTGGGAACTCTTTGATTAGGATAAAAAGTAGCCTTTGTGTTAATCCAGGATATTAGTAAGAAGTGTGATTTATGCAACTCTATTACACTGAATGACGGCCCCTGTAACTCGTGAACCATAATAGGTAGAGAGTTGAAACTCCACAGAATGTGTATTTCTTTTGCTGCTATAATAATTATTATTATCACGTGAACTGAGGGTTGGGAGTGTATATTTACGCAGCCCGGTTGCATCTGTCATGAGTCATGGGTGCATATTGCATGAACGATACACAAAGGGTGCCCGTGTTTGTTCCTGCTTGTTTACTCGACGAGAGCCAGTTTATCGTCTCCGCTCATTGATGGGTTTGTATCTCTTCAATCTACATAATAATATATAGTTAGGTATAATAACATGTTGTAGATCATTGTGTTAGTTAGGTATCAAGTAGGATATCATTGTGTGATACCATTTCTGGAAGTTTTTTTAAAATTCTGATACAAGTTAGCCCTTGACTGCAATCTTACCTGGTGGTAAGTGATGATGCAGTCTAAAATAGATGCGGGCTAACCAGGAAGTGGTATGTCAGTAATTAAATCCATACCCCTTTGGTTTCAACACGGCATCGTACCGGAACGCTTAATCGCTTGGCGGCAGTTTTGAATAGACGGTCGCGACCTCCCACGTCGCATCGACATCATCATCATCGTCAAGTCAAGAGAGAAAAGATATCTTCTAGGCAAGCGCGCTCCATCGGGCTGCATCATCACTTGCCACCAGGTCTGATTGCAGCCAAGCGCTAGTCCAAAATTAAAAAAAGACTTGTTCCTTATGGTTATAAAAACAAGCATAATATTTTATCCATTTAATACAAACCGGTCAAGTGCGAGTCGGACTCGAACACGAAGGGTTCCGTACCATCGTACAAGATATAACTTTTTTTTTTATGGCGGCCAATTTGAATTTTTTTTATATTTTTTATTATAGCGGCAATAGAAATACACATTCTGTGGAAATTTCAACTCTCTATCTATTACGGTTCACCAGATTCAGCCCACATACAAACAGACGAACGGACAGGGGAGGCATAATAATAAGGTCCTGTTGGTACCTTTCGCGTACGGAACCCTAGAAACCGATAAACCTTAGAGTAAGGATTGGTCTCCACTTCTTTGATTTAGATCAAGGAATCGGAGACCAATCCTTGGTACTTGACTACCACTAGGTGAACAAACGATGTCAAACGAGTTGCAGGGTGCCGCTGGATCCAGGCGGCGCATAATTGTGGCGTGTGGAAGTTTCTGCTAGTGACATGAAAATAGCGGTGGATGTCTAATGTCTATCGGTTAATAACGATAATGATGATGAAGGTAAATATTGTAGGTAGCTTTTTTTTGCCTGAATGAAGAGCACGCTACCATGTTTTGGGAACAGTTTAGTTTCGTAACATTTGTTTATAGTATGAAATTTTATAACATGCATTAAAAAGTTTAGTACTCGTTCCCTGTTTTTGGAGCTGTCGTAAAATCCCTTTTCGGGGCACACATCCTAGTTTAGAAGGAAACTAGAGAATTTCGTACTTTATTGTCTTGAGTTAAAGTTTATTTTTGCGTATTTGTGGTGGATTCGGGAAGTAGTGAAATGTATTCTAATTTCATTGAAAGGTTTCACTGAAAGTATGACTAGTCACATAATCATTGATGTAGGTACTACTTTTTCCATCGAGCCATGTATTGCGGCCTCTCAGATGAGACCTTAGATAAGTATGAGTATCAATGACTAAAATTTAATTAATTATTATTGATTAGTACAATACATTTTGAAATGAAAGTAAACACGCCTTGTAAAGGTTTGGGGTTTTTTAAAAATCTTTAAGTCGGGGCTTTATCACTTCGGAATGTGAGGTGATTACAATCGTTACATTGTAGGTAGATCGATTCCAAAAATCCTAAATCAATCATTATTACAATCGCAATTGCTATAATTGGCTGAAATTATGGTATTCTTGTTGCAACAATGCATTGTAGCCAATAGTGAGCGAGCGTCAACCAATCAGAGGTGATTGCGATCGTGACATTGTAGCTGTATAAAATATTGATTGCACTGGCCAATATTTTGTTTTATTATGGTAATAACATTGATGGTAGCTAAAACACAGTGTACACAACATTGCAGAAGATGAACGGATGCAGTCAATAAACTATAACGCCATTCACAGACTGACGTGCGTCTTTTACGCTCTTTTTGGACACCGCAGATGCTGGTGGCAGGGTTGTCCACTTGTAATTTGCAACAATTCTAACTTTACCCTGTCATGAAGTTACTATAGCGCTCTCTCTCTTACCCTAATAACATACGAATGATAGAGACAAAAATCTCAGTTCAAATCTCAATCATTTTGAGCCACCAACCACAAACATGTTTTCAAAAACATACGAAATTCAATTCGAAAATGTTTTCAAAATACTTACATCCTTTTTTCCACGCACATGCAAATTGTGGAATCAACTCCCATCGGCGGTGTTCCTACTAGATTACAACGTGAGGTTATTCAAGGGGCGGACCAAAAAATTCTTGAAAGACGGGCAACGCATCGGCAGTTCCCCTGGTGCTGCAAATGTTCATGGGTACATCAAAAATTCTAATGCCTTATCTTGACAGAGTAAAAATTTTAACTTTTGAGTACTTGTCAACCCTGGCAATATATCGGATTTCGTAACATTAATGGGCTGCAGATGGCGCGGTGTATTTTAGGGTTAGACGGATCCGGGGGGCAGCGCGAGTCTGTGTGGACCATGTATAATGAAGTACAATGTACCATGACAGAGTGCTATGGGCATCGGGATGTACTTAATAGGGAGCAGAGGTCAATAACACCATGATAAGTGAGTCGTTATGCTCTTCTATTCTGATGGATGTACCATCAATTACAATCAATTTTTATTATCGAAATTTTTCACTTAAAAGATATCTTCTTTTATTATAGTTTAATGTTATTATTGTCGGTCAAAGAAAAATTATTCGGCTCAAGACACATTAGCGATGAAATGAAGCTAAGCGATGAATGAGTACAGCGACGTTTACTGGGCGAGTCTTTTCTAAAGTGTTTCAAAGTATAATACAAAACGTCTTGTATCCATTGCGTTATGTAATGTTTTGTGTTTGTTTTGTACATTGGTTTTAATTTTTGATATTAAAACTTTTAATGGCCATGAAAATGGTTTTATTAAAAAATTAATAAAAAAATTAATAGCAATGAATTTTCTTTACAAATAAACTCATATTTTGCTCATACACAGCGAATTCGACTGTTTTCATACTGTTCTGTATGTTCTATATTTTGTATTTATGAATGTGCACTAAAGAGTAGTAAATATCTATCTATTTGAGCGTGAGTGATATTAGAAAAGATGCGAAACTACGCTTCGACGTTGTGGTAATAAGCTTTGAACCTTATGCCAAGTGTCCAAAAAAAATTCCAAGAAAAACTTGCAGAAATTGATTTCCTTCGATTCGAAGGTTTACATAGTGCTCGTGACTTGCCAGAACTGACTTTTGCAATTTTCATTGCTTGTGCATATTTTATATTCTTATAAATAGGTATAAATAACTCTGTTATCTCATTCATGTCTCATATTCTGGAATGCATGATCACAGCGTCACCTCGTGCGCACTGCACTGCATCGCATCAATTAGAATGGACCTGCGGCCCGTCGGCAATAACTCTGAATTACACCATTCATTCACGGCGAACTAATATCGTGTGCATATCTATGTCGCCGTAGATCATTGTTAAATGGCTTGTTTACTCAACTAGGTCGGTGTGTGATACAGTTTCATATCATATAGGTACTACTCAGTCAAGCTGAGTTTGCACCTCGCGTCGATTACGCTTCGATTTATAATTTCTAAATTAATGGTCTGGTCTGGTGGGAGGCTTCGGCCGGGGCTAGTTACCACCTTACTGGCAAAGCCGTGCCGCCAAGCTATTTAGCGTTCCGGTACCATACCATGTAGAAACCAAAGGGGTATGTATTTGAAAATCTGCCATAGGAACCCCTTTCAGGTTAACCCGCTTCCATCTTAGACTGCACCATCACTTACCGCCAGGTGATAGTGCAGTCAAGGACTAATTTGTATCTGAATAATCAAGAAACAAAGTGTGTGTATGTCGTGTGAAAAGTATTAACAGTGTAATGTATGTCAATGATAAAAACTATACTGTTAATATAGCCACTAACAATAAGGTTATGGGGAAAGTAACGGCGATAGATATGAATGGAACAATCGATTATTATTGATGTCGATTTCCATTGATTTTATGTATTTTCAGTAAAAAATAAACCTATTCATAAACAGATAATGGCTAGTGGTAACGAGTGAAGTATTACATGAGAGGCAGGGCATTGTGTTAAGATACTTTTGTTAGGGCCAAAGCTAAGTACTTACCATAAACTTTATATTTCAAAAAAAAAAATCCAAATCGGTCCAGGAGTCTTTGAGTAATCGGGGAACATACATAAAAAAAAAAAAGATTCCGACGAATTGAGAACCTCCTCCTTTTTTTCAAGTCGGTTAAAAATTATATTATTAAAAGATATGGGGTTATTCAAGGGGCGGATAAACAAATTCCTGAAAGGCCGGCAACGCATCGGCGGTACCTCTGGTGCTGCAAATGTTCATGGGCGGCGGTAATCACTTAACATCAGGTGACCCGCCAGTTCGTTTGCTCGCTATTTTTGATTAAACAAGTGTAAATTAAAAATTTATAACACCCCCGACGATCCAAAGTATTTGAGTTTTCCAAAACATCATTTTCAAATAAATAATTATGTATTTAGGCAACGTCCATCTTGACAGCTTGACATTTGTCTATTGACATAATATTATGAACCTAACGGTTATCTAACCTTCTTTTCTACAAGAAAACTAGAAAAGAGCTGATAACTCTTAAACGGCTGAACCAATTTTTTTAGATTATAGCTAAGAACACTCTCGATCAAGCCACCTTTCAAACAAAAAAAACTAAATTAAAATCGGTTCATTCGTTTAGGCGCTACGATGCCACAGACAGATACACAGATACACAGATACACAGATACACAGATACACAGACACACAGATACACAGATACACACGTCAAACTTATAACACCCCTCTTTTTGGGTCGGGGGTTAAAAAAAGGAGGTTTATTCGTAGCATGTTCCAAACAAACGTAGTTTGACATTTGACCTTAACCTATCAAACTAGCGAAATTTTGTACATACGTTTTAGCGTAGGTCTGGAGACAGCTATGCTTGGAGTGTCTCTACCTACGCGGTCAACTCAGAAATGAAGAGATCCGTAGCAGAACCACAGGCGACTTGCTCAACGAGTGGCAAAATTGAGGAGGCATTAGGCAAGATGCATACCTAGTTTGAAAATCATGGAAAAGGATGGACATTGGAGTTCCAACTCCCAACGCTTGGAGCTAGAGGTAGATAGAGGTGGATGGAAAGTGCTAGAATGGCGAATCGGAAGATTCCCCACTTTCTGCAAGACTAATTCGACTAAATCGGACTATTTTTCAGCTCCGGAGTCGGGTTTTGATGCTCAGCTTTCCAAGTCCGGAGTTCCGGAGTTTAGAAGCTTCATTGGAAAAATTGAATGTGATTCAATAATGCGTTTATTCTGAATATATTTTACTGTGCGTAATTGAATGTTTAAGTCTGTTAAACATAAAATAAAACAAATCAGTCAGAAAAATTAAAAGGAAACTTTATTTAACGACCTAGTAAAATTTTTCTATTACATTTTTTTTGTAATAATTTCTATCAATAAAATTAGATAAGTTTTACCCTATTTCATATGTATAATTTATGAAGAATCTGCACAGTATATTATGTAAACGCTGAAAAAGCTTCACTTTTTCTAAAATATGAAAATTAACCCTCCATTATGCCCTCCGATGGACCGATGATATTAAGCGGCTGGCGGGAAGTGGCTGGATGAGAAAGGCTGAGGACCGGGTGTGGTGGCGCTCTTTAGGGAAGGCCTATGTCCAACAGTGGACTTCCACAGGCTGATGATGATGAAAATTAAAACTCTGGTTATGTTCACCATAACTCTGTATGGTTCCACAAACGAACCTGTAATCTTTCGATGCTCCAGAGTTACACTAAAACCGGAATTCCGGAGTTTAAGCCCTACATCAAACGAGTCGCAGGAAGTCGCTGACTGGCGGCCGGCGCGGCTGCAAGACAGACCGTGGAGTGTGGAAGTGCCTGCAAGAGACGATGATGATGATGAACGACAAGGTATGCGATTAAATCTGACCTTTTAATAAGGGCTACCTACTTAATAGTTTGTACAAAATCTAGTACATATCTATTAATGTAATCTAATGGCGCCAATAATAAGTGCCTAGAACCTACATTAACATTATAAAAATGAATATAAAACCGCAAGAATAATTGCCAATAAATATGCATTAACTTGCGGCGTACGTAATTTGTTTCCACGCAATTTGCGTTCTCATTGATCAATTGAGTGCTTTACATGTATTTAACAGCTTTTAACCACTTTTAATAACTGTTAACGCGTGTAAATGAGTGCTATTGATTTATTCAGATGCACTCGTTTATTTATTAGCACTCATTAAAGACAATGCGCTCGATTTCTCATGTGACAAGGAACAAAAGGTCGACTGAGTAAGCATGAGTGGAACTTAATACCAAAATGTTTTAATCACCATCTTCATGATTAATTGCAGCCGCTGGCCGGCCTGGCCGCTGGCTGTACTGAGCACGGGTCTAGTCTCTGATGTAACGGCCACATTAACAGTCAACAACGCGATATTCAACGGCGTTTCCCGTTATGCTCGGGCCACATTAGGGTTAACGTCAATGCCCAATAATCCCATAATTGTCGCGATCATCAACGCGTTAAACTGAGTGGCCACACCCAGAACGGTTAACATCTAAATGCTAATGCCAATTGAATTGGGCTTAAAATCGTCTAACACCACACAGTATTGTGCACGCTGTTGTACGTTGGTCGTTGCTATATCTACGATTAACGGGAAACGCCGTTAAACATCGCGTAGTCGACTGTTAATATGATCGCGACATAACGGCACTCACAATGCCGTTTGGCGTTAGACGATTATAGACCCAATTCAATTGGCATAGACGTTAACGCCACTCAGTTTAACACGTTGATTATAGCGATAATATTATGACGTTGTTGGGCATTGACGTTAACCCTAATGTAGCCGCAACATTAAAGAACGGCTTAGGCTATAGTCCGCCACGCTGACCTGCGAATTGTCAGACTTCACACACCTTTGAGAAAATTATGGAGAACTTCCAGGCTGATTAAAAAATCAATGCAAAAATCTTACGGATACGAAGCGAAGTGTATTATCAAATTGATACATATTAGGTAGGTACCTACCTATAATCAAAACACGTTCCAATATGGTCAAGTGTTTTTATAAGTCTCGGTTATAGACTATTAATTATTATTTACTGTAATAAAATATGTCTCCCAATGATTTACCATACCGCCCACGCGGCCATGCTGTTTTTTGCAAAACAATTATGTACAAAGCTCTGGTTTATCATGAATTATGCTGTTCATTACTTTAATGGCTTCCATGTACATGTATGTGCATGGACGCAATAGCTTGTATGTAATAGTTTAACTTCTTTGAATATATTTTAAAATAATTATAATAAATCGTTGCAAATTGTAATATATTTTTTTAGATACGTACCTACTAGTTTTTTAGGTCTTAATGGAGGTAATAAGACGTGATAATTTCATGTTATGTCTTGCTATGTACGGTTTAGGCTCAGTGACTTTGGTTCCCTTTTTTAACTGGAAAAAGTATCTCGCACAAAAGCGGGTATGTGGAAATCTGTGTATACGAGTACATCAATGAAAACCCATCTCGATAATTCCGTTTAACAAGTGTAAATTAAAAATTTATAACACCCCCGACAATTGAAGGTTACAGTAACTAGAAAAGAGCTGATAACTTTTAAACGGCTAAACCGATTTTCTTGGATTATAGCTAAGAACACTCTCGATTAAGCCTTTCAAACAAAAAAAACTAAATTAAAATCGGTTCATTAGTTTAGGAGCTGCGATGCAACAGACAGATATACAGATACACACGTCAAACTTATAACACCTCTTTTTTTGAGGTAATCTGAAATAGAGTAGAATGATTTGTCGCAAAACTACTGAAAGAGATTATTTGAATTGAGTTGAATTTTTTGATTTTTTTAATTGAATTTGAAGAAGCCATATTTTCACGGACTCGGATCGGATGAGTGCGAAATAGCGCTGTAAATTCAGTTGAAGGTTTGGTAGGTGTTGAAATGTACCCAAAGTGCAGATAAACTGGCGCGTAGGTACTTCAAGTTACAATGTCGTCAACGTTTAGTGGCAAGTCGCCCACTGGTGGTCACATTTCGCCGAGTGGGCGGTGATGGCATTCTTAACTGTTTTGCAACTTATTAGATCTCTAGGGCTGCCCATACTAACGGTCTCACGAAATTCCTTACAAGGAACTTCAAAGTTAGCTATTTTACTGTAGTTCGTCAGAAGCAGATAAATCTGTATGGCACAACGTGCAGAATGCAGCACCCACCTGTTTAAAAAAAATATTACAGACTAGCGCTTGGCTGCAATCAGACCTGCTAGCAAGTGATGATGCAGCCTAAGATGGAGCGCGTTTGCCTAAAACTTGCCTATTCACTCTTGACTTGAAGGTACCCATATTGAAAGTGGAAGGGAAAACTGACGCCGGAAGGATATTCCATATCCTAGCGGTTCGGATTAGAAGCAAGGAAGCAAATCGATTCGTACGTGTCCGAGGAATTTCAACTACGTACGGATGCATTGGCGATGCCTTGCTTTTACGATGGTATAAAGGTGAAGGAGGAACCAGGTCAAAGACCCTGCTGCTACTAGGATATCACGAAAAGCAAGCAATATGCTCTACCACAATATGATAGTATTATTATTCTATATTCGACACCAAAGTGTCATAAAATTTGGATTATAAAGGCAACGATCAGTATTTCCTGAAGATGAGGATATTTAGCCAATAACAGAAGATTGTCTGGTGACTTTGTGCTTAAATACGAGTATCAGATGGGACAGCATTCCGACACGACAAAAGAGAGATCAGGGGCAAGATAAATATGTGACACCGCCAGCTTTCCAAATCTGTAAAACAACTAAAAATTTCTTGACAGAAACCATATGTGGGCGCAAGTCCGCCCACATAATATGGAATGCTCTACCTTTGGGCTGGAACATCCCAGTACCAACTCTTTCCATTTGATAGGATCCAAAGGCGGGCTGTTCGACTTGTGGACGATCCCAAACCAACCGGCTCGTTGGAAAGCCTGGAGCACCGCAGAGATGTAAGCTCTCTTTGAGAGTTCTATCGCCTTTACAATGGGGAGTGCTCTGAAGAATTGTTTGATCTCCTTCCACCCTCCTTTTTCTACAACCGCACCGCACGCCACCGCAAGCAATTTCACCCTCACCACTAAACAAATGAATCAATATTATTATTATATTATAAGAAAGAGACAACCCGTACTGTAAAGCCTAAATGCTACGAGTAAGTGGTTGTTAGTTGATAGACTATTTATTAAACACTCGATATATGTGACGAAAGGACAACTACCTCTAACCGAAGACGGCTATGTAGTACTATTGTATTGTGTTCTGTCGTATCACGAAAAACAGAATATTAATTATAAGCAAAAAAGTGTCAATATTTTTTTGTCCCAACAACATAATTAAAATGTAAATATAAAGTAAGTGGGTGTCAAACTTCGTAGCAAGGCTACTCTATAGATACGATTTTTTTACTATGGTAGGCTATACCTAATATAATTTAGATCTGTACGTTTTCAGACAGACAGACAGACAACAAGTGATCCTATAAGGGTTCCGTTTTTCCTTTTGAGGTACGGAACCCTAATAAAAGGTATTTACTCGTTATCTACATTATAATATGACGATAAACCACGAAGAAGCTCATATTATTATGTTTGGTAGAGGCCAGTGACACAAATCGGCGGTCGTTACTCGGTAATGGGTTCAGTTCCCGCTTGAGTAGCGAAATTATCACGTTGCGGTGATAAGCTGCTGCCGTTTGCTGCTATGAATTATTTATAGCATTTCTGTTTTTCGGAATTTTGTGTTAACTGTAATAATTGCCAAGTGACAGAAGCGCTGGTTTACTTTGTGCAAAAAAATATTTAAAGTACAAAAATAATAATCAAAGTACAACGTTCAAAATCCTACTAATATTATAAACGCGAAAGTTTGTAACTATGTATGGATGGATGTATGTTTGTTACTCTTTTCACGCAAAACTACAAAACGGATTGGCTGTTTGGAATGGAGATAGATTATACCCTGGATTAACACGTAAACTACTTTTGATCCCGGAAAATCAATGAGTTCCCACGGGATATTTAAAAACCTATATCCACGGGAACGAAGTCGCGGGCATCAGCTAGTTAATAAATAAATAATTAATCAATCAACGTGACATAAAGTAGCGCTCGACAACAATTCAGCATCCTCTGAGTACGGAACCCTAATTTTTTCTATTTGCTGTTTTATTATAAATTTTGTCTGTAGGTAATTAGAATCCTTTAACATCATCTCGAGTGACTTACTAGCTGTATTTTTTTTTTGGAAAAAATTCAATGTGGCAAGGTAGTCTTGTTTTTAATTTTTTTAATAATAGTTAGGGGTTCAAAGATGAACGGAAAGTTGTAAGAAAGGCAAAAGTGATAGATGTATGGACAGACAGACAGACAACGGAGGTTTAGGGCCCCGTTGGCCAATCTTTGCGTACGGGATCCTAAAAGAACCGGCAAGAAACTCAGCAGACCCCCGTACAATTTACGAGAGGCGATGTTAACCTTCAATTTGGGAACATTCGTAGGTACCCTTCAATGTGGAAGGGCCAAACAATACAAACAACTAAATTATGTAATTTTATACGCCATTATTATGCTCAAATATGGCGACGCACAGCCCACGTGCGACGCGCGAAAAAAACCGCAAATAATTTAAGGTGAATAATGTCGGTTCGGTTCCTATAAATATTAGTTTTATTTAGGTAGAATGTTTTGCGGTTGAAAAAAGTTAAATATAACAACATGATAGCCTGGTAGAAGGAACTTACCTTACTCCGATATTATATACTAGCCAGTTGCCAGGTTCTTTTAAAGATTTCTATTAAATTTAAAATTCAAAGTAAGTTTTTCTTTTAATTAAATTAAGTAAGAATTTTTTGCCGGTTCTTCTCAGTAGAATTTTCTCTCCGATACGATAGTGGAACCTTCACATAAGCTGTCTTACTTGAAAAAATAATTAATTTATTCCATTAATTAATTTCATTTCATTGTAATCATTTTTCATTCCTTTAAGTATAATTTCAAAATCGAAAGTTCAAATGCTTTACAAAACCTCGTACAACTTTCAACCAAACATTTTCATTACGCCTTTTGAAGTAGATAAAACTATCAAATCGCTTAAAAACACAAACAGTACTGGATATGATGACATTTCTACCAAAGTCTTGAAATTTGTGTCGCAAATAGTTTCACCATTATTGAGTTTCGTTATTAATCTTTGTATCTCTGAAGGCGTTTTCCCTGAGAAACTTAAAACAGTAATTGTAAAACCACTCTATAAAAAACTTGATAGAGATTCTATGAGTAATTATAGACCTATAGCTCTCGTTCCTGTTCTATCAAAAATTTTTGAAAAAATTATCTATAAGTCATTAAATAGTTATTTCGAGAAAAATAATTTTTTTGCAGAAGAGCAAATTGGATTTCGTAAAAACAAGACCATAAATATGGCAGTTTATAAATTCCTTAACACTATTATGCATAATCTAAACGTCAAAATTCCAGTTTGTGCTTTATTTATGGATTTAACCAAGGCATTCGACTTCGTCGATCATGACGTATTATTAAATAAACTTTATGCATACGGTGTGAGAGGAAATGTATTAGACCTTATAAAATCATATTTGACAAATAGAAAACAAATAACTCAGATATCTAAAATCTGCTGGAAATATAAAAAGCAAATTAATTATCATTCACAGTCGAGAGTGATTCAACGCGGCGTTCCTCAAGGTAGTATCTTGGGTCCTCTACTATTCATTATCTATATCAATGATCTACCGAGGCATGTGACTCAGCATGACATGGTATTATTTGCTGATGATAGTACTGTTATATTTGCAAACAAAAACATAAATGACCTTAAAAGTAATATCAACCATACCTTAGATATAATCATAAATTGGCTACATTGTAACAAACTTAAAATTAACTTAGATAAAACCAACCTCATGAGTTTTGCACTTAGAGAAAACAGGTCGTGTGCTTTGGATATAAATTATGAGGGCAAACCTATCAATGAAGTGAATGTAACGAAATTTTTAGGACTGAATATTAATTGTAACCTAAATTGGAAAGAGCATGTAACTCATATTTGCACTAAGCTGAACCAATTCTCCTTTGCACTTTATATGCTAGGTAAAACGGTTAATGTACCAGCACTATTGACGGTTTATCATGGATATGTTGCCTCACTATTGAGATATTGCATTATATTCTGGGGTAATTCTACTGAAAAAGAGGCTGCATTCAAAGCGCAAAAGAAATGTCTAAGGGCAATATTTAGATTAAAAATGACGGACAGTTGTGTACCCTATTTTAAGAAGTATAATATTTTGACTATGCCATGTATGTATATCTATGAGACTATCATTTTTATTAAACAAAACTTGGACTTGTATAAAAATCTCAAAAGTAAAAGACATGCGTATAAACTACAGCACCCCTCTTGTAGAACTGCTCATTTTTCTAAAAGTTTTTTCTCCACTGGGCCACTTTTGTATAATCACTTGCCCAGCTATATAATTGAGACCCGTGAACTTCCTTTATTTAATAGAAAATTGAAAAAACTATTATTAGAAAAGACATATTACTCAATTAATGATTACCTCTCAGAAAAGTTATAACTGTATTTTAATTTTGGACATTTTGCTATTATTATTTAATTGTTATTTTTTGTGTGACAAAAATGTATCTTAATTTAATGTAACATATTGCATGCTTATAAGCAGAATTTGGCTGTACTTTTTTATCTTTGTAACATCTCCACTGTTTACCCAAATTCGCAATAAAGAAATTTGATTTGATTTGATTTGATTCTTTGTAGGTGACTTCTGCTACCGGTAGAAAATTTTGTACATCGACCTTTAGAAAGAGATAGCGGATTAATAGAGCGTTGTCTCTGTCGTTGAGAGCGACAAAGCGTCACATAGGTATGAATGACAGAGACAACGGTCTGCGAAGCCGAAATCCCTTTCTAAAGGTTGATGTACAATATTTCCTGTGGGCTACTACAGTAAAACACTGTTACAATTTGGTTACAATAAAAAGTGATTTTATTACAATAAAAAGTGTTGTTTTATTACAATAAAAAGTGATTTTATTACAATAAAAAGTGTTGTTTTATTACAATAAAAAGTGATTTTATTACAATAAAAAGTGTTGTTTTATTACAATAAAAAGTGATTTTATTACAATAAAAAGTGTTGTTTTATTACAATAAAAAGTGATTTTATTACAATAAAAAGTGATTTTCCCGCAGCCGGCGTGAGCCTTCGCCTTAACCGAGAATGGCGATTAAGATAAACAGCACGGGGGCGGATAGTTATGGTGCGTGACCTATAAAAACTACTCCTTTTCGGGGGCACCCATGCTCTTTTCTCGGTAAAACGCACTACGTAGTTCATGTGTTTACGGCTTAAATGTAATGACTTCAAAAATCTATTTTTTGACGTGACAACGTCTTATGATTCGATAGAGCCGGCTGCACGCACGAAAAAACATGACTCATGCGGCGTTACCTCGCTCTGAGGCGTTCCATGTAAGGCTTGAAGTGCAAGCGAGAGCGCGGAACGAGCGACAAAGAAGCACAATCGGCCTTTGTAGTCAAGTATCGTCAGTAAACCGACTTTACAGACAACCAATTTGTTTTTAGCTTAGCACAGTGTTTCATCAGTATCATAAACTCATCGACGGTTCACTACTGAGAACGGGTGTCTTCTTAGATGAGAAGAGTTTGGTCACTGTCCAACAGGCTGGTCAAGTGCGGCTTGTCTTTCAGGCATGCAGGTTTCCTAACGAATGTTTACCTTCACAAGTGAATAGTGATCACACTAACCCATACATCCATTCTAATATTGTAAATGCGAAAGTGTGTCTGTCTGTCTGTCAGTCTGTCAACTAGCTTTTCACTGCCCAACAGTTTAACCGATTTTGATGAAATTTGCTACAGCGTTAACTTTGGTACATCCTTGTGAAGGACTATTTTTATCCCGGAAAATTAAAGAGTTCCCACGGGATTCATGAAAGCCCATCTGTTTAACCGACTTATATGAAATTTGGCATAGAGGTAGCTTGTGTCCCAGAAATTGAGATGGGTAAATTTTTATCCCGGAAAATTAAAGAGTTCCCACTCGATTAAAAAAAAATCTAAATCCACGCGGACGAAGACGCGGGCATCATCTAGTTAAGTATAAAGATCGATCCCCAGACCCCACGAATAGAAGGCTAACGTTTTAACCACTTGGTTATCACCGGTTCAAGCCAGTAACATTAAACCATCTGTCATTTGGTATGAACGGAAAACTTTCTGCTTTTTGACATTGAATGCTTCCGAATCGAAGGTACTTACAACTACTTACATGAATTCTCGTTTCTCGTAATTTGTGTTTTCTTGTAAATAATTAGGTAATCGAGTAAATAATTTTCCTTCACAGTCAAATTGTGATATCATATTTTTATGGTAATTTGAGTGGACACTTCTGATAAGTGTTGTGAAATCACAAAGAATCCTTGAAGCCTTAAAGTACCAGGGGTCAACCTTGACACAAGGAATAAGATATTTATTTTGCTGTACCGCCAAACAGACGAATTTTTAGGGAACAGCATACGCTAAACACCGCCCGCCCTCCTGCTGTTACACATGCAGGAAAAGCAAATAATAAGTCCACACATCTTCCAAAAGAAAACTCTACGCATGATACCTAATATAGTAATATCTTAAAGGGTCTATACTTTTCCTGTTGTAGACAATTTCGTGATTTTTTTTAAATAAATACCTGTCTTATTATTTATTTACAAAGATAAAAGTGATGTGCATTTTTTAAGCAAATTCAAAAAGAAGGATCTGCATTCGTACCCTTCGTACCCTTAGGTACCGATGAGTAAAAATAAAATTTAAAAAACAAAATCTTATAACAATAAGCAAAGTGTGAGAGTCACTACATACTCACAGAATAAACTATTCAAAAGATCTTGTGAATGTTTATTTGAATAAATATGATATTCAATATAGATACTTTTTTGAACATTCAATTTCCTAATAGTACCTAGGTAGATACTTTAGTTATTTACTTACTAAAAATAAATGACCTTACATATCATACTTTGCAATAGCTTTATTCAATCGTGTGGGCAAATGATGTATTATACATTCCTACTGGCCGAGCCCGAAATTGAGAAATAACATATAGATAGTAAGATAAGCCCAGACAGCTAAATATATATAATTTGTTAGGTACCTACTTCGCAATCACGTCGCTAAATAAATTTTGCATACAGGTGTGGCATAGCATCGTCATTTTGTGGCCAAAATGTTGGTAATCTGGGCTTATCTTACGGTAGTTCTAACTTAGATAGCAAGGCTAAAGTTAGAAATCCAGCTAGAGTTAATATAAATATATGTGATAAATAGGAAGAAATAACGTTTTTTCTTAGTAGAAGTCAAGTCTTCTACCACTGATACGAAAGCTTTTTTAAAATCCCCGACGCAAACAGAAGGATGGGGATGGGATGAAAGTTTGTAGGGTTAGGACAAAGCTATAGGTTCGCTCATTTATCCATCCATAGTCGCTTAAACTGGCGGGTTGATCATGGTGCATGAAAATTGGTATTTGGGTATTGAGTCAAAAATAAGAAATTAGGTACATGTAGGTGGATTTTGGGAATTTCAACCAATTACAAATTTTTGAAAATTCCTCTCGAGCGAAGCCGGCTTTTCGCAGCTCTATAAAGTTTAGCTTAGAAAGTGTAATGCAAGCTTTAATTGGGAAGTTCAATGAACAATGCCACAAGTTAATAAAAATGAAAATAATGCTAACAACTATAGTTTATATGTAAAATAAGAATAAGTATAAAATTCGTATGAACACATAGTCAAGTCATCACTTCCGTTGTCTGTACGTCTATGAAAGGACAAAAAGCATTTTCTTTGTGAATGGCTTGCGAAATAATAGCTTGTTATGAGTAGAGCAACCAACTTTATCAGATGAAAGCCAGGACAAGATGCAAGCCAAGATGCGTCATGGATTTTTATTTTGCCTTCAGTGCTTACCATGAGGTATGTTTGAGATCAAGCATATAAGCCTATCTTGCATAAAAACCGGTCAAGTGTAGGATACAAGAAATAACACTTTTTTTGTGATTCTTTTTATTATCACCACTTCACAAAGTCACCTAACTTATTAGAACTATCAAAGCTGTTAAGAAAGTCATTCTCGAACTTTCTTATTATTTAAATAATCCTTTTACATTGTAGTAAGATTAAGAGAATCAATTATCCAATATTAGTTCTAGAAATCCTCCCGTCCCGTCCGAACAACACATTAGGTACGTAAATGCTATGATGTATTTATAGGCTATGACTTAAGACATGTCCTGGTTAAACTAGATGTATGGCAACCTCAGTTAGAAAAGACAATGGGGCGTTGTTTTTGTATCTGTTTTGTTGCTTCATTCATATCTCACAGAGCATTCGCCATTCATTCACGACTCCGAGGGTTCTTGTGTTTCGCAATTAGGTGCAATTGTGCGTACATAGCGTTGCGATAACCTACTAGAATAGAAGGCGTGGTCGGCTGAATTTAATCAAAATTAAATGCGTAGCTATTTAGCTCATACAATTTTTAATAATAATAAGATTCATAAGAAAATCTAGAGTATTAGGTACCATTCATGTAGAAGGAAAAACACTATGCTGCCATTCTTTAACTAATAAAAAGTTGTATTTTTTTCTTTTTACATAGGTACTAGCGCTTGGCTGCAATCAGAACTGCTAGCAAGTGATGACGCAGCCTAAGATGGAGCGCGCTTGCCTAGAAGTTGCCTTTTCACTCTTGACTTGAAGGTATCCATATTAAAAGTGGAAGGCAAAACTGATGCCGGAAGGGCGTTCCATATTCTAGCGGTTCGGATTAGAAACGAGAAAGCAAATCGCTTCGTATGGGTCCGAGGAATTTCAACTACAGTTCAACAATAATTGACAATCAAAAAGGAAACAGAGGCACCCAATTTGAAGAAAATGTTTTGACTCAGTGCTTTGACTTTGAATTTCATTTAGCCTGAGCCGGGAGGCATTAGTGAACAAAAAATGCTATTTTTGCGTTCACCTCTGTATCCGAATTATTTAGATTTTAGCCATTGGAAAAAGATTGTATGGTAATCTATATGAAATACTAGATTGTTGACAAACATTTTTAAGGTTGGATGGCATATTAATAAGAATTTTTTAAATCTTTGACGCTCTCCTGTTAAGTTACGAAAAATGAGATATGATGTTTTTCCTTGCAGGTGTCGGGCGATAGGTCTCTTGAAGGGACTAATTCCACGCGCCACGGTCGTGTGTGGCAAAAATGAGAATAAAACAGAATAAAAATATAAATATTATCATTCCAACATAAATCGTGTAATGTTTACTATTCTCTATAATCATAGGCCATATTCAGACACTAACTAGGTGGTAATAAGCACAATTAAACTCTAATTACATCACTAATAACCAGGGAATGCGACAGGCATGGCGGGCATGCCGTATAAGGCCGCCCCTTGTCCGCCACTCATGCTGGTCTAGTCTAGGTCTAAGGTCGGGTGTCCTAGGTCACCTAGAACAGGTAGAGAACTAGTTTATGGGGCGATGACTAACTTCGAATGGCCTTTTGTTTCAACTATTTATTTCCTTGCAATTTGTACGACAAAAGTGTAGAATGGCTTAGATCTACAAACTAATTATTATTATTGTCTGTCCAAATCCCGGAAGATTAAAATTGAGACACTATAAGTTGGTATGCACTTACTTTTTTTGATGTTTATGTGTTTACGGAAAATTATTATTCTTAGAAAACTCTTATTCTTTAATATCCTTCGGGTCCTTTCGGGTACCTACCGAACCCTATAAAAGGACTAAAAAGACGTATGCTTCTATTATGTATAGTTCTTACAGATACATAGCCTAATAGCACATAGATTTAACTGCCCTGTTATTGTAAGTTTGTAGGTACTCGTACATACCTACTCGCAGATAAAGTCGTATGATGCAATGAATTCCTGAAAAGGCAAAAGTATTAACGCAATGAAATACAAACAAGTTTTCTTTATTCTTCTGAGTTCTGTATATGTACATAAATTCCTTACTATTATGATCATCATCATGAAACGCTTCCGCAGTTGTAATCACACAGACAAACACGCACTTTGTCTTCGGCGGGCGCCATAAGGTATTTTATGCGACCCATTTCGAAAGATAAACCTATTTATAGCGTTGATAAATAATTAATTATAGGACATTGATAATGATGAATGAAGCTTTGTCTTTTGTGAGGAGCTATTCATAGATGAATATAAGTACCTACATAATTTTATCTTATAAGATATCTACTCAAGGTTATGAGGGATATTTAACTATTCTTTGTTAGATCCAGAATCCAAAGTCTAAACTTTCTGTAGCTTTATTAGATCTATCTACTTAATTATCTAAGTTCTTAGTGTTTTTGGCATTGATCTTTCGGATCTTTCGGACCAACCCTTAATCTTAAGTTAATCTTAATGTAATTTTTGGGCAATCGTGACCAGAAACGCATTTTGTTTTTCATTTTGATGAACTTCGTGTGACTTTCTTCATCCAATTATAATCTGTTTAAGTTTTAACGAGGAACGCAGACGACGACGGTCACTAAACCGACGAAATTAGTGACGCAGAGGGTATAAAATAAGGGTTGGCACTTTCTAGAAATTATCACCATCACCAACGCATCGCCCGCCGGCGCTCTACTGAGCATGGGTCTCCTCTTACAATGAGAAGGGTTTTGGACATAATCCACGACGCAGCCAAATAGGCGGAATACACACACCTCTGAGAATATAATGGAGTACTCTCAGGCATGTAGGTTTCTTGGCGATATTTTCCTTCGCCGTTAGAGAGTTGCTATCATACATGCCTTTCAGCCCAGTCCGTCCAGTAATTTGAGCTGTGCGTTGAAAGATCATTGAGTCGGTCAGTCACCTTTTGTTACACATTTACACAATGGTTGATATAGCTAAATACTTTTTTGACAACCCTGCGACAACGCATACTGGGGGAGCTTTTGTAACATGTGTGTACACGTGCACTTATTCAAAGAATAAAGTTCTCACATTGCTAGTCTAATTTAAAACTTAATTTCTTCTATCAAGACTGAATTTCATTTGGCTTTTAGATTTATTTTTAGATGAATAGTTACGCAGTTAAGTTCTAATTCCATACTCCTCTGGAGTAAAGCACAAAGCTCTATTGAAGTTAACGTTCAATGTGTTAGTATGTTTGTTTATATCTTTAATGCTCTAGGGTCGTTTCGTAGGGGATGCGGGATTGAAATTAAAATTTATAGACGCAATATCTTCGTGAGGTTAGACTATTTTTAATCTTGTTTGTTATAATGAATGAAAAAATTAAGTTATGTTTTATGTTTTGCTAGGTGATGCCTGCGACTTTGTTCGCGTGGATTTAGGTTTTATTGATTTAAAACTCGCATGGAAAATCTATTTTCTGGCCTAAAATGTAGCTATGTTAGAGGAAGGAACCAAAAAATAAATTTTTGGGCGTAATGACACTTTTTGTATTGAAAGCTTGTCAATATATCTTTTACTCTCGGATAAGACTTATTTTACGTTGGTGAAATCGGCCCTTAATATTTAAAACATAATAAAGGTATACCTAAGTTATCTCAATTCCAGATTAAAATAAAATCGGTTCAGTCTTTGTAGCATGAAGGAGTAACTAATATTCAAACATCCAAACATAAGGTAAGATTTAATTTGTAGACTTGGTCAATTTAACTTTACTCTTTACTGTATTTTTTTGCTTTTAGTTTGATAAAATCTTAAAACAAAAAATTAAACAAGTTTAACGAATCATATCATTAAATAGTCGGATAGACAGTTTTTATAATATCATTGGTTTTTACATGGGAAATCTGTCATGTTTAAAATAAACACGCGTTTAAAGTTTGTTTGAATTTTTTGTGGTTAGAAGGGTTAGACATATTTTAGTAATTTATTTTATTCTTATTCGAATCATTTACGTTGTTAGGATAGTCTAACTATCGCATAATACAACTAAGTACTTACGATAGGTACATACGAATATGTAGTTACTATAAATCAGATCACGGTCAGAGGATACTGGAATGTTATCACGAATGATAAACTCAAATGTTTGCTTACATCGTGTATTGGTTTGTTTTGACGGGAATATTGTTTGTCAAATTATTACTTAACTCGAGGATGCCCGCGACTTTGTCCGCGTGGATTTAGGTTTCAAAGATCCCGTGGGAACTGTTTGATATTCCGGGATAAAAACTTGCCTATGTCAATGACAGGGACGCAAGCTACCTACCAAATATCATACAGATCGGTTAAGCGGATGGGTCTTCTCCCGTGGATATAGGTTTTTGAAAACCTATATCCACGCCAACTCGCCAACAAACTTTTGTACAGTTTGGCGAGATATGGATTTTAAGGAATTTTTGTGCATGGTCAATAAATTAAAAAAAGTCGCGGGCATCAGCTATGTTATTGAACCACGAAGTACGACATCACTTTAAACGGGGGGCCTTAGGGGCTTTTTCAAAAATCCTTTCTTACGGATGTCTACGTCATAATAGCTATCTACATGCCCAGCCCGATTCATCCAGTAGTTTGAGCTTTGCACTGATAGATCAGTCAGTCAGTACTCAGTAACCTTTTCCTTTCATATATATATAAATGGATTATTTCACGCATGAACAAGGTTCATGTTATTGGTCTCAGGAGGTCGTTGACACCTCACTTGTTATCTGATAACTGATAAGGTAGGTGACAGCGTGACCTCGTTCCCCACTCCCTTGATAAGGAAGTTGTCAAATAAACGCTTATGTTGCATTAGGTAGGATTATAAATTACCTACGTCTACATGGCGCATTGAGAAATATTTTATGCACCATATTACGCATATTTCACTAATTTTTAGGGTTCCGTACCTAAAAGGAAAAACGGAACCCTTATAGGATCACTTTGTTGTCTGTCTGTATGTCTGTCCGTCTATTGTGTCTGTCCGTCTATTGTGTCTGTCAAGAAAACCTATAGGGTAATTCCTGTTGACTTAGAATCATGTTTGGCAGGTAGGTAGGTCTTATAGAACATGCAAAGGAAAAAATCCGAAAAACCGTAAAGTTGTGATTACATCACAAACAAATAAATTAAAATGTGTTTCAATTTTCAAAGTAAGATAACTATACCAAGTGGGGTATCATATGAAAGGGCTTTACCTGTACATTCCAAAATAGATTTTCATTTATTTTAATGCATAATGGTGTTTAATTTATTGTGTAAAATATCGAAAAAATACCTGAGTACGAACTGGTACGAACCCTCGGTGCGCGAATCTGACACGTATTTGACTACTTTTTTCTACCGTGATTTGATCATTGACTTCAAAGTGACCTCTAGGCCGACCCATATAGAGCCACTCGTACCAATGACTTTCTAAGCATGGACACATCACGGCATACAACACAAGAGCCCAAACATGGCACACGTTTCTAAATTCACCTTATGTAGCTTCAACTGCTCCATTTATACATTCCCGCTAACATTCAAGTCCTGTAAACTAACCTCAGTGATTAAGCCGCAATGTAAATCGATAAGCACTCGAAGCTGAATAAGGTGATTTTAGAAGCAAACTTGAACAAAAAATGGAATGGAGTAGTGTAGCACTATTAATTTTTGTTATTTCTTTGAGAGATTTTTCGTTTTTGTAAATATGAAACTATTATACTATATCTATACTATATAACTATTATACTATATCTCCTCGTGCTGATTCACGGACTGACTGACTGACTGACTGACTGACTCATTTGATCACCTCTTTGTATGTTTTTTTTTACCGATAGTTTCGTATAGAGGACAAAAAATGATTCGGAGGAAAAATATGGATAGAGCTGATGATTGAGGATTTCGGTGAAGAGCACGGTCAGGGTATTGAAGATAGGTGGGGGGTGCTCGAACAAATGTCACTCAGAACTTCATCCAATAGACAGGGAGCTGAAAAATAAAACCAAAATGGCGGATTCAATATGGCGGCCATACAAATTTCGCCGGTGTCAAATCTTGAAGATTATAAAAGATGGAAGAGTGGTTTCTTGGCAAAAAATGATCAGGACCCGAAATTCAACTTGATGAGCAGAAAAATTGCGGTCCGCTTGCGGGCCGCGAACTCACGCGCCCTACTAGTTATATGTATATGGTTTTACGTGGGATGATTTATATTAAAAAAAAATTAAAAGCCCTAGATTGCAATCACACCTGGTGGAAAGTGATGATACAGTCTACGGTAGTAGCGGGCTAACTTGTAGGGGTGGGGTAAAATCCATACCCGTTATAGATGTTTCTATATGGCATCGTACCGGAACGTTAAATCGCTTGGCGGTAGAGTGGTAAGTAGCCACGGCCAAAGGCCTCCCACCAGCCGACCTAAACCAATTAAGAAAATCTCAATCGGCCCAGCCGGGAATCGAACCCGGGACCCTCGTCATACAAATCCACCGCGCTACCACTGCGCACCGGAGGTCGTCAAAAGATAATAAAATAAATGTCATACAATAATGGCCAATAGATTTTACATTGAACAAAAAAAAGCTACTCCACAGTTTTGTTTTTCCGACATTCGTGACGCGCCCTTCCATCTATCTCTTTCCGATGTGCGTGAGAGAAAGGAATGGGAACATTGTAAATAATTTTAGATATTTCTAGTGTTTTCAATGGTTTCACTAAGTATTTTACACTTTTTCGCATGTTATCTTACGTAAATAAAATTAACTTACCGGTGGTAAGTCACACCATCTCTTTTCTGCGTCGTTAACGTATTATTTCGGCACTTTTTGATCGCGCATTTAGGCATCTTCACAGCTTAGCAGTCAACATGCGACTAATGAAGAAAGTGTGCTTACACCGAGTATAAGCACACTTACTTGGTCCCTTGTTATGCGCGCCAGTGCGATGTCCTTGCTTAGAAAGTCATTGACTCGTACACGTAAGTCGTAACGCACACCGGACGTGGCGTCAAATTACTGATTTGTGCAGTTAGGATCGGACAAAGGAGCCGTTTATAAGGATGTGTCGACTTCATTTTTTCATTTATTCATCCCATTGATATTAGAAAGTAAGGATACACAGTTCTTACTAAATAAAATATTGTAAAACGATCATAAAGATAAAACTGGAAACTATTATAATATACGTACTACACAGTTAAGGGTAACCTACGTAGTAAGTAGACCAATTTATAATCAACTGCTAAAAAAGTGTGATAAATTGAAAACCTTTTCAATCTAACACGTACCTAAGTGTTTTGTATAAATATTTTCGTTACAAGCATTCTTACAAATTTTACTACCAATACCCCAAGTTAGCCTGCTTCCATCTGAAACTGCATCATATGATGATCTTTATTTAGGTTGGTACTTACAACAGGCGAGATGGTACGCACGTCCTTGCCATCAACTTATATTATTATGTGAACAAAAAAAAGGTCAAACCTTAAATTACTAATTAGTAATTTTTGCCAACATTTTATATCACTGAGTTTTGCTCTTATTTCGTCGATAGTTTTCTTTGCGGGGCTGCTTTTAAATCTGTATATCTTTGGTTTATGTATATCTACTGAAACATACTCAGCGTTGATCCCCAAGATCTTTGTCCTCCCGTTATTAGGTCAAAGAGCAATGGATATATCCGATTGAAACCTAGATACTGACGGGAATCTGTTTTTCGTCATTGTGAGTAGGTCCAAAATATCAATAGAGGATCATGTATCAGTTTTAGTAAATACATAGGTACCTCAGTCAAAGTCAAAAAATTTATTTACATGAATGTTATAGCTTTGAGTGAAGATTTTGTCAATCTCATCTGCTTGTCAACAACATTGTCTGTAGTTACTCTTCCATTGTTATGCTAGCCCGTGTTGAATTATCGAGCGTTATTATAACATAGTGGTGCATCGAAACAATGTGACATCACCGGCGATATGTTGCTTTGCATTATGTTCACACTTATGTCAGCTTTAGTGTGAAAACGTTACTATTATTTTGATGATTGATACCATGTTTGAACTTGATCAATGTTATAGTTGTAGTAAACAAGGTCATAGTAAGTGACAGTGTCATACAAAATTATATTATTATTATACTTCAATCTTTATACGTCCACTGTTGCTCGCGTAGAGAAACTCCAAGCAAAGCTCTCTCCATCAAAATTCAAAATTCAAAATTCCTAAAATCATCACCCTAAAATGATTAAGTTTTCTTATGAGGCCCATAGTTAGCGAGTGATAGAATGTAGATTCATCATCATCAGCATCATCAGCCTGTGGACTTCCACTGTTGGATACAGACCTTACGTGAGTGCCACCACACCCCGGTCTTCTCTTCGTCTTCTTTGTCTCTTTATATCGTCGGTCCAACGTGCTGGAGGGCGTCCCACACTACGCTTGCTTCGGTCTCCACTCAAGGACTTTCCGGCTTCAATGTCCATCGCCTTTACGACAGGCATGGCCTGCCCACTGTATATGAGTATAGAATATCTAAATTCAATTATTATTAGCGTTTCATTAAATTATTTACACATGGAAATTTTTGAAGAATCAGAGGTGCTAAAAGGTATCACTTAGCAGGTTTTAATTTAAAACTAGGTTTTAGGTAAACTGAAATGATCTCTAGTTAAGTAGTCGAAAGCAGCACTACTGTCTGGTAACAGTTAGTTACTAATTTGCAAGTTCTAGTGAAAATCCAAGCTTTTAGCGAAATCGCACCTATGACAACCGTTACCTCTAGGTCAAAATGCAGTTAGATAGTCCTTGTTTAACTACAAAGAAAAAAGATTTCCATACACCATAACTAACTAAATATATAATTTATGCGAACTTCTGCCCAGAAGAAAGTCGTATTCACTACTAATAGTATCTATTACGTATGCTTTCTATAGTTCTAACTAACATACAGTTTGGCGATTTACAAGAAAGGAATAAGGTCTTTTACTTGTAAATATCGATATCCATATTATAGGTTACAGGTACATAATAATATAATGACATTAAGATTAACGTCAATAATGCCCAATAACGCCATAATTCCGCCGATAGTCATCCCATTCCACCTTGATTAAACTGAGTGGCCCGTCTAATACCAATTAATTGGGGTTAAAATCGTCTAACGCCAATCGACAATGTGAACGCTGTAAAATTATCGCGTTATGTCGTGGCTACGCCTACGGTTAACGGCCATTAACGCGTTATCAACGGCGTTTCCTGCAAATGTAGCTGGAGCTTCAGGATAGAAACTTTAAATAAATGTGAATGAAAGTGAATACAAAATATCTCTCTAGGTGCTATCAGTCTTTTTGCATTGACTTTACTATTTTATTAAATTAAAAAATCGTTTCGGTGGTTTATAGGCGTCCTTGACTCGATTGTGGCTCGTAAATGTGGACGCGTGGGCCCCTTTAATTCATTGTCAACTTTTACGATCATATCGATATGTAGGAGCTTGGTCAGGTAGCGTGGGACTTGGGAAAGAAGTTCTCAATTAAAACTGCGCGCTTTAAGGTTACATAAAAAAGAACTCTACGTAGGACCATGGGTTTTACTGGTAATTAGGTTTTATTACTTTGCGTAAATCCTACGTAGCTTTCTTTTGTAGAAACATAAGTTTATGATAATTCGTTTTTAGGGTTCCGTACCCGAAGGATGCCAACGGGATCCTATTACTAAGATTCCGCTGTCCGTCCGTCCGTTCGTCCGTCTGGCTGTCAGCGGGGTGTATCCCGTGAGCCGTAGGTAGAGAGATGCCACAGAATGTGTATTTCAATTGCCGCTATAACAACATATAATAAAAAATTCAAAATGTCAGTGTTTAAACCTCGTTGCAACTTGCTTGCATCATCACTTGCAGGTTTAGTAGCAGTCAAGCACTTGTCTATAAAAACTCCGAAGAAATAGAATTCCTAGGGGGTTAAAAATCCTATTGTGCAATTAGATTAAAAATGTTTTTTTTTTCCTCTTTCGTCTGGCTTTACAAAGATTAGCCAATGTCAAGTTTGTAGTTATTTGTAACAAGTTTATGGACCCCGTCTGTGTCGGCGCTCACCGGCATACGCACGGCACCCCCTTAGAGCGCTTTTCAGTCAGTTTTAACAAAAAAAACACTCCAAAAAGGCAGAGCACGCCCGCCAGCCAACACCAACATAGACGAAGTCAATAATGCTTTTATACACCTTTATCTAGCCTACGAAATCTTTTACTTCTCGCAATAAAACCAATTTATCACTCAATATAAATGGTAGTAAAACTGAGTTATTATCGGTTATCCGTATAATGGCTCCAACTAAGATATCTTTATCGAGTCAAGACAAGCCGCGGGCGTGAACGAGTCCAATCAATCACAAAGCGCCATTCTGTGAAATGACTGCCGCTGGCGTTGCAACAATATTGTACCTATTGACTACTAACATAAGCCCGTGACTTCGTCCGCGTGGCTTACGCAACTTTCAAACCCCTACTTCACCACCTTAGGGGTTGAATTTTCAAATATCCTTTCTGAGGGGATGTCTACGTCATAATAGCTATCTATCTGCATGCAATAAAGATGAAAAGTTTTTATCATGCGAAGGAGCACTAAAAGAGAGCGTTTTTGAAAGGATCCCGCAAACCGAATGTCCTTGTCAACAATCAACATTGTATAAAACATGACAGCCCTACAAAGTATCCTATCTACATCACCCTAGGCCTAGCATGATAAGATCTTGCGCGCTGATTTAGCGTGAAAGGTCGACATAATCTCCCCATCGAAGTGTCAAAATAAGAAATCTTCACACATAAATATCAAAGTGGGACCAACATTCAGTTAAAGGCACGGCAACGCAGGGCAATATGATAATAATTTTCCAGCTAATTTCAACTTGTGTCAATTTGTGCCAATACTTCTTGTATTATATAAATATGTTAACATTCCCTAATGCGTAAAAAGTAGCTAATTAATCTTAAAAGTACTTTTGAATTAATGTCAAAATAAGGGGATTTAGAAAAATTGAAGTCTTTTAAAAGAGAATCAAACTAAAAAAACTTGTTCACGTGTAGCATTATGCTTTAGAAACACTTGTTTTAAAAAATTGCCATGTTTTTTTAATTCAAAAACTACGTTTTAGAGTTAATCGCTTTTTAGAAATAGGTCGGCCGCGTGCAGATTTTCTCACGTATCTTTGTCAATCATAATATGTTCACTGTTGTTAAACCATTGTGTTATTTGATTGCATAAAACAATTTTTTGGTGTTAGCAGTTTTTTGGAAAGGACCAAACTGACGCACGAGTGGGCCTATGACGCAAGTCCCGCGGGAAATTTTTGTCTTGGCGTCACGCTAAGGCTGCATGTGGATTCTAGCGGTAGGAATCCGATCCCTTATTCTAAATGTGGTTAATTACATAACCGCGGGGCATTGACCTTACGGCGCCGGCCGTAAACTATGTTAGATATTTTGGCGGGCTGCCAAATCAAACGTGCTAATTTTGTGCCTTCCAGCTTAGAACGGAAACCGTTTGGCGAAAGGGATGAGAAGTTGCATGTGTGTTCTTTCGGGCGATTCTAAGTAATATACCTAACAATGTTGCGGACTAAACAGACACATTTACAACCTTAAGCTCCAGGGCACAAATATCTGCAGAATATGCCAACAGTCTGTCAACACTCCAATACACATAATCTAGTACCCTACTCTACCTAGGAATTAATTTATAGTAAAAGTCACTCAGCGAGCGATGGAGAGAGCTATGCTAAGAATGAGGAGATCCGTAGGAGAACCAGAGGAACCGATATAGCTTAGATAGCGAAGCTGGAGTGGCAATGGGTGGGACACATAGCTTGAAAAACCGATAGATGTTGGGGTCCCGAGGTACTGGAATGGCGACCTCGCGTTGGAAGACCCCCCCACTAGGTGAACGAACGACATCAGGCGAGTCGCAGGGAGCCGCTGAATTCAGGCGGCGCAAGACCGTGGCGTGTGGAAGTCCCTACACGAGACCTATGTCCAGTGGTGGACGTCTATCGGTTGTTGATGATGATGATGATGATTATGATAAGTAAGAGTTACATAACTCTACTATAAAATCAGTGGTAAAATTAATGTGTACTTTAAAAAGATTAAAGTCGCTATCGTGTCGGCTTTATCTATCTTCAGGGAAATGCACGTAGCTTCAGCGAAAAGTGCAATATTTCATTAGTTATTCATAGATATCTTTGAAGTAGACTGACTGACTGGTGAAAACCCCACAAAATCAATATGAGCCACCCATTCCAGTTAGTTTCCACGTTAAACGAATAGCTGTGACACCTCTTTGAAATATTAATGTCGAACCACTACTATGAGTAATTTTAGGATTTTGATTTTTTCTTCACTTCCTTACCCACCTGTAGGTGAAAGCGAGTTAAAGTACTTAATATACTGTTGAATTGTGATTTTGAAATTAGTGTTTTAACTATCGTGAATGATAATATTTTTACCTGATTATTATGAATTATGTAGGTATATTTTGTCGGAGCATGCCCGAAATATTTCAAACCTATCCACATTATCTTTATGTGCATGCGTCGCAGCACCCAGAAGACTGCGTAACTTTTGAGCCGTGAAAAAATAATAAATAGACCCATTTACGTATTTATAATATTGGTATGGATGTTATATATTGAACTCAGCTAACCTGTTGCTATTATGTAAAGAAAACTCACATTGAACTCACTTTGCGACTTTTTCGTTATATAAACAAATGGTAACGATATTTGTACAAATGAGTCGGCGCCGTTTCCGTGATTCAAATACTCCCCTCTCCAGCTGACAGTTGACAGCTGAAAACTGCACGAAGTTTCATCAGTACGGAAACGACCGGAAACTCTTTGAATTTCTCCCAATACGTCTTACACCTTTTGGTAGATGCTTTACTAGGTGATGCCCGCGGTTTTTCATAAATCCCGTCGGAAGTGTTTGATTTTCCGAAATAAAAAATTGTCTATGTCAGTTTCCGGGATCCAAGCTACCTCTGTACCAAACCTATATAAATCGGTTAAGAGGGGTCTCTCCGTCACTCGCTCCATACAAACGTAGTTCAAATTTCATTACACACACACAGATATTAGTTTCTAGAATATGTCTGCAAAATTTCATGGACTTTGGTTGCTTAATATTCAAATGAAATTGGAACTACGATTGTATGGAGTAAGTGACGAAGAGAGCCCTGTTAAACGGATGGGCCTTTAAGATACCCGTGGGCACTCTTTGATTTTCCGGGATAAAAAGTAGCTATGTTCTTTCCTAGGTTGTGAGCTTACTCTGTACTAAATTGCAACTGTTGGGCCGTGAAAAGCTAGCAGACAGACAGACACACTTTAGCAATTATGATATAAGTAGGGATTGTACACTATCATAAAAAGAAACATAAAAGTAAAACATTACACAACAAAAATGGTAGTACAATTTGGCGGCTTATCGCTTTGAAGTGATCTCAGGCCACCACGTGACGATAATGATGATTATTAATTAATAAAGCGCATTTTTTCGCTCCGAACTCAATTTTCTCAGTGATTCGCTTTTACCATTGTTAGCAATTAGAAACCCCCCGCGTGCGAAAACCATGCAGTTTAATTGTTTCCATGTTTTACGCCTTCACTTCATTTCACTTCACTTTCAGTTTTAATAACCCACGGGTAAGTTATTGGCGAGGTGTCAACTTCACTTTCTCACACAAATTGGATTACAATGAATACCTACGAGTACCTTTTTGATGACAATTATTATTATAAATTACAATATTTTCTGCCAGCTATAAACGTACTTTATCTTATAGCTAGATGATGCCCGCGATTTAGGTTTTTATAAAAAGACTAGAGGATGCCCGCGACTTCGTCCGCGTGGATTTAGGTTTTCAAAGATCCCGTGGGAACTGTTTGATTTTCCAGGATAAAAAGTTGCCTATGTCAATTACAGGGACGTAAGCTACCTCGGTACCAAATTTCATACAAATCCATCAAGCGGATGAGTATTAAGGAATCCCGCGGGAACTGTTTGTTTTTCCGGGATAAAAAGTAGCCTATGTCCTTCCCCGGAATGTATCCTAAGTCCGTACAAAATTTCATTAAAATCGGTTCAGCGGTTAAGCCGTGAAAGCGTAGCAGACAGACAGACAGACAGACAGACAGACAGACAGACAGACAGACAGACACACTTTCGCATTTATAATATTAGTATGGATAAATAAAAAGTTACCTATGTCAATTTCCGGGATGCAACCTACCTGTGTACCAAATTTCATATGAATCGGTTAAGCGTATGGACCTTTAAGAATCCCGTGGGAAAATAGACTATGTCCTTCCCCGGGATGTAAGCTAACTCTGTATCAAATTTCATCAAAATCGGTTAAACTGTTGGGCCGTGAAAAGCCTAGCAGACAGACAGGCGGACACACTTTCGCATTTATAATATTAAATATGGATGAATGAATGTAGAGATAATTACGTCCAAGCAGCCGTAATCAGCACAGTTTTAAGAAAAGCTGTGGTATCAGCCAGCTACTACATAGATTAACAAGACATTTTCTTTATAACGTAGACCCCTAGAAATGATTTTTAGAAATTCCATCCAAACAAAGCCAGGGTGGAACAGTTAATATAAATTAAAGCCGAAGTGTTGTGAATACAAAGTGTTATTTTGTTGTAAAGTGACGATCACACTCCTATCCAGGTAGCGGAGATGTGGAAAAGGTGCGTATTTCTAAAACTTGTTTTGACTTTTGGTGAAAAAACACCTGCCAAGTGTGAGAGGAACCCCCGTGGCGAAGTTCTTTACGTAGAATGTCCTTCAATAAAATCCATATTCTTATTAATATCCATACTTTCATATTCAATATTATAAATATAGAGCCGCAGTAGCTCAAGAGCGGGCTGAAATACGAAAGGTCGGTTGGTTCATACCCCAGCCATTGCACTGTATCGTACCCACTCTTCTTTTTTCGTGAGGAAAATTCGTCATGGATACCATCGGCCACGGGGGAGAACAGTGGTTAAGCACAAGCTTTACGCTTAGTTGGAGGAGAAGAAGGAATATTTGCCATATTTAACATGGCTAGTATTATTTTAAAATCTGTCTATACTCTATCTGTCTTAGCATTAGATGAGATATAGAGCTGTTAGAGGTAGTGGTTGAGAGATATTTCGGAGATAAATATACATAGGCAATTTTTGTCGCGGAAAATCAGAGAGTTTCCATGGGATTGTTAAAGGCTCATCCGTTTAGCCGCATTTTAGGGTATAGAGAAAGCATGCATCCCTGCGATTTTCCGTATTTTCCTAGACCCAGCAGTTTAGCAGATTATGTCATTTATATTATGTTAGTCAATCAATTTCTCCTCTTACATAGATAGATATAACGTATTAGGGGTTTATGTTATACCTATTCATGCACCGATCCCTAAAAAAAAGACAACTGAGACTGAGATAAATCTCGAAATTGCATTTCCAAGGTCACCTGAAGTGGACGCCGTGGAAGCGTGCGCACGCGCATCGCACTACGCGTTCAAGTTACTGAATTCATCAACTTGAAGTTTAGTCTTCGTTTGACTCTAACCGCGAACGTACGTGTCGAGTGTCGACACTGAAATCGTCTCGCGATTTATTCGAATTTCGAGTGTTGTGTTTTTTTATCGAAAAAGGATTTTTGTGTTGTGGACCCGCTAGTTTCTTTATACCCTAAGGTGAGTTTTGGCGAATCAGGGTTGCCACTGGGGGGTTATTTTTTAATTTTAGGTATGAATTAATATTGTTTTCGGATTTGGATGAATAAGTTAAATTATTAATCATCATTATTTACGTCATGGAAGTCTGAAAGCGTAATTAATTTTGTTAAATATATGTATAGGTATAAGTTTGTATTTTACAATAAGTTATTTTATAGATTTTGGACTATATAAATGCAGCCAAGAGTGAAGCAGTCAAAATCTAATCGGAAAAATATTTTTGGTTTGGTAACGTGGTGCAGCGAGCGGTGATAGCCTAGTAGTTAATACGTCGGCCTCGTATTCTGGAGGACGGGGGTTCGATCCCGTTCACGCACTTAAATATTACTTGCTGTGTAACAGTGAAGGAAAACATGGTCCTCACCATGTTTTCCATAATTCTGCATGCCTTAGAGTTCTTCATAATGTTCTCAAGGCTGTGTGAAGTCTGCCAAAACACACTGGGCCAGCATGGCGGACTATGGCCTAAACTCTTCTCATTCTGAGATGAGACCAGTGTTCAGTAGTGGGCCGGCGATTAACTGATCATGATAATGATGATCATGGTAAACATTAAAACATGGTATAAGGTAACAAATAGGTTTACACACGTAAGATTGGTACGCATATATTATTATTCTTACATAAATCGGAAAACAATATTATTTAATAAAAATAACAGTAAATCTTTGTTTGTAAATCTATCCTGTATTTTATTCTTTGTCTTAAGCACTTAAGTTGTTTAAATAAATAACAAGTCAAGTCAAATTTTGTAAGAAGGGCCGAAAGATCCAATTAGGTTTATTAAGACATAATTGTTTTACTGAGTGGCATGTGGATATAAACACAAACAAATAATGGTCGTAGCAATAATAACTACTAATAATAACTAATATTGCTACAATTGAAAGTTATAAAAACTTAAATAAAATACATCGTCATTTTTGATTTAGAACTCTTTAAACGTATTGTGCAAAACAAAGTATAAAATTGATGTAAAACTTTAGTATTTTGGCGAGTGCAACATAATTATTTTCTCTATTATCTAATTAATTGATTAAAAATATAACGTTTCGCGTAATTATATTTTAAGCTCAAAATAAATTTCGACATTTTTGATTTAGAACCTCTTAAAAATGTTATTTCTGCAATAAAAATACATAAAAAACAATTAAGGTTTGCAATGTTTTGGTGAATGTAACATTTATTTTCCCTATTATATTAATATTAATAGATTTGAAACATTATGTTATCGTATTAATTAAATTCACTAACTGAACGATATGATGATTTTTATCAGACGCAAAATTTGATTATTGAGAACCTAAAACTTTATTATGATAAAGTTTTCATTGAGTTCCATGATCAATGTTCATTTTATTTGGTGCCTAAAATATTTTCATATCATTTGTCCTTAGTCATTACCTAATATTCTCCCAAAGGTGACTAATTTTTAGATATTTTTTAACTTAGATAGAGTAGATAGTAAATATAAATATCTATGTCCTACTAAATTATTATTTTTAAATTAATCTTTTGCCAACCCTGCGGTTTTAGTAAGTGGATAAGCTGTTGATCATCTAACAAAACTCCATTATTCATCAAAAAATCACAGAATGAATGCAATTTATAATTAATAGGTAGGATTTTATGCATTAGTTCCTGGTACCTACCGCTAGAAAAATAGATCGTGTTTAATTTTATTCGTTCCGAGAAATAAAGTGATATGAAATAACTTTTAGCGAAATGTTTTATGGCATGTCAGAGTTTTTATGCTTTTTTCATTCAAATAAATTCTTCCAGTTATTTAGAAATTTATTTCTACCATTAGTTGTCTTTTCGGAGTTAATGTGCATTTTATATCATAAGCAATTTTAATTAATATCACTTAAACGAAAGAAAAACACGGAAAAGAAAACAAAGAAAAACATCTGCATGCCTTAGAGATCTCCTTAGGGCGTGTGAAGTCTGTCAATCCCACTAAGCCAGCGTGGTGGTCTATGACACAAACTATTCTTATTCTGAGGCTGAGATCTATAGGGCACACTTTGATTTTGCTCAGACTAAAGTCACTGTTAAAACGAGACAAAGTTATACCGCTGGCATAAATCTTACTCGTTTTAACTGAAACTTAAATCTAAGCAAAGTTAACGTGCGCTCTATAGATTTCAATCTGCGATTGAGTCGTCCTCAGTAGTATGCTGGCGATGCGTGTTGTACACTGTTGCAATATTTCGAATGAAATCGTTGTTTGACTTACTTTTAGGGTTCCGTACCTCAAAAGGAAAAACGGAACCCTTATAGGATCACTTTGTTGTCTGTCTGTCTGTCTGTTCGTCCGTCCGTCCGTCCGTCCGTCGAGTCTGTCAAGAAAACCTATAGGGGACCTAGAATCGAAATTTGGCAGGTAGGTAGGTCTTATAGTATAAGTACAGGAATAAATCTGAAAGCCGCGAAGTTGTGGTTACATCATTTAAAAAAAAGTTTAATTTTGTTTCAATTTTCAAAGTAAGATAACTATACCAAGTGGGGTATCATATGAAAGGGCTTTACCTATAAATTCTAAAACAGATTTTTATTTATTTTTATGCATAATAGTTTTTGATTTATCGTGCAATATGTTGGAAAAAATACCCGAGTACGGAACCCTCAGTGCGCGAGACTGACTCGCACTTGGCCGGTTTTTTCTCTTTATAACATTTAGAATAACATTGTTCTTACGAAATTACCGATCTGACTATGAAAGGAAGTGGTTACAGTTAGTTGTCGCTGCTGAGTCAGCGTTGAAGTTAGGCTGGTGGTTTGCTGGAGATATTATCTAGTATTAAATCACCTAGTGTTTCCCTAGTGACACCTTACTGCAGGATATCGTGTTACAAATAGGTAATCTCTTTACGAATGACCCCTTTTCCGGTATCCTATTAACTTCAATTGGAATAATGCAATAGTTTGTAGGTGTACAATATGTAAGTACATATAATAATATTATGTATGTACACTAAATGCTGCCCGCGACTTCTTTCGCGTGGATTTTGGTTTCCCGTGGGAACTCCTTGATTTTCCGGAATAAAATGTAGCCCATGAATCCAGGGTATAATCTATCTCCAATCCCAGCTAAAAACAAATATTTACAAGTGTAATTTAAAAATTTATAACACCCCCGACAAGTAAAGGTAACAGTTACTAGAAAAGAGCTGATAATTTTCAAACGGCCGAACCGATTTTCTTGGATTATAGCTAAGGACACTCGATCAAGCTACCTTATAAACAAAAAAAAAAATTAAAATCGGTTTATTAGTTTAGGAGCTACGATGCCACAGACAGATACACAGATACACATCTGTAAACGACTGAATGCCCTTCCCACCGAAAAGAACGCAGTTTGTTATTTAAAAATTAATTATATTAAAACAATAATTGAAATAACTTGGATTTACAGAAAAGGATATAGAATTGTTGAATTATGTTATCATAAGAGACGCACGGACGTAAGAAATCGCATTCGATTCCAATCAACAATGTTTTACGTTATCAATTCAATATGGCGGCGATAACCTCTCCATAATAAAACACTTATTATCGATAAGTTATGAGAATTATCGCGTGGACTCAACCGTGGACTTTATACTATTGCTGATTTAATGAACAATTCTCCATTAAATCATTTTTTCTTTTAACACAAGATAAAGTTGAAAACTAAACCCGACTGCAATCCTCTTTTAATAAACGCTGCAATATTAGAGTAAAATTGTTTTTCTGTCGCTTGGTATAAATTAATTTTGCTGTACATTATATTCATGAACTCAGAATTTTGTCCTTTTTGACATCCAACTCGATACAAAAGCAAAAGAAAATATTTTTGGAGATCCCCCACTTTTTTCATGTAACATTCGTTAGGTCTATTTTTTTCGTATAAAATATACCGTATGTCACCCGGAACTTTACAACGAATCAATTGACACCTCATTCATCAAAATCGGCCCAGTAGTTTAGTAGGAGCTACGGTGGAACACGCAGAATCTGGATACAAACATACCTTCATTCCCTTACCACCCTTTCTTTTGACTTTGCCACAGTCGGGTAAAAAGTTAACGGCTTCCCTCCCACTGTGGTTAGCGTTGTGGCCTTATTAATGGGAGGTCCCGGGTTCAATTCCCGGCAGGGGTTTGGAATTTTATAATTTCTCTGGCCAGGTCTGGTAGGAGGCTTCGGCCGTGGCTAGTTACCATCCTATTGGCAAAGCCGTGCCGCCAAGTGATTTAGCGTTTCGGTACGATGCCGCGTAGAGATCAAAGGAAAGGAAAGGGGTTTAATGAAAACTGCCATACCCCTTCCAGGTTAGCCCGCTTCCACTTTAGAGTGCATCATCACTTACCACCAGGTGAGATTGCAGTCAAGAGCTAACTTGCATCCGAAAAGTAGAAATGTTAGTTTAAACATAATATCTGGCAACAGCTTTAGAATAAGGTCAAGATTTTTTATTTTAAAGGGAGGAAAAATCTACTTATTAAATTCGTATTTGCATTTCAAAAAGAAGTTTATGGTTAGCTAGGTAGGTAAAGTTATAATTAATCTGAGCGGTTGACTGTAGTTATTAGAAATTCTACTCGCCTCACGATTTTATTTTCCCGGAAAACTTTAAATTGTCCCAAATGCTAGGTTAGCCCGCTTCCATCTCACACAGCATCATCACTTACCATCAGGTGAAATTGCAGCCAAGGGCTAACTTGTACCTGAATCAAACCTTGTAGGTTCCAATAATGAGTCAGAAATTAGCATCACTGTGCCAGGGAGATTTCCAAATTACCTACCAGGGAACCTTATGATGACTTAATTATATGTCACCATGAGGCCAAGGCATAAACACCTCGTCAAGGCGTAGGTAAACGCCCGGTTCACGAAGTATGAAGTGATTACAGTAATTTGGGCACTTGTCAACGGCCTTGCCGCCCGGAAGACTAGTTGTGCCCTCGGGCCGACGCTGACATTTTACATAAGTGTTATTTATTAAAATGTTTGAATAAATTCATATATTATTTTAATAATTAGCTTAAGTAGGTTCATACATGTTTATTTTATATTATTTCTACAACTGATAGATTGTTTATGATTTACAATTATTTGGTTTCAAATGAAAATAATGTAAGTATATGTATTAGCACAAGGAAGTTCAAACCCAAAAATCAATTATAAAGTTATTGCACCAATATACCTACCGTGTACGTGTACAAACATACTACAGCTTATACAATATTCTATTATATCACTAGATTTGTTTAGCGATATGCACTAATTGAGTTGTCGTTTTAACATCTCCCGGGCGTTAGCCATATCCCTAAGAGAGTTGGCTAACTCCCGGTTTATGCCAATTCGCTGCGACATATCTACTACCTATGATCACAGAATAATATAATAGTACTTGGCTATGATAAGTGTGGATACCTACGGCAATACCGTTAGCAGCAGAAGATGTAAATAGTAAAAACATAATGAAATAATGACATAATGATAAAAATACAAACCTGCATTAACTTCGGCTAAGCCAATGCGTGCGGAACTCCGTCGTGTATTTGTGTCGACGCTCACGATGGACGTGCTGATGATTGCTAGCCCACTTAATGTACCGACAGCAATAAAAGGTGTAAATAATCCTGGAGTTGGTGTAAAATAATATAAACTAGCTGATGCCCGCGACTTCCTTCGCGTGGATATAATAATTTGTAAAAAAAATCGGAATAATAAGTATCTTATATGTTAATCCAAGGTATAATCTACTTCCTTTTTTAAATTTCAGCCAAGTCCGTCCAGACTCCAGTAGTTTTTGTGTGAAAGAGTAACAAACATACACACATGCATGCACACAAACTTTCGCCTTTATAATATTATAGTGTGATCATCAAGATATTGGGTCACCCAAACGTCCTTAAATATAGAGTAAGTGGTAACTACTAGCTGATGCCCGAAACATCAACCGCGTGGATTTCTTTCTTCATGGATACCTAAGCCTACTGTTAAAATAAACCCAAAATCACGCCTGGGTAGTTTAATAACTAGCAGACCCGCCTTGGCATCGCTCGTGTGAATTTCTAAAAATCCTCTTCTTTTTATCACCTTTCATATTAGTACCTACCTTGAAGTTTTTCTGCTAACCGTACGTGTGTGACAACGGAAGTTAGCGGGGCGTGGCATTACGCAAGCGACTCGTGCGCTTTTGTCTCACTCGGTACCTACTGCATTATTTACTAATCAGTTTTAATAATCATATTGACTCCAGCCTACTGATGATTGAGAGAGCTACGCTTTGAGTTACTCTACGTAATCAAATCAAAAATTAGGAGATTCGTAGGAGAGCCCAGAGTAACAGACATTGCATTTTGAAAGCCGACAATCTGGGCAGAGCACATAGCTCGAAAAACCGATACACGTTTAAAACGCGCGTCGTTTCAAATACATACAAGCAAAATGTTAAAAAATGTCTTTATAAGTTGAGTTCTAGAGAATTTCTATAGTACTAAATTAAGTAATCAGAAATTAATAGAAAGAACATATAAAAAATTCGCACTTGTTTAGAAAAAGTCTAAATGAAAAGCAATATAAGGAGATGGTCTATTGATACAGGTGTACTAGTAGGTACTTCCTGAATGCTTAAATACTTTAAGTTCATGAATCACTTGGTTACTCAGAAACCATCCGATAGCGAACGAACCTAAATAGGAGTGCTATAATAATTGCTTAAAAGTGATTAATTCGTCAGTTATTTTGTTTCGACGGGTTTCGACGGTTATAGGCTCTGAAGTCTGACGGCCGTATTCACAAACGTTACTATGAGGTCTCACAGTGCGCTCGAACGCATAGTGTAGGTTCCACCAATCAGATCATTGTAAATTGACGTGATACAGTCATCTGATTGGTGGAACGGACACTGTGCGTTCGAGGGCACTATGAGACATAGTAACGTTTGTGAATACGGGTGTCAACGTGGTATATACAATATACAATATACATACATAAAATTATAAATTATAAAAAGACTTGTCCTGACTGACTGATTGACTGATCTTTCAACGCACAAGTCAAATCTAGTTTATTTTTCTAATCTCTATTTCTCTTACTATTTTTCTTTTCAAAGTCTAAATAACCTTTGGGGTTTGGTCTAGTTAATAGCTATGCTTATTTGGGTAATTATAATTAACTGATTTGCTTAAACTGTATTTGTATTTTTTCTTCGAATCTCAGTTAACAATGATTTAAAAGCCAGGCACATAATAATGAAGTGTCAATAATAGGCATACATAAAAAACAATGAGGGCCCGAAAACTAATCCTTGCACCACACTAATGATCTCAAATTGATGACTGACAGTTTTTGTGATTTAATTGGAAATAATGGTTAAGTAGAAACGACAAGGTTCCGAGACAAGGACAAATAAATTTTCCATGATAACAAGTGACCACTTAATTACAAGAAGACGACACTTCAATCCTAATTAACACGTACAGTACGTGGCGCGAACCTTGCAATGTTAATATTAATGTATTAATAGATTAAATTTTCAAGAAAAAACATGATGCAGATGACGTATTTTTAAAGGACTGACTGCAATGTTACTAATTTACTATGAAATTACCTCACACTATCCAAATCCAATTGATTATATTACCTCATTCTTTTCAAATTCAATTGGTTCATAGGAAAAACTGTAATTACAGGGCTTATAATATTATACAGAGGCCTATTGTTTCTGTAAACCGCGAAAAAATTAGTAGATACGTTAATGATTGATTCTATATATTTAGATATTGCGTGGGATTTATTTGTAAAAGTCAATAAGTAATGGTCTTGTAAAGAAAATAGCATTTAATGAATGAATATTAAATTTAAACAATTACAGCATACAAATACCATGTTTACTATGATATGCAACCATTTACGTACCCATCTTATTTATCGTGATGTGGTCAGTTTTTAACCGACTTCCAAAAAGGAGGAGGTTTTCAATTCGTCGGAATCTTTTTTTTTTAATGCTCCTATTTCATCTACTAATGTTGTTTTATCTTGCTGTTTCTTTTTTTTACAGAATACACAACCCTTTATTGTTTAGATTTTTTTGTCGCTTATGTAAATTCATTCAGACTTCTTAACATTATGTCGACTACTTCTATAACTTAAGTACTAAGACTTAACACTTTTCAGTTCTTTCTGGTCTTGTATACGATGTAACTTCCCCTACCATAAATATATTGTAATTTATAAAATGTTATATAATCCAAAGATACGGGTACATAAACATGACCTATTTTTTTAAAACTTAGGTCATTGCTCGCTTCACACAAATCCTTGGATTACGAATAATCTTAATTTAAACTTTGTCACTATCTTGTATGCCTACTCTAAATACTTTATAGGTATGTTAGTTTCCTAAACTTGACTTACGGTTTGTAGATTTAAGGACTTTTATCTAATTTTGATCCAATATTTTATTATACCATCACAACATAGCTATTCAGCTCATCTTATCTAAGAAGGATGCAGTGATTTCATTAAAGAATACAAGCTTACAGAAAATAGTGTGACCTTTTTGTGACAAGTCAAAATACATAGGTATTACAACAAAATAAGCTATTAGGCGATCTGAGCATGAACGGGATACAGGCATTAGTCAGTATTGAGTGAAGAAATGGTACCAAGGTTATCAATCCAATGATTAAATTGAAAGTATGCTGATCAGTAAACATTTATGCATAGCTCACGCATCGCCGCGTGCGGTTATAGGTATTGCATGACTCGGATAAACAATTACTATGAAATATTTAGCACTAAGGAGTTGTTATTGAAACAATAAATTATTTATTTTATTTGTCTTCTGTGTGACCATGATTTTGGAGAAATTTTAGCATTTTGAATCCGTGAAATGGAGTCCGACACCATTAGGTTATCACTACGTACCTACGCTAGACTTTTTATACAAATTTAACTTTGTCTTTTCGAAAAAAAAAAAGAATATTAGCCATGCTAATCATGTCTAATATTTACATTTTCCTTCCAACTAAGCGTAAAACTTGTGCTAGTTAGGAGTATCTACTTGTGTACCTGCGATCTCATCTAATGGTAAGTGATCATGCAGTTAAGATGGAAGCGGGCTAAACTGGAAATGTTATGGCAGTTTTATACAACCCAACTCTTTTGGTTTCTACACGGCATCGTACCTATCGCTATTAATCGCTTGGCGGCACGGCTTTGGCGGTAGGGTAGGAACTCGCCACGGCAGAAGCCTCCCACTAGACCAGGACCAGAGACAATATAGCAATGATAAATTCCCAAATTGCCCCTCCTGGGAATCGAATCCGGCATCTCCCGCTTATAAGACCACAGCGCTCACCACTGTGCCAGGGAGGTCGTGCGGAGGCAGGAATGTAGGTACAGTCAGGGACAAAGTTAGGTTTGCACCCACCAGTACAAGCAAACTAGCTTTGTTGCTGACTGTACCTAGTACCTCCTCGTATGTAAATGAGAGAGTGAGAACATTAGGCATCAGGTCAAAAGTAGAAAACTAGAAATAACAGAACTCATTCGCCAGCTCGTTAGTGCATGTTTACAATTAGTCGCGTGGATTCGCGACACCTGCTAGGGTTGCCAACTCTAACTTTTTTATACTAATATTAGTTGGTGCCCGCGACATCGTTCGCGTGGATATAGGGTTTTACAAAATCCCGTGGGAACTCCTTGCTTTTCCGGGATATAAAGTAGCCTATGTGTCAATCCATGGTATAATCTACCTCCATTACGAATTTCAGCCAAATCCGTCTAGTAGTTTTTGCGTGAAAGAATAACAAATATACATACATACACACACATACATACATAAACACAAACTTTCGTCTCTATTAACCCCCGACCCAAAAAGACGGGTGTTATAAGTTTGACGTGTGTATCTATGTATCTGTCTGTGGCGTCGTAGCTCCTAAACTAATGATCCGATTTTAATTAAGCTTTTTTGGTTTGATCGAGAGCGTTCTTAGCTATAATCCAAGAAAATCGGTTCAGCCGTTTGAAAATTATCAGCTCTTTTCTAGTTACTGTAACCTTCACTTGTCGGGGGTGTTATAAATTTTCAATTTACACTTGTAATATTAGTGTAAAAGGGACCAATATTAGAGACCGGGGTTCAATCCTGGGCATGCACCTTTAACTTTTCAAAGTTATGTGCGAAAAGCTACTAAATATTACTTGCTTTAACGGTGAAGGAAAATAGAGCGAGGAATCCTAATGCCTAAGAGTTCTCCATAATATACTCAAAGACTTTGTAAAGACTTTGCACTTGGCAAGCGTGGTGGACTATGCGCATATTCTTCTCATTGTGAGAGGAGATCAGAGTTCAGTTGTGAGCCGGCAATGGGTTGATCAGGATGATGTTTTAGTTCAACTGTTTTAATGAATAGTCATTATCAGTTCTGTGGCAGCCCTAGTAAGCGGAAAGGGCAACGAACCCACAAAGAACCGTGGTTTATGGGATGGCCATTCATGTTAAACGTCGGTTTGGGTAATACGTGGACTGACTCACCTCTATGTGCTTACGATGTTTTCGCCATTAAATTATTATGTATCAATCCATACTTCCAGACTAATATTATTAATTCGAAAGTGTGTCTGTCTGCTAGTTTTTTACGGAGTAACCCCGTCGATTTCCTACGTATGATATTATTGTTCTTATCTCTATCTGCCCTGGTTCGTGCATTCTCGGTTCCTAGATCGGTACATTTGTGATAACCAATTGAAATTGCTGTGATTGGCTGAATTTACCATGTTCTTGCTGCGACAGTGAGTTTGAGCCACTAGCGGAACAATGTTAGCCGGTCAGAAATGATTGCAATTAGTCAACCTGTTTGACGTCCGTGTTCTGTTTTCGATTACAAAAAAGAAAAAATTGTTGTTGCAATCATCAATTTTAGCAAATAGTGAAAGAGAGTCGGCCAATCAGAGGTCACAACTACCGTCACACTTTCTGTCACACTATGGCAGTAGGCATACCGAGTAATGAAAACAATTTTTAAATTCTGTCTAGGAAGTAGTAGGGTTGCCACCTGCCTCTTTTTGATTTACAGGCTACCACCATCAAAAATACGGGGTTTAGATTTGAAGAAATTTGAAAATTTGAAGTATTTAAAGAAATAGGCGGTGGTTCTCTCTGAAATGCATGGAAGGAAAGCCTATTTAGATATTTTAGTTTATTTGTAAGTTTTGTATTTTTTCTCCGTATGTTGCCGTGTCTTGATTGGTGAACAATGTTTGCAATGTGGTTTTAAATAAAAGATTCATTTATTTAAATAGCTTTTAAAAACTCTTAAGTTTTGTAAAGCAAAATGTTATACATTTCATGCATACAATCTTTTCATTTTAACTTAAAATTACATTTAATTTGTAATTCCACCTTCACAGTATCAATACTATGGCCGTAGCCAGGAATCGATTGCGGGAGAGGTTTTATCAGGGCCGGAACTGAATCCTGTCATGAGGAAAAAAACATTCGCTCAACTTTATGGGCTAATTACCTGGTTAGTGGAATTTCGCCTTTCAATTTGTCAGTGAGATAAAATACAACAATAAAAAAGCGCGAGCGCAGTGAGCGTAAGTGTTTTTGGTTCAATACAGAAAAAATTAAAGTGAAAGGGAAACGAGTTTAGCCATAGCAAGATTATATTTTTAAAGCTTCCTATCCATACTAATATTACGAATACGACATTTGCCTATCTACCCTTTCACGGCCCATCTTCTTTACCAAAATTTTGGTACTTACTATTCAGAGGTAACTTGCATCCCAGACATTTTTTTTTAGGCGGCTTTTTAGCCCGGAAAATCCCCCACGGAATTTTTTAAAATCTAAATTCATGCAAACGAAATTGCGGAGTTTACACCAAGTAATACAAATTCAAAGCGCGAGTGAAGTGAGCGCGAAATGTTTGATATATTTCCAAAAAAAATTGGTAAGCAAATGCAAGAAATAGTGTAAGTATTATTTTAGGCTTAGGTTTTTGACGGATTCCCAGGCGCAGTCGCCATTTCTAAATTTCTGGTCTGATGGGAGGCTTCAGTCATGGCTAGTTATATGGTTACTATGGCCCTAACGGCCAAGAAATTAGACTGCATCATCACTTACCACTAGAAAAGATTAAAGTCACGGGCTAACTTGTATAAAAAAGGCTTACATCCTCAAACCAAGCCCCGCTGCCTTGGCTACGACCATGATCAATATCGAGTGGGTTTCGGCTACGCATTGCCGCAAAAGGAAAATATTCTTTCTACTGGACATAACGTCAGTGTTTGATTTCGCCAGCCAGGTTTCTGTATCCCGAAATACGGGGTAACCAGTAAAATACGGGGCCTCTGGCAACCCTATTCGGAAAACACTGTCACATTCAAGTTAATGTCAAATATTTTGTTTTCAATTACAGAAAGCTGCATCAATCATTATTACAATATTTTCTTTGTTATGATTGGCTGAATTTTTGAGTTTGAGCCAATAAACAGACTGTTTGCCAATTAAACGTCATAACAATATAAATGCCAGAAAGTTTAACCAAATAAAACAAACTTAATGAGAACCTAGTGAGAATGCAAACGGCACACAATTTATAATACATATTATGTTAGTCGTATATAATAGATATTATAGTAGTCGTTCACTTTGGTAATAGTCAGATTGTCATCAGTAAAATTGATATTGGTTGATGTATCGTAAATTATTGTTTCGGTGACAAATATTTTTATTATCTATTTATCTTTGAACAGAATGGAATAGAATGAAATGGAATGGAATACAATGATAAATTTTTATTCCTGTAAACTTTTAGGTAAACTTCAAAGTGTTTTTGGATGGTCAGACAAATTTACCACTGGTTCGGAATGCCGTTCCTACGTTTTCTAGGGTTTCGTACCTCAAAATGAAAAACGGAACTCTTATAGGATCACTTTGTTGTCTATCTGTCTGTCTGTCGTGTGTGTCAAGAAAACCTCTAGGGTACCCGTTGACTCAAAACCATGAAATTTGGCAGGTAACCTAACTGCGTAATTTTGGGTAGTTTTTTTAATCGATAAAGAAAGTTTGCGACATTGTTCAATAAAAAATTTGGATTCCAACTCCTCAATCCTGATGTTGCAGGGGACCTGACTACTAAAGCTAATGGGATTTAAAAAGTGTCGATTATTAATTGATATTGAAGGTATAGGATGCTGTAAGAAATTGCATTCCTAAATCCTGGTGATCCCTAGGGATTTGAAAAGGATCATCCGTTTAAATATTCTTACGTGATACAGAAACAAGTTGCATCCCGGGGACGGGCTATTACGGAGAGGCAACTTTTGTTCTGGGAAATGAAAGGATCGGGATTTTTAAAAACCTAAATCCACGCGAGCGAAGCTGTGGGCATTAGCTAGTTGTAAATATATTTAAAAGCTACTATAAGATAATAGATAAGGTACTTATTTCCTTATATTTTTATTGTATGGCAGCGCGCGGTTTTAAATTATAAATTGCACGTCCTGTCCTTTTCTGTAATACATTTTTTTTTTCAATATCTACCGCTTTATCTCATAGCAAGAGTCCGTAAGACATAATACAGTGAAAATAGGCAAAATATACAATTTTTGCAGTTTCCACGTCAGTACCTGTCGAATTTTTCTAACAGTGTAAGCAGCAGAGCTGAGTTTACCATCAAGTGTTGATATGTGGGTGTTCCATAGAAGCTTTGCATCTAACATTATACCGAGAAACACGGGGTTCTCCTTTATTTTCAACATATGATTATTTATCAATGAACTTATGTCATTTAAGGTCCTGGTTTTGGGCAGTGTGAATTCAACACACTTAGATTTCTTTGCATTTGGAAGTAAATTGTTAGCAATAAATCAGAGAGTGACCTGTGATATGGCATTACATATAGTATACATTGTCAAAAATTATAATATTAAAGCTGTGCGTATTGCGTGAGGAATAGGTTGCAAGAGAGTTGCAACTTGCAGGGTTTGATGCATGCGCTATTGCCAGCAAACATGAGACATATTTTTATCTACAGGCAACGTCTGAGTAGGTAACGCATACGTCTAACGCAAGTTGAAATGTACCAGTGTATTTAGTTAGACCTATCGACAAGTTTGGAGTTGGGTGCAGTCTAAATGTGGCCCGTGTGTTTAGACTGTCAGTTTCTGTCAGTTTCACGTGTCGTCCCCCGCACTTCACCACCCCGCTTGCACAAATCGAGACAGCACGAAATTTTCAAGATTTCTGGGTGTAATTTCTGGTTTTCGTAGTTCCCACACAATTATAACAATATAAAATATATAACGATAATTTTTTTACTACATAATATTCATTAAATTTTCTAGGTCTGTGGTTTTTCCAAATTTCATTAAATTGCGCCATTGTCTAGAAAAACGAGCACAAAGTTGGGCCTTTTTTTAAAGAAAAATACAAATCTTTGAGCCCCTGTAATTTTAAAACCACATATTATTAGAAAAATCTAAAACACCACAGACACAGATATTAGTTTCTAGACTATGTCTGCAAAATTTCATGGACTTTGGTTGCTTAATATTCAAATGAAATTGGAACTACGATTGTATGGAGTAAGTGACGGAGAGAGTCCTGTTTTAACGGATAGGTACGAGATAGCTCACATCTCGCGGAAGACAGATTACTTTTGTCCCAGAATGGTCTGTGGCAGAAAGTAACCTGTAAAAAAAGTCTGGACAGATCGGTTTTACTGGTTTTTCTTGTTAGAAAAATATTCTGATTACAGACCATACCAGTAGATTCATTACCAAAAATTGAGTCGTGTCTACTCATTTTAGCTTTATTTCTATACCAATATTATAAAATGCGAGGGTGTCTGTCTGTCTGTCTGTCTGTAGGATAAGCAAGAGTAACAACCGTTTTACGCACTGTAGCCTGCGACAGAGGTAACTTGCACCATAGAAGCGGGCATAGAATTCTATGTTTTTCATACCGAGAAAATTAACAATTCCTACGAGATTTTCGCGAAGACAAGGGTATCTAAAAAGTAGAGATAAATATGTCGTACAGATTTGAGAAAGTATATATCTTTTGTAGAATGTCCTCGGTCCAAACTTGGAGTGTGTGTTTTTAAATACAACATGTGCACAAGTAAAACACCTGCTCGACATAGTGGGGCTTGCAATGTGTAAAATCAGGACATTGGCTGTGGCTGCTCTGATTTTGCACATTGTCTCTGTACCCCATTGTTCTGTCCCCATATTGTGTACTTTTATGCTAAAGTAAGCCTATAGGGCAAGGCTGGCAAGGCCTCCGCTTTTCATAGACAGGGGATATTAAACTTACATACTCGTAGAATTTCTGCACTGGCTTAGGCAATGATATTAGAAGCAAATTTTTCTTCTAATATCATTGGGCTTAGGCATATACCTATTTGACCTTTTCATTCGATTGATATGAGTGGCTAACAGCTTGAAAATGATCTGGTTTTCTGTAAGAACCTTAGGGCGGTAGGTATGTAAAAATTGTACATTAGAATTAGGTACTCCACTCTTCAATGGATAAAAAGTTCGAGATACTTATTAAATAAGCCTTGATTTATTTCGTTTACCTTGTATTTAGCACTTGCCAAAACACACCTGTGTTTATTTAAATTATAGTTATTAGCCTAAGTTTTTTCTCTTGATTATCAACATTAGTTCAAGAAGTAACAAAAAACTATGTAAGTAAGTACATTTAGAAGTAGTAAATTAGGTAAATTCTTATAGACTTATACATAGTCAGTGATGACTCATATTGCATAAGGATCATCAAACAAAAACTTGAATGTTGAGTTAATATTGTGTTTGTATGTATGAATATATCAAGATTTTATCTTTAGTTTTATTATCGTTATTTTATAAATAGGTAAGTATAAAGATGATTCATTTTGTTTTTGTGCTATTTTTAGTTTTTAAGGTCAGTATTTTCTTTCATTTAATTTAAAAAAAAACCGCAGTTTTTTTTTTGCACAATACTACTAATATTACAAAGTTTTACTTATCTAAAATTACACAGCAAAGTCATAATTACATATCTGTGAAGGTTCTAATTAAATTTTCAATCATAATATGCGCAAGCAAGCAATGTCGTAACATTTTAGATTAAAATTTGGCAAATTTATTAATTAACCTACTAACGAGGAGGCTACTAAAATTAGTTTTTAACAAGCATTTGATAAAATCACCGTGACTTCAACATTGGCCTGTTTGGATCAGTCTAGACATTGGAGACGGTTTCGATTCAGACAAATTAGCAATCCTAGCACAGGATCAAATGGCTTCAAGGTGATCGTTCAGGGCTTTTACGTTTTGTAGACTAGCGATCCGACCTGGCTTCGCACGGGTGGCTTGAGATAAACTATTCGTATTGTACGCTATTGTACGTTGTTTTTGAGTAACTTTAACTACTCTATTTACGCAGCGCTCGCCAAGGAAGCTCTCAGATTGGCAGATTATTATTATTTCCGACATAAGTAATTCACATTTTTTTTTAATTATTATACAAGTTGTTAGCCCTTGAATGAAATCTCACCTGGTGGTAATAGGATGATGCGTCTAAGGTGGAAGCGGGTTAACCATCATTATATCGACAGTCGCTAAATGTTTAAAAAATAGGTATAGCCTATAAACTTTTTATAAATAATCCCCCTTTCCATTGGTGAAAACTGTATGAAAATCCGTACAGGGGTTTCTGAGATTAGCTCGAACACACACGAACTTTAATCTATACCGATACTAAGTGTGTCTCTCTGTCTATCTGCTTTTCATGACTCATCCGTTCATCCGATTTTGACGAAATTTACTATAGAGATAGTTTGCATCCCGGGGAAGGATATTTAAACAAGTTTGTCTCGAAAAATCAAAGAGTTTCAAAACCTAAATCGTGAAGAGTCTGCCAACCCTAAGCATCATGAAAAGATTTATTTACCCGTTGCTCAATATTGAATTACCAATTGATCAGCGATGAGACAGCAAACTGCGCTCTGTACAATTGACTCCCGACAACTGACTGTACTGACATAGTTATTATGAGTACTTACTCTGATTAGTGATTGTATACAAGGACTACCTATTATAAGTTTTTTGTTAGTTGCTAAAAACTTTCAGGCTCATTATTTCGTAGACATTAGTTTTTTCCAAAAACTGTCTAAAACCCTTATCATCGTCATAATCATCGTGATTAACCCTTTGCCGGCCCACTAGTGAGTACGGGTCTCCTCTCGGAATGAGAAGGGTTCAGGCCATCACGCTGGCCATTACAATAGGTAGGTATAGAAAACTCTCAGACATGCAGATTTCCTCACAATGTTTATAAAGCAAGTGATGTTTAATTGCCTAAAACACACATACTTAACTCCGAAATTTTTAGTATGGGTAGTGGGTACCTTCAAGTCAAGAGTAAATAGGCAACTTCTAGGCAAGCGCGCTCCATCTTAGGCTGCATAATCACTTTCTAGCAGGTCTGCTTGCAGCCAAGCGCTAGTCTGTATATTTGAAAAAAAACGGTACAGGTGTAGAAGCAGGCTTGAGGAGTTATTTACTCCATTACCAAATGCCTCAGCAGATATTAATACTCAATATATCCATAGATTTAAAATAGAGCTTTTTTGATAGTACCTATATTATTTCAAATGAAAAACAACTTTCTAATGGAATCGGTTCAGATTTGACGAAGTTACGGATTTGGTAACATCTGCATCCCCAAAAAAACGCGCCTTGAATTGAATTGAACTTATATGAATTGTTTCTTCCGTGGTTTTGAGAATAATAGTAGAGTTTTAACTTTATTGTGTTGACCAGCGATTTAATAAATTATCTCTTGTTACAGAACCAGTAATGTCCTACGTCTAAACGTACAACATCTACGATGGCAAGCGCAGGCGCAGTCCTCCTCGAGGCCCGGCCCTTCCGGCCCTTCAAGTCCTCTGAGGAGTACCTCTATGCGATGAAGGAGGACCTGGCTGAATGGCTCACGGTGCTGTACCCCGAGCTGAGGATCAATGCGGATAACTTCCTGGACAGGCTGGATACTGGCGTGGCTTTGTGCAGGGTAAGTGGACACTATTATGTTGCTTTAATATTGTACCTACAAAAAAAAATCGAGAGGTTTTTGAGAAGGAAAATGTAATCTGACAGACACATGCTCTTTGCCCAAAAACACATAATTAAGTACTTATACCGTTTTATTGCCAATATTTTTTTGGGCACTAAACGAGGCTCTATTCTCTTACCAAGATGTTACTCATTGATGTAGAAGGAATCTAGATTTTTTAATATATATTTGTGAACCTATCTGTGAACTAATTTAATCTAGAATAAAGCAGCTAGGCACATAATTTTCATATAGGTATATTTTTTATTTTAATATGGTTTTATTCTAAAGTGGATTTAATTCCGCGAGTGTTAATCCGTACCGAATTAGTCGAGGTTGGATGAACCAGACTTCAAAGCGTTACCGATTTATATGCCGTGAAAAAGCGTACCGGAAAATACAACCATTTCGCCATTCTTCACTGTTGTCAGGAATTTTAATTAAGTAGCAATTTATCAAACTACTTCGATGCAAGAAGTAAATTGGGCCTGCTATCATATTAATTAGTGTTGTGCTCTAGTTTACCGAAGTATCCTACTGTTATATCGTGTAACATACCGACAACACTATATACCCATATTATAATTATGCGAAAGTGTGTTTGTTTGTTGGTTTATTGGTTTCTTGGTTTGTTGTTTTGTCGTTCAACACGGAGCAACGGATCGACGATTTTTGTATGGGTTTGTATTTTAGAGGCATGGAGAGTGACATAGGCTACTTTTTATCTCAAAAAATCAAAGAGTTCCCACGGGATTTTTAAAAACCTAAGTCCCCACGTGTCATGAGTATCATCCTGTACTGTATGTTATAATTATTATAACCGGATTGGACCTCAGCCTTTCACGACGGACTGATCTACGAAAAGGCTAATAAATTTAGGATCTCTAAATTTGCCCTCAATGGTAATCAACTGGTGTTTTTAACTCTATCTCTTCTGTTACGTCAATATTAAAATCATAGGTCTATGGTGACAGCTATAATCGTGTTTATCAAGAATTTTAATGAGCATGCAATATATCAAACTGCTCCAATAAAAGGAAGTACTTCTAGAGTCTATGAGTATTTTTATGCGTAATTTATTTCTCACTACTTCCTCGTTTGCAGATTCCCAGCCATATCGTATTATGTAACTACCAACTAGGGTGTTTTTCTCAAGGAAAGTTTCCCAGTGTGTTTTCTTGGCAGGAAGTTATAACACCGACGACGTCCCTGATGGCACAGTGGTGAGCGCTGTAGTCTTATAAGTGGGAGGTTCCGGGTTTAATTCCCGGCAGTGGCAACTCGGGAATCTATACTAATAAATAAAATTGGAGTGTCTGTCTGTAATTTCGAAATAACTACCTCATATTAAGCTCATATGGTTATTTAAACGATACCATAACCGAATCACACGTTTTTAAAATTTTTGTCTGTCTGTCTGTCTGTCTGTTTGAAAAGGCTAATCTTGGGAACGGCTGAACCGATTTTGACGGGATTTTCACAGATAAGTAGAGAATTGACCAGGGAGTAACATAGGCTACTTTATTAACCGACTTTCAAAAAGGGAGTTGTGTTTTTCTACCTATGTACACCGAAATCTCCGAGATTTCTGAACCGATTTGCGTCATTTCTTTTTTAATCGATAGAGAAACTTTGCGACATTGTTTCATAAAAAATTTGGATTCCAACTCCGCAATCCTGATGCTGCAGGGGATCTGACCAATCCACGCGGGCGAAGCTGCGGGCATCAGCTAGTTTATAATAACTATCTAAATTGTCTTTAGTTTGGTCTGGTGGAAGGCTACGGCCGTGGCTAGTTACCACTCTACTGGCAAAGCCTGGCCGCCAAGAGGTTTAGCGTTTCGGTAAATTGTAGAGACCAATAAGGGGTAGGGTTTAAAATAAACTTCTGTACCCTGCCAAGTTAGCTCGCTTCCATCTTAGACTGCATTATCACGTCCCACCAGGTGAGATTGCAGTCAAGAGCTAACTTGTAATCGATAAAAAAACATCATTGCAAAGCGATAGTTGATTCATGATTCATAGATATTTGCCCTAAAATCGGTCAAAATTAGGGTTCCGTACCTCTAAAGGAAAAACGGAACCCCTATAGGATCACTTTTTGTCTGTCTGTCCGTCTGTCCGTCTGTCGTGTCTGTCAAGAAAACTAGTAATACTAGACTAAACATAATAGTTTTTGATTTATCGTGCAAAATGTTGGAAAAATACCCAAGTACGGAACCCTTGCGAGTCTGACTCGCACTTGGCTGGTTTTTTTATTGGTTGCTTATAGCGACAATATAGAAATACACATTCTATGAAAACAACTCTTATTACGGTTCACGAGATATACCCGTTGACAGACAGACGGACGGACGAACAGCGGAGGCTTAGTAATGAGGTCCCGTTGGCACCATTCGGGTATGGAGCCTTATCAAAACTCTTATCCCGAGTTCCATGGAACAGACGTGTACATCACGCGGTTTCTTATCAAAACACGGTCAAGGTCGCCCGGCCTACCAATTATTATAATACTAAGCAGTAATGACCTTTTTGCATTATCACCACATTCCTCGTTTACGCAACTACGCAACAAACTGTGTTTGTGCAACGTTTCTGAGCTACGGTGTGACAAACGGCGCGACAGATAATCTGAATTCAATGGAAATGTCACTGGGCTTTGCGAAACCCGATTCTAATTAATTTTTGAATAAATACCGATAGTAATAATTTAAAATATGAAAGGAAAAGCTAACTGGCTGATCTATTAACGCTCAGCTCAAACAACTGGACGAATCAGGCTGAGGTATGCAGATAGCTATTATGACGTAGACATCCGCTAAGAAAGGATTTTTGAAAATTCAACCCCTAAGGGGTTAAAATAGGGGCTTGAAAATTGTGTAGTTCACGCCTCCACGCGGACAATGTCGCCGGCATAAGCTAGTAAGTCAGTAAGTAAGACATAGGTATGTTTCGTTGTTTGTAAACCCAAGTAACTAAAATAAATTATTTTATTTATCGATAGATAAATTATTTATCATTGATGAAGCTGTTAAGATACCTTTGTTTCTAGCTAGGTACTTTTTGGACCTTCAGGGTAAGACAAGTATAAGTACCTATATTATATTCAAATTTTCATATTTGTTTGAATCGACGACCAATTTCAGTAGGTAAATAATATAGAATACAAAACGAGTAGCAAAAGATTTATCATAGTTATCTTTTTTGATTGGTTTTTCCAATGTTTGATATATTATTTTATGCAAGGAATAAATACCTTTGATATCATGGACTTCCGCAAAGTAACGCCCGCTTCTATACAATTTATTATTTTAGTTCGCTGATAAGTTTCTGTATTGATTCAAGAAACAGAGCAAACAAAATAGTTTTTTGTCATATGTAAAAGTGTTTTATCAGCGAATAACAATGATAAAGCTAAATATACACAATCGTACTCAAAAGATTAGGTTTTTATGTTATGTTATTTTAATATGATTATAATATAAATCATAAATCATTTGTATTATTAGTTACAGACTACATTCTTACTGTCATTGACTAAGAGCCAGCGTGTGCCAGACCTTCGTTATTTTATAAAAGCTAAAAGTTTCTCTGCGTATTGCCCCCAACAAAGGGAAAAAATTTACGTCAAAATGTAAAGTCATAGATGATTATTTACTCATAAGATACCACAAAAAAAAAACCTAAAATAATTCCTGTAATGTTTAAAAGTTCGCAAGATTGCAAATAAAACATCTGACTGACGCTAGAGGTCAACGAACGTTGCATAGATAGGTGTCACGGGGTCAATGCCGCGTTGTAGGCGGGCATTGACCTGAGTTTTGGTCGCTTACATTGCGGGTTTGGAAAATACTAAATTACTAAAACTCTTGTAGTTTAATAGTAATTTAGGCAATATAAGCCAAATGATTAGATTGTGTTTAAATAGTATAATATGATTATGAAGTAGTTCTAAGTTTTTGCTAGCTTTCTAATTACATCCTGTATAAAATATGTATAGCAATGAATATCATTGTTCTATCATTATAATAATATTTGTCCCAATATCACTTACATGGATTTTTAACCGGCTTCCAAAAAGGAGGTGGTTCTCAATTCGGCCCGTTTTTTTTGTGATAATAAAACGTGTAAGTAATATATTAGGATTTTACATTTTAGGAGGACTGAAAATGCTCTACAAAACAAGTAAAAGGAAAATTATTTCAATATTAATATTATGTAATTATTTAAAATAACATTGTTAACCGCTAAACCATTGAGTTCGAGTGACGTCAATTGAATTGATGACGTCACAGTTTTTTTGTCTGCCAACCTCCATTGTCACCGTGAATGCGTGACCAAAATTTAGATTTCATTCATTCATTAATATTTTGGATTTTGATAAGCTATTCATGATGCGAAGAGCTGATAGCCTAGTGAAGTGATGATGACCCAGTGGCACTAGTACTTAAGACGTTGCCCTACCATTTTTTTTTTGTGGGGTTCGGGTTCGATACTGGCCACGCACGAAACTGGGACGGATTTGGGATTGAATTTTCAAAAATTCTTTCTTAGCTGATGTCTATAATTGTCTACGTCATTATGGTTTAAGCAATTTGGCATATACAGGGTGGAATTTTGTAATGCCACCTGAAGGGAAAGTACTCTTAATACTGTAGATAGAAAATTTTACTCAAAGAAAACATTCCTTTATTTTTGAATATAAAAAAAAACTGCATTCAAAGATTTTCAAAAATTCCCGCGAGCCGAGGTATGGTAAGCGAATTTTTGAAAATCTTTGAATGCAGTTTTCTTTTTATTCAAAAATAAATAAATTTTCTATCTACATTATTAAGAATACTTTCCCTTCAGGTGGCATTACAAAATTCCACCCTGTAGAATAACTATCTGGTCTATACCAAATTGCTTGCAGCTCGATCCGTCCAGTAACCTACAATTAACCTGTTTTAAGTAAGCAGTTTGAGCTGTGCGTTGATAGATCAGTTAGTCAGTCAGTTTATTAACCGATTTAGCGTTCCGGTACGAATTACGATACCGTGTGGAAACCAAAGGAGTATGGGTTTAATGAAAACTGCCATTCCCCTTCCAGGTTAGCCCACTTCCATCTTAGACTGCATCATCACTTACCAGCAGGTGATATTGCAGTCAAGCGCTAACTTGTATTTGAATAAATAAAAAATAAGATAAATGCTTTCATATTATATTTAGATGACTGTATGAGCGTTGCCTATCTGGAGTACTAAATATCTTTGTTATCTTGTAACAAAACAGATTTAGATCGTATCCAGTCAGAACCCAGTCATATCCGTAGCCTAAACACAAGAAATACTGAGGAAACAAAATGAGTAAAACATATTTGTGGGTGGGAAGTGGGAATATGAGTCAACTTCTGAAAAACGCCTGAACCTCTGAATCACTTCGAATTGCGATAGCACAGTTCGATTTGATAGTATGATGTGCGTGGACTACTTTTCAGTTTGACATCCAAACTATTTTTATTTTTAACCCCCGACCCAAAAAGAGGGGTGTTATAAGTTTGACGTGTGTATCTGTCTGTGTCATCGTAGCTCTTATACCAATGAACCGATTTTAATTTAGTTTTTGTTTGAAAGGTGGCTTTGATCGAGAGTGTTCTTAGCTATAATCCAAGAAAATCGGTTCAGTCGTTTGAAAGTTATCAGCTCTTTTCTAGTTACTGTAACCTTCACTTGTCGGGGGTGTTATACATTTTTAATTTACACTTGTTATTTTTATGGTTCCGTACCTCAAAAAGAAAAAGGAACCCTTATAGAATCACTTCGTTGTCTTTCTGTCTGTCAAGAAAAGTGAATCAAAAGCTATCGGGTAGGTACTTCCCGTTCCTAAGATTTGGCTGGTAAGTAGGTCTTAAAGCACAAGTAAAAGAAAAAATCCGAAAACTGTGAATTTGTGGTTACATCACAAAAAATTAAAAGCGTTGTTTATTACGGTATGGAACCTTTCGTTTGCGAGTTCGACTCGCATTGGCCGGTTTATGTTTGATCAGATGCTAATAGTAGGTAGCCCAATCACAGGTAGATACCAGATAGTCCGAATCAAACAACATTGACCTAAAGCATGCGTTTACACTGTACTAACGGACTGAGACTCGTGGGAACCGATCCTATCGATTAGACCACGTTCAAATGTCATTGCTATGGCCAAGTTTGCCTCTTGATGCTTGTCTTCTTAAATGTTGAAAATAGAACCTTAAAATGCTATAATCCGCTAGATCAGACAAATCTGATTGGTGCAACATGCAGCATGCAATATGCACCGCCCGTCCTCCCACTGCTAAACATGCAGGAAAAGCCAGCCACCAAGCAGCACTCCCACGCAGCACCACACAAATCCAAAACTACTCGACATATCGCATGCTACATGTCGCACCATACAGATTTGTCTGGTTTGGCGGATTATAGCAAATTAAGCTTTTGGTTCCTTGTTTGTCTTCAGGTGTTTATCATGTTTGTGTCGATTTATCGCCAATGTTATAATAAGACGGGTAGATTCCTTATTTTTTTCGCTGGAGAAAATGTTCTTACGCACAAAAGCGTCTCCAGGTCTTTAAACCACCATAACTCATACAAAAACCTAAAAACAAATAAACAAACATATTTTCGCATTTTAAATAATATGAGCAGTGATCATATTTGTATATTGGTGTCGATTTACACAAGTGAGACATTGGTGTGCAAACGGTTAAGAATGACCTCTAAAGTTTTTAGCAACAAAATATATGGCTACGGAACCCTACCTTTTACGTGTTTTTATACGCACTTGATCAGTTGTTAAGAAATTACATTATTTACCTATTCATTCGTAATTTGCTCTCAATAATTCGCACTTATTATCACAATCGCAGTTGTATAATAATGTATTGAATACGAAATATCCTACTCTACCACCACCTGCGCCGGCGCCTCCGCCTTCGCTCCAAACACCTTGCCTATTCCAAACATTCAAATAATCTCTAATGTTTACACAATAAAGACTATTTTCGTATTTAATTTTACTCACTCCATTTGCCCACTGTACTTCAATATAAACTTTAAAACCATAAAGGCTGTCGATGAGAATTCGCGCACAACCTCCAGTCGCCTACCGTACGATCTCTAAAGGCTCTAAAGCTTTAGTGTTAAGAGCTATTATCGTTTAGCAACTTTGCTTATTGTACGCGCTGATCGACAAGGACGATTATTCATACCGTTTAGCTTTATTGCAGTAATAAATAGTGAATTTAGTTAATACTGAGTGACATAGTTAGCCGGGCCCACGCGAACCCGTCGATCAATTAACCGGGTAGGTACAAGTTATAATTGCTTGACTTGCTTGTAACACTTGACTAACAATAGCTCAGTGATTTCGGGGGCGGACTGAAATCCACGGGTTCATAAGAAGTTTATGTAAAACATTGACTTTAATGTATGGAACCGCTACTTATTTCAAAAGTACGACTCTAAATCGAAATTTCAATCTATTAGTCGCGGGCAAAACCTAATCTCAAAAAAAAAAAAACATTAAGTAAGTAAAAGTAAGTAAATATGTAATAACAGAGCCTTTCCTTCTGCGTCACTCGGGAACCATCTTGGGACTGTCGCTAGTCAAACACAGTTCTTCGGTTTCTACTATTGTACCATTACTAAGATATTCACTTATTTTAAGATTCACAATGATATCATTCTATTCTACATGCATTTTACATATTTTATAATTGTATACATTATTTTATAATACTTGTATTTATTTATGATATCTAACATATGTAAATGAATAAATAAAAAATGAATAAGTAAGATATTCTTAGTCTTTAAAGTTAGTTAGTTTTTAAAGGAAATATTGAAAATTATAATTGAAAAAAAAGAAAAAACGCTTTTTTTTGTAAGTTGTGCTAACACATCACATTATGTATTACCTAAGGGTTACATACAAAAACATTTAGATCGAATCGAAAATTCAAGACGTTGGACGTTAAAACGGGGCAATAGTCAAGCATTTATGGACTTGTTACTTTTAAACACAGCTTTTAACAGGGCTCTCTCCGTCACTCGTTTCATACAATCGTAGTTCCAATTTCATTTGAATATTAAGCAACCAAAGTCCATGAAATTTTGCAGAAATTGTAACTGAACTAACGGGGTCCTAAGAAACTCTACCCTATTTTTCCTTCGTAACTTTCTAAAGATTAAGTTTTAAAACAATTTCTTTAAAGTGGCACGTGTATCGTATAGTGGTAGGACCCCTTGTGGTGTTGTGTCCATAATAATCCAAGAACTTTTAGAGCGTCGGAAATAATGAGTTCATCAGACTTAAACGACTTTACGGAGTTCGAGTATAGAAATTGTGTGTTTGCGTATAATATCTCCCATGAATTCGGTCCGGCAAGACTATTGCCAGTGCTAACTGAGTTCGAGTATTGAACATGTGTTGTTTGTGCATGAATACTTATTTAGCATTTGGTCTTATAAGATAAATGCTAGTTCGAGATTCAAAAAGGTGTGTTCCCGCTTAGAACCGTATTAAACTATGAAAGGATCATGAGAATGCTCTTACATGACAACACTTCATATAGAGCCCTACTTATTAGATGTATGCACGTGGTGTGTGTGTGTGTGTTTGTGCTCCTTCCTTCGTAAAGGAAGAAGTTGTGTAGCGGCACCATTCACTCCAGTTGGCGTAAAAAGGGTTTGAGTGAATGATGGTACGTAGCTCCACCACGCCACGTACGGTGAGCTTCTGCCTTCCCTTGGTATCCCATCGACATACTGGGACCCTCGACAAATCAAGAGATCAATATGGCACATAAAATACCAAAGAACAGTAGCTCCCCCCCCCCCCCCCCCCACACACGTCATCATCCAAATAAACAGCGCAGCGTATGCAAGCATACTTTAGGAAGTGGTGCGTTCCACTTATGATCCCACGTTGCAGCCGAAGCTGAAATAGCATTTTTATAGTGGTGCCCTCCCACTACAGACCTGTAATAGGTTTCAAGGTCGGGTCAGACTCACTGCGGGAATATCCACAGGCCTTAACCCAACCTTCAGTATGTATGCATTAGCGTAATTTTGTATGGGTATGTTATTAATATTGGGTAACCACCACAAGGCGGTTAAGTATTCCAACAAATGTCAGAATACAAACAGAACATCAGCATTACCTGCCCTCTATGGTCAGTCTGTTATTAAAGCACATTAGAATCATCTCAGCAAAGGATTCACAAAGCGCCTAAGACACTAGGGCTCTCCTTAGTTAGGATTGACAAAGCATCAAAGGCACCAGGGACCCTCGCATAAGTTTCTTCCAACGCGCTCTGTCATATGTCAGATAGTTAGTTAATATCACCGAAAGCCATCTCAAGCAAAGATCACGGAACATCCGGAGGACACGCGGTTCTCCCCGCCTGAGCAGCCACGTCGTCAACAGTTCAAACATAAATCGCTTTTAGATCTTAGGAGGTATCGCCCCTATATAACAAATATATCTGTGTAATTAAAGTGGTCCCTTCTATTAGAATATTTGCTTAGAGTGTTTGTCTCCAAGCACCAACTTGGTCCGTGTTCAGTATTCTTTAATATAAACTTTATGTATCGCCCCAGTACAGAAGTTAAACAAATTGATTATCTCCGTTCGTTACGACGTTCACACAGACACCGCCGCCGATGCAAACGCACGCGGTCCCGCCGTGCGAGTTACGTCGTTTTGATTTCGACGCTCGAGCACTAACGCCCGCGCACACATCGTTCGCGACGCAATTCGACCTCAGTCGATCGTGCCGCTGCATCACCGACATGCCAAACCGTGTTTGCCTCTTTTCGAAAATGCGGACGGCCCACATTAAGATTGAAACGTCTAATGGAATTAATTTTATGTTCGTATGTGTAAGTACATCTCTATAAGTATTCACTGACCTGATTTTGATAAAATTGAAGCAAAAATTTTAATACTATTTTTTATATAATTTTTTTTTTAACACTTTGGTGTAAAATCTAGGGTCGTTACAACATATTCTAGAAACTAATATCTGTGTCTGTGGTGTTTTAGATTTTTCTTAAAATATGTAGTTTTAAAATTACAGGGGCTCAAGATTTGTATGAAAATGTTTAAGACCGCGTAACTTTGAAACCGAATATTTTAACAGAAATCTGGAAAACCACAGACATAGATAATAGTTTCTAAAATATGTCTGCAAAATTTCATGGGCTTTGGTTGCTTAATATTCAAATGAAATTGGAACTACTACGATTATATGAAACGAGTGACGGAGAGAGCTCTGTTAAACACAGCTTTTAAAACCTTTTGAGACTAACCTAATCACCTTACGTAAAGCTTGTTCGTGCATCAGTTACCAAATGTGCAAAAATGAGCAAAAAACAATAGTTACCAAATGTTTGCTCGGCAGAGTGTTGCGTTGTGCTAATGAGACGAGCAAATCTGACAAGGTCGCTACTTGGCGATGTTGCATGATATTAATAAGCATTTCAGTTTGAAACCATAAATAAACACAAAAGTTTATAAAGCAAACATTATTTCTAACGAGTAAAAGTTACAGCCTAGAATAAAAAGCCTCAACGGTTATAGGAGCGGACTAAAATTCGAAAGGTCGGCGGTTCAAATCAAACCCCACCCGTTGCACTATTGTCGTACCCACTCCTAGCACAAGCTTAACGCTTAGTTGGAGGGGAAAGAGGAATGTTAGTCATGATTAAAAATGGCTAATATTCTTTAAAAAAAATGATGTCCAAAGTTTCGTCCGCGTGCATTTAAAAAATCCCGTGGGAACTCTTTCAGTTTCAAGTGTGCTTTTTTGTCCTTCAAAACGGTCACAATAGAGCAAGAGATCAATTTGATTGAGTACTAGAGGATGCCTGCGACTTCGTCCGCGTGGATTTAGGTTTTGAAGATCCCGTCGGAACTGTTTGATTTTCCGGGATAAAAGTTGCCTATGTCAATTACAGGGACGCAAGCTACCTAGGTACCAATTTCATACAAATCGGTTAAACTGTTGGGCCGTGAAAAGGTAGCAGACAGACACACTTTCGCATTTATAATATTAAGTATGGAGTATGCATTATAAAAATAAAAAACCCAACATGATAAGTCGCGGATATCAAATCAGCCAATAGTGCTATATGATAGTGTTTAATTTTAATTAAGAGAAAAGCATGTTGGTGCCTGCGAGTACCTACCTAACTACTTTCTCAGTACAGCTACTCAGAAAATATTATCATTTCCCTAACAAACCCCTTTAACTTATATCTATTAAAGTAGAGACATTGCAAACATAACAGACATTTGACGATTTAAATGCCTATTAGGCTATTTATATAAATAATATGTAAATGAGGTATTGAGTTTAGTATACTGGCATACGAGAAGTGCATTCACTTTGCACTAAATTCCAATTGAAATTCCAAAAAGACGCATTCCAATAAATTAACAATGCACAATGTCAACGCATTCCAGTCGGTATTAGGCGATCTAAATTCCAGCTTGCGTAGCTTTAGGGCGTGGTAACCAAATTCCAGGAATACCTTCCGGTAGATAGGTAGCTACCTATACTAACGAATGTTGGAAGTTCTCCAGAGGTCATGTATTTTTCTTGTCAACGTAAACATGACCTTATATGGTAATTATTTTGTAGTTAATTAACAGAGCTCTCTCCGTCACTTACTCCATACAATCGTAGTTCCCATTTCATTTGAATATTAAGCAACCAAAGTCCATGAAATTTTGCAGACATAGTCTAGAAACTAATATCTGTGTCTGTGGTGTTTTAGATTTTTCTAAAAATATGTAGTTTTAAAATTACAGGGGCTCAAAGATTTGTATTTTTCTTTAAAAAAAGGCCCAACTTTGTGCTCGTTTTTCTAGACAACGAAGCAATTTAATGAAATTTGGAAAAACCACAGACCTAGAAAATTTAATGAATATTATGTAGTAAAAAAATTATCGTTATATATTTTATATTGTTATAATTATGTGGGAACTACGAAAACCAGAAATTACACCCAGAAATCTTGAAAATTTCGTGCTGTCTCGATTTGTGCAAGCGGGGTGGTGAAGTGCGGGGGACGACACGTGAAACTGACAGAAACGGACAGTCTAAACACACGGGCCACATTTAGACTGCACCCGACTCCAAACTTGTCGATAGGTCTAACTAAATACATTTCAACTTGCGTTAGACGTATGCGTTACCTACTCAGACGTTGCCTGTAGATAAAAATATGTCTCATGTTTGCTGGCAATAGCGTATGCATCAAACCCTGCAAGTTGCAACTCTCTTGTAACCTATTCCTCACGCAATACGCACAGCTTTAATATTATAATTTTTGACAATGTATACTATATGTAATGCCATATCACAGGTCACTCTCTGATTTATTGCTAACAATTTACTTCCAAATGCAAAGAAATCTAAGTGTGTTGAATTCACACTGCCCAATACCAGGACCTTAAATGACATAAATTCATTGATAAATAATCATATGTTGAAAATAAAGGAGAACCCCGTGTTTCTCGGTATAATGTTAGATGCAAAGCTTCTATGGAACACCCACATATCAACACTTGATGGTAAACTCAGCTCTGCTGCTTACACTGTTAGAAAAATTCGACAGGTACTGACGTGGAAACTGCAAAAATTGTATATTTTGCCTATTTTCACTGTATTATGTCTTACGGACTCTTTCTATGAGATAAAGCGGTAGATATTGAGAAAAAAATGTATTACAGAAAAGGACAGGACGTGCAATTTATAATTTAAAACCGCGCGCTGCCATACAATAAAAATATAAGGAAATAAGTACCTTATCTATTATCTTATAGTAGCTTCTAAATATATTTACAACTAGCTAATGCCCGCAGCTTCGCTCGCGTGGATTTAGGTTTTTAAAAATCCCGATCCTTTCATTTCCCAGAACAAAAGTTGCCTCTCCGTAATAGCCCGTCCCCGGGATGCAACTTGTTTCTGTATCACGTAAGAATATTTAAACGGATTATCCTTTTCAAATCCCGAGGGATCACCAGGATTTAGGAATGCAATTTCTTACAGCATCAGGGTTGAGGTCAACGACAAAGTGTTTACTTGGTATAGATACCTTCAATATCAATTAATAATCGACACTTTTTAAATCCCATTAGCTTTAGTAGTCAGGTCCCCTGCAACATCAGGATTGAGGAGTTGGAATCCAAATTTTTTATTGAACAATGTCGCAAACTTTCTTTATCGATTAAAAAAACTACCCAAAATTACGCAGTTAGGTTACCTGCCAAATTTCATGGTTTTGAGTCAACGGGAAGTACCCTAGAGGTTTTCTTGACACACACGACAGACAGAGAGATAGACAACAAAGTGATCCTATAAGAGTTCCGTTTTTCATTTTGAGGTACGAAACCCTAGAAAACGTAGGAACGGCATTCCGAACCAGTGGTAAATTTTTCTGACCATCCAAAAACACTTTGAAGTTTACCTAAAAGTTTACAGGAATAAAAATTTATCATTGTATTCCATTCCATTTCATTCTATTCCATTCTGTTCAAAGATAAATAGATAATAAAAATATTTGTCACCGAAACAATAATTTACGATACATCGACCAATATCAATTTTACTGATGACAATCTGACTATTACCAAAGTGAACGACTACTATAATATCTATTATATACGACTAACATAATATGTATTATAAATTGTGTGCCGTTTGCATTCTCACTAGGTTCTCATTAAGTTTGTTTTATTTGGTTAAACTTTCTGGCATTTATATTGTTATGACGTTTAATTGGCAAACAGTCTGTTTATTGGCTGAAACTCAAAAATTCAGCCAATCACAACAAAGAAAATATTGTAATAATGATTGATGCAGCTTTCTGTAATTGAAAACAAAATATTTGACATTAACTTGAATGTGACAGTGTTTTCCGAATAGGGTTGCCAGAGGCCCCGTATTTTACTGGTTACCCCGTATGTCAGGATAGAGAAACCGGTAATTATGAAAATAAAATACGGGGCAAATAAAACTAAATATTTTTAGGGTTCCGTAACTCAAAAGCAAAAAGAACTCTTATAGGATCACTTCGTTGTCTATCAGTCTGTCTGTCTTTCCGTCTGTCCGTCTGTCCATCTGTCCTTCTATCCGTCTGTCATGTGTTCATGAACAAATATTAGTATTTTCAATTTTCAAAGTAAGATAACTACATATATCAAGTGGGTTATCATATGAAAGGGCTTTACCTGTTCATTCTAAAACAGATTTTTATTTATTTTTATGCATATTTTTTTTAATGCATAACAGTTTTTGATTTCTCGTGTAAAATGTCGAAAAAAATACCCGAATCGGAACCCTCGGTGCGTGAGTCTGACTCGCACTTGGCTGGCGAAACCGAACACTGACGTTATGTCCAGTAGAAAGAATATTTTCCTTTTGCGGCAATGCGTAGCCGAAACCCACTCGATATTGATCATGGTCGTAGCCAAGGCGGCGGGGCTTGGTTTGAGGATGTTAGCCTTTTTTTATACAAGTTAGCCCGTGACTTTAATCTTTTCTAGTGGTAAGTGATGATGCAGTCTAATTTCTTGGCCGTTAGGGCCATACTAACCATATAACTAGCCATGACCGAAGCCTCCCACCAGACCAGAAATTTAGAAATGGCGACTGCGCCTGGGAAGCCGTCAAAAACCTAAGCCTAAAATAATACTTACACTATTTCTTGCATTTGCTTACCAATTTTTTTTTGGAAATATATCAAACATTTCGCGCTCACTTCACTCGCGCTTTGAATTTGTATTACTTGGTGTAAGCCCCGCAATTTCGTTTGCATGAATTTAGAGTTTTAAAAATTCCGTGGGGGATTTTCCGGGCTAAAAAGTTTATGTCTGGGATGCAAGTTACCTCTGAATAGTAAGTACCAAAATTTTGGTAAAGAAGATGGGCCGTGAAAGGGTAACAAATAGATAGGCAAATAGATATACTGTCGTATTTGTAATATTAGTATGGATAGGGAGCTTTAAAAATAAAATCTTGCTATGGCTAAACTCGTTTCCCTTTCACTTTAATTCTTTCTGTAATTGAACCAAAAACACTTACGCTCACTGCGCTCGCGCTTTTTTATTGTTGTATTTTATCTCACTGTCAAATTGAAAGGCGAAATTCCACTAACCAGGTAATTAGCCCATAAAGTTGAGCGAATGTTATTTTCCTCATGACAGGATTCAGTTCCGGCCCTGATAAAACCTCTCCCGAAATCGATTCCTGGCTACGGCCATAGTATTGATACTGTGAAGGTGGAATTACAAGTTAAATGTAAATTTAAGTTAAAATGCAAAGATTGTATGCATGAAATGTATAACATTTTGCTTTACAAAACTAGAGTTTTTAAAAGCTATTTAAATAAATAAATCTTTTATTTAAAATCACAGTTCACCAATCAAGACACGGCAACATACAGAGAAAAAATACAAAACTTACAAATAAACTGAAATATCTAAATAGGCTTTCCATGCATTTCAGAGAGAACCACCGCCTATTTCTTCAAATACTTCAAATTTTTAAATTTCTTCAAATCTAAACCCCGTATTTTTGATGGTGGTAGCCTGTAAATCAAAAAGAGGCAGGTGGCAACCCTACTTGCCACATGACATTACAGAATGAAAAATTGTTTTCATTACTCGGTAAGCCTACTGCCATAGTTTCACAGAAAGTGTGACGGTAGTTGTGACCTCTGATTGGTCGACTCTCTTTCACTATTTGCTAAAATTGATGATTGCAACAACAATTTTTTCTTTTTTGTAATCAAAAACAGAACACGGACGTCATACAGGTTGACTAATTGCAATCATTTCTGACCGGCTAACATTGTTCCGCTAGTGGCTCAAACTCACTGTCGCAGCAAGAACATGGTAAATTCAGCCAATCACAGCAATTAGAATTGGTTATCACAAATGCACCGATCTAGGAACCGAGAATACACGAACCAGGGCAGATAGAGATGAGAACAATAATATCATACGTAGGAAATCGACGGGGGATCGTTGACAATGATCCTCTTAAGATTTCGAGATAAGTAAATGACGTTAATTTATACGTGAATGTCATCGTATCGTATATATTTTATAGTAGAAGGTTTACTGACCCCTAAATATATTTTGGAGTGTACCTATTTATAATTACTTACTAATTAAGTTATAATTACCTATTTACTTTTTACCAAACCAGTGAAAGACCAGTGATAGATGCATTTGACGATTCATAAGTAGGTACCTACTTGTAAAAGATAATTGAATAAAAGTTTTTGATTTTTTTACGTATCAAACGATTGTTGTTTTTGTGTTATTTGAACTATATGTTTTTCATTTTCTAACACACAAGGATGCGAGTGTTCTAGCTCGCGCGCTCTTCGGCTCGGATCGATGACTGTGTGCGCGCGAAAAATCACACTAATATTATAAAGGCGAAAGTTTGTATGTGTGTGTGTGTGTGTGTGTGTGTGTGTATGTTTGTTACTCCTTCACGCAAAAACCACTGGACGGATTTGGCTGTAATTCAGAATGGAGATAGATAATATCCTGGATTAGCACATAGGCTACTTTTTATCCCGGAAAATCAAAGAGTTCCCACGGGATTTCGAAAAACCTAAATCCACGCGGACGAAGTCGCGGGCGTCAGTTAGTAAACAATAAAGCGGGATTTAGATATACTAATTTTTAAGACACACCTTTGAGAATATTATGGAGAACTCTCAGGTAGGTATGCACATTTCCTCATGATATTTTCCTTCACGGTAGAGGCCTAGCCCGTACTGCAAATGCGGTGAGCACCATGCAATTCCATACTGCACAGAATATTCGGGCGAATTAAATACCGCAATTTGTACCAAATCACAGATAATACTTATTATGATTGCAACTGTTACAGAATTGCGAAAAAAAATCGCGCGATTTTTATTCGCTGAGCGGGCCAGCTCTAAAGAAAGTGCTGTATAATTTCTTAAAACAAACATAACTTCGAAAAGTTAGAAGTGCGTGTCCGCGATCGAACCCCCGACCTCCCGTATAAGAGGCGGACGTCTTAACCACTAGGCTATCACGGCTTATGCTGATACTATGTTAGGCGTGGACGCTCACCTATCCCTCCTTCCTTCAAGAAAGACCTTGCAAGACAAAGCGCGGCGCCAGAACCTTCGCCGTATTATTATATTCATGAGCGCCAGAACACGCAGAATCGATCGAAATCTTTATTGTTTTGTCACAAGAAATAATACAATTTACAATTCGATTGGCATTACTCGTTTAAGGGAATAGATTCCAAATGCTATGTTTTATTCAGTATCTGTGCGGGCAGCGCTTGGGAAACGATAGAATCGCGGGCCGATATGCGCACCTCGCGGACGAACACGGAATCTTAATTGGTTCGCGAAAACCACATCGAATTCAGAAAGGGAAACGATCTGCTAAACTGATTGAATTTTAAGTGTTCTTCTAATAATTCGCTTAATATCAGCCACCAAAACACGTAGAAAATCACCTATAAGATGGACTGATCAAAACATAACTTGATCTAATAAAAAAGTCCCAAATAAATAAATTGTTTATTTGGGACAGTATAAACAATTACATACCTACTATGACAATATTGGCAAATATATAATCAACTACAGTTATGATTATATGTGATTATATTTAATTTATCAAACATCCTGTAGACTACTATTGATCTTTCCCACAGAATTAAAAAAAAAAACCATGCTAATGACGTCACGGGCATCTTCTAGCCTATTATAAAAGGAAAAGTTGACTGACTGATCTATCAACACACAGCTGAAACTACTGAACGGATCGGGCTGTTTCGCGTAAATATTCTTTAAGAAAGGATCTTTGTTTTAGCCCCCTACTAAAGAGATAAAATAGGGGTTGGATCCATGCCGACGAAGTTGCGGGCATTAGCTGGTGTATCACAAACGTAAAAGATCAACGATCATTAACAATTTATCAATGACCAATCAGCTCTACAGGACTCTACGTTTAAGGTGTCGTTAGATTTTATCTCGTCACGACTATTAGCATTGGTATACAACAAGACAAGTTTAATACAACTGACTGACTGACCCCGTAGCCACAACAATATAACTGTTTATCGTGAGAACCGATCATTTAGTCTCAAACAAAGATTACTAGACCGTAATGTCATTGTCAATGTTAATTTTCGAAAGTGTGGAAATCGGACAAACGGATCGGTTGGAGATTAACGTCTTGGGAGAGCCAAGTTCCCACCAATAGAATAGTGAAATAATAAACCAAATTAGGGCAACGACCGTCAAGAAGACATAAAACAAATCCAAAATTTTAAATTCAAATCATTTATTCAAAATAGGTAATATTTACACTTTATGATAGCCACTTGTTGGATTTGTAAGATGATACAGTAGTGGTAATTAATTACGTAAAGTAAAACTAAAGCTACGAGGGTTCCGAACGCACCCAGGTCTGAGAAGAGCCCACAACAAACTCAGTTGGGTATTCTTTTTACTATCACCACTTCACAAAATCAATCAATCAATGTTCGCGTTCACTGCTGGATATATACCTTTCCAAGAGCGTGCCACCACACACAATCCTCCGCCTTCCTCATCCACCCACTTCCCGCCGTCCTCTTAAGGTCGTCCCACACTGTGCTTGCTGATACGCGGTCTCCACTCCAGAACACGTTTGCCCCCAGCGTTCACAAAATCACTTAAACTATACTTTAGAATTAGAACTATCCAGTATGATAGTGATAATAATAGTAAATCAAAACAAAGTTAACCTTTGCCGACATTTATCATGACAAGTACATGGTCACGATCAGAGTATTATTAATGCTGATAATCACACTAATATTATAAAGGCGAAAGTTTGTGTGTGTGTGTGTGTGTGTGTGTGTGTGTGTGTGTGTGTGTGTGTGTGTGTGTGTGTGTGTGTGTGTGTGTGTGTGTGTGTGTGTGTGTGTGTGTGTGTGTGTGTGTGTGTGTGTGTGTGTGTGTGTGTGTGTGTGTGTGTGTGTGTGTGTGTGTGTGTGTGTGTGTGTGGTGTGTGTGTGGTGTGTGTGTGTGTGTGTGTGTGTGGTGTGTGTGTGGTGTGTGTGTGTGTGTGTGTGTGTGTGTGTGTGTGTGTGTGTGTGTGTGTGTGTGTGTGTGTGTGTGTGTGTGTGTGTGTGTGTGTGTGTGTGTGTGTGTGTGTGTGTGTGTGTGTTTGTTACTCCTTCACGCAAAAACTACTGGACGGATTTGGCTGAAATTCGGAATGGAGATAGATAATATCCTGGATTAGCACATAGGCTACTTTTTATCCCGGCAAACCAAAGAGTTCCCACGGGATTTCGAAAAACCTAAATCCACGCGGACGAAGTCGCGGGCGTCAGCTAGTGATCGATAATGATCAAACTAACACAAAGGGCGTGGTGATCTAGCATCTGTGATCTAGCGACATACATCTTCAGACAGTATCAAACTGATTGAGACAATGATACACATGAACTGTGCCAGCGTGGTAGATAATGGACTAAAACCCTTCTCATTCTCATTTTGACAACCTCCTTGGCACAGTGGTAAGCGCTGTGGTCTCAGTGGGAGGTCCCGGGTTCACTCGACGCACGTTTCGTGACGGGGTGCGTCGGTTTTGGGATTTGTGTGGTGGTGGTGCGTATTGCTTGCTTGGTGACTGGCTTTTCCAGCATTTTTAGCAGTGGGAGGGCGGGCGATACATACCGCATGCTGTATGTTGCACCCAGTTGCACCATACAGATTTGTTTGGTTTAGCGCTTCCCACGGGATTAAAAAAAACCCAAAGCGCATCATCTACTTTTGAATTTTTTGAATTAAATTTTAATTTTTTGATTTTGATTTTTTAAATTTTATATACATGACATTTTATTTATATGTAATCACTTAGCAGCGCCCTGACGGGGCTTCATGTTGTAATATTATAATTATTTTCTATTATGATGTAAAACATGAATGCAAATAAATAAAGAATAAACAATGAATGTCGTAAGTTTGAGTTTTTAACCCCCGACCCAAAAAGAGGGGTGTTATAAGTTTGACGTGTGTATATGTGTATCTGTGTGTCTGTGTATCTGTGTATCTGTGTATCCGTCTGTGGCATCGTAGCGCCTAAACGAATGAACCGATTTTAATTTACTTTTTTTTGTTTGAAAGGTGGCTTGATCGAGAGTGTTCTTACACAGTACAAACAGAACAGTAGTTTAACTTCATACAAAGTGGCCGCCGCCGGTTTGAATGTATGCGTGAGCAGCGGGCGCCGTGTACGCACGGAAGTTTCACGCACACATTCGCATAGTCTCAAGCGGCTCAAGCGGCCGGCAGTACGGGCCGCGCCGCCATGCTAATCGCGCGCAATTGCGTATTACGTTGCACTTTTTTGTTTTGTTAGTAACAATTATGACTTCAAAAAAAGCCAAAATTTATTGTGGTGTCTTCGGGTGTCTCAATAACGACTCCAACAAACCGGACTTATCATTCTTCAATATACCTACTGAACAAGACACGTAAGTACCTAAACATTTTTGTAATAAAATTATGTGTCGGTAGGTACCTATGTGTGCTAGCCCAGGATCCGTGTCTGGATGTACTAGGTACCTATTAATATATTTAATATTTTATATTTAGATAGAATAAAATTAGAATAATATCAATTTTTACAGAAAAAAATTTTACTTTTAAGTTATGGAGTAGGGGAGACCGGGGTTAGTTGACCAAGTTTTCATTTGAATAAGCCTAACTTTTTAATTTTTCACCTAAATCGGCCAAGTACGAGTGGGACTCGCGCACCGAGGGTTCCGTACATATGTAAATACTTATACTTCAGGGGTGTTATGTGAGATGTTTTGTACGTAATACGTATGTAATTCGCCCTACTACTTAGACTACGCTGTCCGTCTGTCTGTCTGTCTGTCACCAAGCAGTATCTCATGAACCATGATAGTTAGACAGTTGAAATTTTCACAAGTGATGTTTTCGGTTGGGTTTACTATTTGTGTAAGCTCTAACCCCCTGATTATTAAACGTAGATTAGAGTGTCATTTCATTCCGTCTAGTCTACGTTTATTAATAAGGGGGCATAGTAATAGGTTAGATTTTCTAAAATACGTGTTTTATAACTTAATATTTCTTTTATTTGGCTTATTCATTTAATTGTTTCAGGCGCTTACAATGGCTACGATCAATCGATCGCGAAGATTTGTCCGATAAGCCAACACGTCGCATACTCGTGTGTGAAGTATTCAAAGCTGAAGATAGAATTTTTAAAATTTGTCTTTTCTTTTTAAAACGTCTTTTATTTACACCCCATTTATGAATTGGTAAAACATTTCATTATTATTATTACGAAATTAAAAACCTAGTGCTGTCATACATAATACGCAAATAATATTTAATTAAAAATAAAAGTGACAACCCTAGGCGTCAACGCAGGAGTAGGTAATTAACTCGCCGATCGGCGTTAGTTAGCCTACTATTCTGTTTGTCAAATTCAAATTCAAATTCAAAATGTTTTTATTCAATTAGACTTTTACAAGTTCTTTCGAATCGTCAAAAGCATCTACCACTGGTTCGGAATGCCTTTCCTACCGAGAAGAACCAGCAAGAAACTCGGCGGTTGCTCTTTTCAAAGATTTGATATACAATATTATGCCATGTATAAAAGCAATTGAAGTCCTGCGCATTGCTGGAGCGAATCGAAGTTCAAATCCACGCTTTTTTATCATTTACATAATCTTCGATAGTATAATATGCTTTTCTCAGGAGCATATTTTTAATAGATTTTTTGAACCTGTGTAAAGGCAAGTCCAAAATTGACTGAGGAATTTTGTTATAGAAGATTATACCCATTCCCACAAATGACTTTTGGACCTTCCTGAGACGGAGCGTAGGAGTCGCAAGCCTGTTACGGTGTCTAGTCAGCCTGTTGTGTAGATCGCCAACCCTCTTGTAACTAAGAATATTTTGTCTTACAAAAATTATGTTGTTGTAAATATATTGAGAGGCTACGGTAAGGATACCTATTTCCTTAAATTTTTCTCGAAGTGAATCGCGTGGTTTTAAGTTATAAATTGCGCGTATTGCCCTTTTCTGTAATACAAAAATTCTCCCAATATCTGCCGCTCTACCCCATATTAAGATTCCATAAGACATAATACTATGAAAATAAGCAAAATAGTACTGTGTGTTGTACTGTGGTTCTTAGCTATAATCCGAAAAAATTGGTTCAGCCGTTTAAGAGTTATCAGCTCTTTTCTAGTTTTCTTGTATAAAAGAAGGTTAGATAACCGTTAGGTTCTTAATATTATGTCAATTGACAAATGTCAAGCTGTCAAGATGGACGTTGCCTAAATACATAATTATTTATTTGAAAATGATGTTTTGGAAAACTCAAATACTTTGGATCGTCGGGGGTGTTATAAATTTTTAATTTACACTTGTAAAGTTAAGCAATAATAATAACGAATCAAGTCAACCCTAACCTTTCTAAGATGGCCCCACTTCCTGCAAGTGTGGCGACGAGGCGACGTGTCCTTTAATTGCATTCCCAACACCTCACGCGCCATATTGCGTACAAAAACGTAAAGTTCAAAGACAATAGCCTGCGATTATTCACCCGCTGACAGCTATTACGGTAAACGCAGATTATTCCGTTTCGGAAACTGTCGTAAATGAAATGTCAATTAAAAGCTAACCTTCAATCTGAGTCAAGGGTGACCATCCTTCCTTGAACCTTACTATACATACCCCGTTATTACCCGATTACGACAAAATCAAAAGGAAGGGTCATGATTTTAGCAGCCTATGTATGTATGTTTGTATCAGATTCTGTGTGTTCCACCGTAGCGCCTGAATAACTGGGCCGATTTTGATGAATGAAGTGTCAACTAATTCGTTATTATGATGATCCGGCCGACTGCGGCAAAGCCAAAAGGAAGGGTCATGATTTTAGCAGCCTATGTATGTATGTTTGTATCAGATTCTGTGTGTTCCACCGTAGCGCCTGAATAACTGGGCTGATTTTGATGAATGAAGTGTCAACTAATTCGTTATTATGATGATCCGGCCGACTGCGGCAAAGCCAAAAGGAAGGGTCATGATTTTAGTAGCCTATGTATGTATGTTTGTATCAGATTCTGTGTGTTCCACCGTAGCGCCTGAATAACTGGGCTGATTTTGATGAATGAAGTGTCAACTAATTCGTTATTATGATGATCCGGCCGACTGCGGCAAAGCCAAAAGGAAGGGTCATGATTTTAGCAGCCTATGTATGTATGTTTGTATCAGATTCTGTGTGTTCCACCGTAGTGCCTGAATAACTGGGCCGATTTTGATGAATGAAGTGTCAACTAATTCGTTATTATGATGATCCGGCCGACTACAGCAAAGCCAAAAGGAAGGGTCATGATTTTAGCAATCTATGCATGTATGTTCGTATCAGATTCTGTGTGTTCCACCGTAGCGCCTAAATTACTGAGCCGATTTTGATGAATGAGGTGTCAATCAATTCGTTATTATGATCTGGGTGACATAGGCTACATTTACAACATTGGATACACCCCAAAAAAGGGGGCGTCTCCAAATTTTTGTTTGCTATTATGCGGGGCTTCCCGATGGCCATCTCAATCTGTCGCGCACTATAAGTACATCAAGATTGTACATTATGTCATTTCAGATTTGCCTGTTTCTCTATCACCTTTCGGTGAGGCGGTTTCCACCTGTCATATTCCCCGAGTGTTGTCATGTCATGTCATATTGTCGCTGTCATTTTTGGGTATTGTTGTCTTGGCATGAGGAAGAGAATAATATTTATTACATCACTGTGACATAATATTATGGTAATTGCATGGACCTTCAAAAGAGTCTCATACTATTAACTACCCATCATTATCATCATCATTGTCAACCGATAGATGTCCACAGCTGCACTCAAACTCAAATCATTTCGGTATTCAAGCTATAGGGGTTACTTTTTTCCTTTTGAAGTACGGATCCCTAAAAAACCTAAATCACCATCTAAATATTTAGTACAGAACTAACTTGCATCCTGGGTATAAACTTTAAACTACTTTTTATCCCGGAAAATCAATGAGTTTCCCCGGGATTTTAGAAAAACCCGAATCCGCGGGTATGATCTAGTAAGTCTATAAAATATTTAAAAAAAAAAACTGCTGAAACCATCGGATCTTTTTAAAAAGCCAGTCATGGCGTATTAAATTCCCTCGATAAGTAATTTTGACATGAACACATCTGTATAAAGTTCCCTCACCATGAAAGGCGATTATTACTGAGTCAGTGGCACGTCTCATGTGTCACTGTCAGTCATTGGTAGCCGGTTCGATTCCCCGCGAGTGTTATTGAGACACCCATAAACGGTACATCAGCGAGCGTGTAAGATGATTGATTTATTTCTGCGGTTTTTTTTTCGTCTTTTGAGTTCTTAATCCTTAATGAGCTATGCTTTATAACATCACACTAGTTGAAGCCTGCGACTTCTTCCGCGTGGTTTTGGTTGGTTAAAAATTCTTTTAGAATATCTCAACGTTCTTTCTATGTTATAGGTACAGAGAATCTGAATTAAAAAAATCTCAATAAATCTAGATCTACAACAAAACTCAAAGCTAGCCTTTTCTAATTATGCCCGCGTGGAATAGTGCCAAGAATACCTACTGGCTGCATTTGAAATTATTAAAAAATCCTTACATACAATTTGATTTATTTAGATTTTTTATTTAATTAAATTAAATTACTTAATTATTTAATGTCTTTTGTTACAGGTAAGTGGCGGATAAAGTCAACGCACCTATGTATCCTATCTTCGAGAATCCTATCTACGAGAATATAGATAAAATTATGCAGTAAGTTGTTATGATCCGAAGATGAACTTTTACTTGAACTTTTTTAAAATTCGTTATCTTATGTCTGTCACAATAGATTTTAATCATCATGGTCAACCCATAACCGAGTCAATGGTCTACCACGCTGGCCTTACCTGGTAGGTACTGTACTTGGCAGACTTCACACACCTTTCAGAATATCATGGAGAACCCTCAGGCATGCAGTGCAAGTTCATATACTCATACATAACCCTAAAACTGTCACCGTGCTATAACGTAATAAGTTTCCATATGGACGGCTTGCCTTAATACGAATAATTTCATCAATTAGAGACCTCGTAAACATCGCGAGGCAATCACGCCTTATATCGTGGTCATTAGGCTAGTAAAGCTGCTCACTCACCGGCTGTGTAGACGTGCTGGACGGTAGAGAAAATGTGTTGCGTAATCCGTGGAGTTTCTATTCGTCATCACCTACTGGTTAAAGCTGTACAATCTACTTACTAATGTTATAAGTATGTAGGGCATAATATATATTTCCCTCCCGGGGAAGGACTACTACTAGTGTTCCCACGTGATTCTTAAAGGCTTATCTACTTATTTCAAATGTTTTTATTTTTATTTGTACCAGAATGTTGTAACAATAAAGAGAAAAAGATAGAAAAAGTGGACAGGGAACCACAATATAACAAAGAGCTCTCTACCAGTGCTGCTGTGCTCAGTGGGAATGTTAATAAATAGGTAAAACCTAAATAAATAACTTCTATTTTATAATAGTAGGTTTTTTGTGAGTGATAGAGTAGGAATAGTAAATTGGTAGCAAGTCACAGTGACCTTTTGCGTGTGTAAGTACAGATTTTACTGTAGATGTATGTAAGGGATCCGAAATCGTTTTTTTTTTCGATGTCAAACGAAATTTTATCAAAGTGGAATCAAAAGTAAAACTGTGTCATTGTAATATTACTTTATGTTACACATCTTCTAGACAGTGGAAGTTCAGCTTAAGACATTAAGAGGTCTTTTACAAATCATGATCGGCGAGATGAAATATTTATTTTGGAAAAAAGCTGATATTTATGACACCATTGTGTTCGGGATCCTTTGTTGATTTAAAATAATTGTTTAATGTTAAATGCTCCTTAATGAAATGGAAGATAATTTGCTTAATAAGTGGAGGCTTTATATGAATACACTGTATGCAAGAAAAAGTAACGCGGTCCTATGAATGGGGATAATTGTTATACAATTATCGTGTAGGTAGTTTGTCAAAGTACTGGACCACGGGGTCAAAAATTAAAAATAATGAATAAATTAAAAAATAACAGTATGTTGTGACCATGTTAGAATTGATCATATCATAAAGTAGCCGATCATTTCATCAAAATTGTGACTTTCATGAAACATTACACTATTGGTTGACCATGATAATGTTTCGAGCAAATCAATGAATGATACGACGATATGCACCACCCACCTTTCCACTCCTAAACATGCAGGAAAAGTAAGCCACCAAGCAGATAATACGCATAGATTGCATATCACATGCTATCTGTTGTCTGTTTCAGCGGATTATAGCAAATTAAGCTTGTGGTTCCTTTTAAATCATTGACTTCCGTCCGAAAAGTAATGCCTGCTTCTATACAACAGGCTTATAATTTTGTTATGAATGAATGAATATTAGTATTTGTACACCAGAAAATACACATACAAAGCAAAACAAAATATAGGCAGGTAGGTACAATTTGGCGGCCTTATCTCTTACAGGCAACCAAAGTGGTGCGTCGCCAAACGTTTGTGGCCAAATCGACAAACGTTGACTTCTTCTTCAGACGTGTTGCTCGATGTAGCGGCGACATGAAAGAATGCCGACACGTGCGATGCGACGAATATTATTATTGTAGTGTCATTTTGTGTTTTTGTGTCGCTTCAGGAATACCATTTTGTCTTCATTTTGCGCATGAGTCACGACACAGTATGGCAGTGCCTTGAACTCATAGAAGCATAAATACTCTGCTTACCCTTAGAACTTGCCTGAGAAATAGTTGGGCGAAAAAATATATTTTTTAATACTTATTATGTGGCACTGGGCCTAATTTTGCCAAAGCATATCGATCGATTGCGATTGTTAAGCAACTTTGACCCAAGTCAGTAACTGGATGGGTGACCGACTTTGAAAGTCCGAATTGGACATTTTCGTTTCCCCTGTGCGTCAGAAAGTATATTATTATATACTTAAATTAATTCTGATTAATTGACTACTATGTATATGTTTGGTCTCTCTATGGTAGGATATTAAATAACATTTTTTTTTACTGTTTCTTTCTTAGAATCAGAACATAAAAACCATATGCGTTCCCATAATAAATTCGCAAAACGTCGCGTTCCGGAATACAATCGCTGCTTTTAAAATATAATTCCTATCATAATGATTATAAGGTTTATTATTGTATGACTGTTTATTATTTATTTTGCACTACAAATATGGTTCTCTAATCTATTCAATTTATAGAAATAGAATCATGCTATTTTAAGCTTAATGTTATGGGAATAAAGTCTATTTTGCATTGGATTTGTTAAATCGCGGTTAGAATTGAATCCCTAATCGGATGTCCAGTTTGAATGGACCGTATTTAATAATAAGGACATGGTCACACAGGTCGCGATTTTATTATTCATTGTTACTTTTTATATGGGTTAGCTATGGTTCAGCAAAGATATAGGCATGCTCTGATTGCGATCACACCAAGTAGTAGGTGATGATGCTAAGGTGCAAAAAAAAAGCCAAAGGTGCGAGTGATACTAAGTAAACACAATTAATGTAAACACATTCTTAATTTCCGGAAAAAATCCGGGAAACGGAAAAGTAGTTTTAATAAAAATGCCTACATTGTGTTAGTGCTTGGCTTTTTGCCAGAGTTAGAAGAATGGTTGGATCTCGAGAGTGTATGATTTTTACATAGCTACAATGTTTCTTTAGACTCAATTTTATCTAATAGGAAGCCTTGAGTTTACAGGAAATAGTTTTTCCTCAAGATAACGATAAAATATATAGAATAGTCGCAAATAGGTACTTTCTTTGTAAAAAGATAAGTGTTCGATAATTTTCCCATTTGTGCGATACTGTTATAATGCGATAATGAAAAAAAGGTGTGCGATGATTGGACTTGACTTTTGCAGCTCAAAGTGGCCTTTGGTAGCACTTTTGGTTTTGCCCTAGTTTCTGTAGGTATTCGCCAGGAATTACCAATTTTTTTTCGATAATATATATTCCTAATTTCGGGCGCATCATAATAACTATTATAAAGAAGACCATCATTTCACGTTAGATATTATTTCACGATCCTAAGATTTAGAAATCTTGTCATGAAGAAAAAGTGTTTGGTCATAATTTTCTTCCATATTCAAGTTACAACTCTCATTCTCATATGAATAATTGACACCTAGCTAATTATTATTAATAATGCAGAGTGAAAAACTTTTTTATTTTGCCCTTTTCTAACCATAACATATATAGAGTATAAATACATAGATTGCCAAAATTATAACCCTTCCTTTTGGCTTTGCCGGAGTCAGTTACCTGAAATTAAATTCTAACCATACAAAACCCTTAGACCTAAGCTTTTTCAACAAAAAAAGTCCTAACCCGTACCTAATAATGGCCGTTTCGCCCTGAAGTAGAACGAAATCTCCTAAAAGTGGAAACACTAACACTTGCTTGGGTTAATCGCTCGTTGTTTGCCCCACGCCTTCCCGCGCGGGCAGCGCCTGCGCATGTTGATGTCAGGATGTGCGTACGCTATTTGAATACGTATCCTGGCAACAGTAGCAATGGAGTTAAGGATTAGAAGGGCAGGAGGTCGGTGATGCAGGCGTAATTGATTGGTGGTCCAGTGTTGCATAAGTAACGGGATATTCCGACTAATCCAGTAGGTCGCCGAATTGAATTGCAATTTTTCGCCTCCTTCATACATTATATACGTTTTCAAAAATCCCATGGGAACTCTTTAATTTTCCGGGACTAAAAGTAGCCTATATACTTCCGCGTGTCTCAAGAATGCAATCTATCTTTGTACAAAATTTCGTCAAAAACTGGAGGGCCACTACGCCACTTTCGTCACTCGCTCCATACAAATGTAGTTTTATATTTATTGCAAAAATAAAAATAGGATCAATTTTTAAACGCTGTTAAAAAAGAAAAATTTGATGAGACATGCATTACTCAATAAGTTGATATAATGTAAAATTTATTATCGATTAAATTAAAATAAGATCAATTCTTCAAATTCCATAGGTACATTTTACTGATTTGGCGCGCGTTGTTTACATGAAATTGAAACAAAAATATCATAAGTATTTTTAATGAACAATAATTATATTTCAATGAAATATACAATTAAGGGGAAGTAAATTAATAATTAAAGTTGATTACACTTCTTGGATCCTTGTATTTAAATATATACCCATGTATGGAAATTTATGCTACACAACATTACCTTTGAAAATCAGGTTTTTAAAAAGCTCCAAAATTTTATATCAAATATTAATTTTAATATTTTGAAGAAAGTAGATAGGTTTTTACGTAATACTCAGTGTCTCTATTCTTGTATAGAAACTTGATTTGTATTTTCTAAATTTCTCTAATAACAAATCTGGTTTAAAATTAACTGGCTTTGCATTTTTATTTACATCTTGCATGACTAGAGTCAGTTAAACTTTTATTTTAATTCTTTTTATGATATTATTGTTAGTTTTACCTACTTACCTAATTATAATTGAAAGTTAGAACATAATCAGAATAGCCAAACTTCAATGATTCCACCATAACTTCTAAATCCCTGAACAGGTATCGTTTAGGACTTCGTTTCGTTGGTGTTGGCTGGCGGGCGTGCTCTGCCTTTTTGGAGTGTTTTTTTTGTTAAAAGTGACTGGAAAGCGCTCTAAGGGGGTGCCGCGCGTATGTCGGCGAGCGCCGGCACAGATGGGGTCCATAATTGTATAGTTTAAACCTTGGTTTAACTAACTTGTTACAAATAACTACAAACTTGACATTGGCTAATCTTTGTAAAGCCAGACGAGAGAGGAAAAAAAAGGTATCGTTTAAGTTCTTACTATGTCTAGTATGTATGTAGGTACATATACCTACTATGTCTGGCTATAATTTTTTGAGAAAATCAATATGGCGGCTATATGGCACAATTTTCAAATGTGAAAAAGTCTTTTTATTAGTTCATGTATTGGCTGGGTAGTTGTGTTTTTTTTTAATTATGAACTGTTTTATTTCGTACTGTTACTATTTTTTGGTAGGAACAAAAAAATTTAGATTTTAGCTGATTATCTACGACTTCCCACAATACAAACCTTTGTACCTATTTTTAACCCCCGACCCAAAAAGAGGGGTGTTATAAGTTTGACGGGTGTATCTGTGTATCTGTGTGTCTGTGTATCTGTGTATCTGTGTATCTGTGTATCTGTGTATCTGTGTATCTGTCTGTGGCATCGTAGCGCCTAAACGAATGAACCGATTTTAATTTAGTTTTTTTTGTTTGAAAGGTGGCTTGATCGAGAGTGTTCTTAGCTATAATCCAAAAAAATTGGTTCAGCCGTTTAAGAGTTATCAGCTCTTTTCTAGTTTTCTTGTATAAAAGAAGGTTAGATAACCGTTAGGTTCATAATATTATGTCAATTGACAAATGTCAAGCTGTCAAGATGGACGTTGCCTAAATACATAATTATTTATTTGAAAATGATGTTTTGGAAAACTCAAATACTTTGGATCGTCGGGGGTGTTATAAATTTTTAATTTACACTTGTGAATAAATCATTTTGACTTTGACTTTACATTAAGTAGGTATTACGCCTACAATCTGGCGTAATAGGTAGGTAGTAGGTACCTACCTATTATGACTTGAGGCCTCGTGTCAACGGTGCTTTTTAGGGTTCCGTACCCGAAGGGTGTCAAGTGTCAACGGGACCCTATTATTAAAACTGCGCTGTCCGTCCGTTCGCCCGTCTGTCTGTTAGTGAGCTGTATCTCTGGAACCGTAACAACAGGTAGAGAGCTCTTACATAATGTGTATTTCTATTGCCGCTGTAACAAGAAATAATAAAATTTCAAAATGACCGTTATTTCTTGTACGATGATACGGAACCCTTCGTGTGTAAATCCAACTCGCACTTGACAGTTTTTTTTTGCTTTTCAATAGAGTGACTGACGTGTGGACGTGGAAGATCGCAACTGATAAGCTGTCGCCGGTAGACGTGTCTATTTAACTGCTGGCATGCTGTTGGCATAAAGTATTAGCACTCGCCTTGAACCTTGACGATCACATTTAATTCCTTTATCAACTACGTACAGCTATTTATTTTTAATTCTTATTAAAACAGCGAAGAGTTTAAGGGTCACCTGATTTAAAAGTTGAGTTATTCAAGGGGCGGATCAATCAAATTCTGAAAGGCTGGCAAGTGGCAACGCATTATGGGTTCCTCTGGTGCTGCAAATGTTCATGGGCGGCGGTAATCACTTAACATCAGATGATTCCCCTGTTCGTTTGCTAACTATTCTTAATTATTTAAGAACACACATATATATTATAGCACAAAAAGTAGCCTAAGTCCGTCCTTGGGATGCAAGGAAAATTCTACCCAAGCGACTGACACGGCCCCAGGGCGCTTTGGCTAATCGAATCCAAAGTAATATAAACAAGAAGAAAAACAATATTCAAACAAATGAAACGTCTACGAATCAGACATCTAATAACATCGCAGAAAGCGGGACAATGATCTTTCCAATTGTTTTAAAACAATGCCCTCCCTATAAGGAACTGTGCCTTAAGCAAGATTCTAGCAATAACTATCCCAATATAAACTTTATTGCTTACGAAATAGGTGCTAAAGTGGTTTGTAGTATGGTAATGCCTATTTAACCATAGTCAAAATCACAGCTTTCTTTTAATCCAGGACATGATCATTTAATTGTTGCTACTTGTTCTGATGCGTCATGTTCGAACTTTTAATTTTGTTTGTTTCTGATTTTCCTAATTGTCCAAAACCAATGTTTTAAATATATCGACGCAAAGTTACCTGTCTGTCGATATTCTACAGAATTTTTTGACCTGATTCCTGCTTCACCTTTTTTTTATTCATTATAGGCAATTGCTTGACCACAATCACACCTGATGGAAAGTGATGATGTGGCCTATGGGACGCGCCTATCTAGAAGATGCCTATTCGCTCTTGTTTTAAAAGTACCCGGATTGTAATTGGTAGGAAACACAGATGAGTATTCCAAACCTTAGCCATGCGTATGCCTTTCTTACTATCGCACCGCAAGGCGTGGTCAAGATCTGTAGTCTGCTTCTTTATATAGCTGAAATTCCACGGACGTTTAATTGTTCGCCTTAAAAAATGAAAACCTGACTGACTCATGAACGACAAGCTTTTGGTCCTAGAAAGCTCAAATTTTACACAGAGGTTACCTTTATTACAGTATATTATTACTGTAATAATAACACTTTAAACTCTCTGTAAATTGAACCCTCTAAAATTTGAACCTCCCAGCACATCTTTTTAACCCCCGACCCAAAAAGAGGGGTGTTATAAGTTTGACGTGTATCTGTGTGTCTGTCTGTGGCATCGTAGCTCCTAAACTAATGAACCGATTTTAATTCAGTTTTTTTTGTTTGAGAGGGGGCTTGATCGAGAGTTTTCTTAGCTATAATCCAAGAAAATTGGTTCAGCCGTTTGAAAGTTATCAGCTCTTTTCTAGTTACTGTAACCTTCACTTGTCGGCGGTGTTATAAATTTTTAATTTACACTTGTGAATCGTAAGTAAAAAGTAATGGTCTGTCTGATCTAAACTTACCAAGCTCTACAATACAGGAAGGACAGCTCTACATAAATTAATTTCCGTCTAACATCTTTATAATTTAATAGATAGGCATATTATTACGCAGTTATAATAGTAATTTCATAACTTTACATTCACACTCTCAACAAAAGTTTAGAATTTTACAGCAATGGATAGACATGCCAACAAGTCGGGTTGGAATGAAGTTGGGAGATTTCTTTTCATTTAAATATAGAGCAAAAATGCCTTAGGGTTTAATATAATCTGGTGCATAGCGAACGAGCGAGCGTTGAAAAACAGTGTTAACTTACTTTTTATTTTTATTTTTTTATTATCTTATGCCCGCGACTTCGGCCGCGTGGACTACAGAAAAAAACCACTATTTGACACAGTGCCGGTGAGAACTCTCTGTTCACTAGTTTGTCGTAGCGACAAAAGCTAACTAAAAACTCATCATGTCGGGCGATTACTCGCCAGTCGCATTCACATACACGCTCATAGCCCAGCGACAAAACCCCAACTACACTCGCTTCTCGTTGCTCGCCAACTTGTTTCGCCAACTCGCTAATCGTCAGCGATTGGACAACTGCGTAGTAGAAATGGTTAGAAGTTGGCTTGTCTATAGACGCTGTAAGATGGAAGGTAGCAATCAGAACATCATAGATCGTATGTAACAGATAAAGCGCGATAATTACCTACGCCTTACGAAATTTCCACGAATTCAATAAAAACCAATGACTACGCCTTTTCGCTAGTTCCCATGGCGATGTAATCTTACGTCGGATCTTTTAATTGTTGACTAAAGTTACACATTTCTTGATGATTATGAAATGGTCAAGTGTGAATTGACACTGCTTTGACAGGAAGGGAAACTTTGTAGTGTACCTACTCCCTTTACAACCTCTCGCACTGCCAAGGGTCACTGGTAGAGATCTCTTCTAAAGATAATATGCTTCCCTGTCCACTTTTTCTTTTTTTTTCTCTTTATTGTTACAACTTTCTGGTAAAAATAAAAAATAATTAAATAAATAAAATAAGATTAAGGTTCCAATTTTCCTTAAAAATCCCTATTTTCCTTTAGAGAGACCCTTAAGCCAGTAGGTTTAAGGGTCTCTCTAAAGGAAAATAGGGATTTGAACCGAAATACTGGTTTGGTTGGAGGCTTAGTTAGAAATTCGCGTAGAAACTAGAAACCTATCAGAGATATGAGTTTAATAAAACTGCTGTAGGTACCTTTTTCAGGTTAGCTCATTTGTATTTCAGACTACGATCATCACTGAGTACTGACGAATACCCCGACGACCTTCATGGCGCAGTGGTAAGCGCTGTGGTCTTATTAGTACGAGGTCCCGGGTTCGATTCCCGGCAGGGGTTAGGGGTTTGGCTGATAGTCGAGGTCTGACTTGTATAAACTGACCAATTAAAACAATTTGAAACTCTACCAAGGAACTCTAAAATCGTTTCGCATTCTATCGTTGTGTTGCGTGTCTTTCTCACAATTTTTTACATTTTGATGAAATTGTGTATTTTATAATAACACCTTTGAGCTTTGATTTAATGTAATTGTAATTTGGGATTCTTGTTTCTAATCTTTTTAACGGTAGGTACGGTAACGGTTTCATGTGTCATCATCACCATTATTATCAACCGATAGACGTCCACAGCTGGACATAGGTCTCTTGTTCACAAGCCACAGTCTTGGGCGGCCGAATCCAGTATCCTTTAAGTCCCTCCCTGCGTATCGTTTGAGTCGTCTGTCAACCTAGTGGAGAGGTCTACCAAAGTCAAAGTCAAAATCATTTATTCGAAATAGGTACCTACTATTTGTACACGTTTTGTTTGTCCGATTTGTTACATTTGAAAGATGATATAGTGGTGATATAATTAATTACGTAAACTTAAAACTAAAGGTACGAGGGTTCCAAACGCGCCCAAGTCTGAGAAGAGCCCATAACAAACTGCCAACATTGCTCCTTCCAGTCAATATTCCAGCACATAGAGGCCACGTCGATCGGATTCTATCGGTTGATAATGATGATGATGATATTCGTTCAAGAGAGATGTAGGAAGTGTCGAGAAAGCGATACGAAAGGAAGCTATAACGCTAGTTATCACTTATTATGTACTTTGTACACTCCACTCACGTTTCTCACTTGACATAAACGCGCTTAGGGAACTAACGTTTGAAACAATATAGCCACAGCCTAAACATATACTTCGTACAGTCGGTTAACGGAGACATCTATACAGAAGTATCCGGCGGGAATACAGGAGCAAGATCACATTTCAACTGGACAATATGACGTAACATCTCATTTCATTGTAAAAATGTTTTTGCAAATAAAGAATCTTGAATCCTAATCAAATTAGAAATAAGACAAAACCGACATAGAACTGCCTGGGCAGCGTTCTGGAAGCCTCGATATAATATTTTCTCGTCCAAAATTCCTCAGTGCCAAAGTCTTCGAATAGTGCGTGTTGCTGCAGTTATGACATATGGATATATGGATCCGAGACATGGTCGCTAACTAAGGACACAGTTCACGACATTTAGGGAACTTCTGACAAAACTTCGGGGCTTCGATTTCTATTTGTCTATGATTTCGCATCACCACAGCCTAATTTTGACATATCGTCGATTCTGGAGCACAACGAAAGTTCCCTCGCTTAGTTCACTCTGCTATGGGCCTCTTAATGGCGCATCCACACATGCCGCCGGCTCATGCATCTTTTACCTGCGGCACGCGCGGCTTTTGGTGCCGGCGGCAGTTTGCTTGCGGCTTCGATACGGAGTGGTAGTGTTGTCGTATTCATTTAAATAACAAAATGACAGAATTTAACTGGGATGATAGTGCTGTACTTTTATTAATAGAAAAGTATCAAGAAAATGAACTATTGTGGAACCCAAGGCATATGGATTTCAAGAATCGCAACAAAAGAAACGATGCTGTTAGGGATATTGCTTCTGTGTTCAACATAGCATCAACAGAAATTGAGAGAAAACTGAAGAATTTATCTAGCCATTATTTTCGAGAAAAACGCAAATTTGAAGAATCTAAAAGGAGTGGATCTGGACGGGATGATGTTCAATTGCCGAAATGGTTTGCTTATAAGGCGTTATCATTTCTTAATGACAAGAATGCACCGGTACCAACTCTGAACAGCCACACACCTAGTGTAAGTACCCATCAAATTCTTATAATTACCTAAGTAGACTAGTTGGTCGACCATAATAAATTTAAAATACATATTTCATTATGCAATATTTTCGTTAATAGGGGTAGGTACAAAGTTTTTGCTTCGCGTATTAATATTTTAGATACCTACTACCTACAACCCGGTAACAATACATAATACCACGGAGCGCGGGCGAGCATACTCTCGTTTTTGACCTTATGTAGTCGGCATAACACTTACCGAAAGCGAAGTATTCGGGAATAAGCGCTCGTGAAGAGTGTACAGGGTTACTGGTGAGACATTTGCAATACTTGAGGACGTGATATATGGCCAACTAGCTGATGCCCGCGACTTCGTTCGCGTGGATTAAGTTTTTAAAATCCCTCGGGAACTCTTTGATTTTCCGGGATAAAAAGTAGCCTATGTCACTCTCCAGGACCTTAACTATCCCCATGCAAAAAATCATGTCGATCCGTAGCTCTGTTGCGGCGTGATTCAAGGACAAACCAACAAACACACTTTCGCATTTATAATATTAGTATATATTAGTATGAAGTATGAAGTATGATATGTAAGATGAAAAAAAATATATAAAGAAATAATATCAATTATTTACTGAGTAAATGTAGCTTAAACTTACATAATTATTTGTATACACTATACATACATGTTATGTTTATAAGCTTGGTTTTTATTTAATATTTACATACTGATAGGATATATTCAAAATATAGTATTGAAGCTTGTTTGCAATTATTTATAAGATTTCCTTTTTATTTTCAGTCTTCTCAAGATAATATCACTCCCCAGACTACGCTACCTTCGACAAGGACTTCACGAAAGCGAAATATAGAGAGAGAACCTGAAGTTGATGAAGCTTTGCAATTACTGAGGGAGATCACGTCTAATGCAAGGCAACGCGATGATGCTGCTATATTTGCAGACTATATAAGTAGCAAGTTGAGGAAGATGGATCATTACACGATGTGTACAGTACAACATCAAATCCAGAATATTATCTATGAAGCAGAAATGAGAATGGGTTCGATGAATTTTGATACTAGTAATACTACTCAGCCTCTTCGTTATCAAAATGTTCGTCCAGGATACTTCACCGGCCAACCTACAACGTTAGCAATGTCACCGTCGCCCTCAACTTCGCGCTCTTACTCTGTTCAATCAGACTATGAAATGCAAAATAGCCCAGATGTCAATACAAGTGACAGTCTGTTACAAGTCTTGGAAAATAATTTAACCGAAAATAGTGTAATAGATTAAAATAAGGTTACATATTAAAATGACGAAAAACGCAATGCCTTTACTTAAAACTAAAATAAATGTTTATATTTTCGGTTAAATTATTTTATTTTAATAAAAGCTTAAAATTATTGATACATGTTTCTGATTCCTAAATAAAACAATTATTTGAATAATCATATTTTATTTCTTTCAAACATTATATTTGATATTGCCAAGGAAGCTGACCTTGTTCCGATAGAAAATAACATTTTAGCTCATTTCTAATTACACTTGGTTCTACATTTAGAGCGATCTGCGGTATATTTTGTTGCATTTCGTTCAAAACTCCATCAGTAGTTCTTTCATTTCTCTTCATAAAATTATGCAGATGCACACAAGCCATCACGACAATTTTTGCTTTCTCATTTTGTAAACCAATGCGTGAATGCAAAATTCTGAATTTATTAGATAAAATGCCAAACGCGTCTTCTACAACCATGCGCCCGCGACTAAGTCTATAATTAAAAACCCTCTCAGGTGATCCTTTTGCATGATATCCAGAAAACGGTTTTATTATATTCTGTGAGATGGGGAAAGCATCGTCACCGATGAAATAAAAAGGTACAGGTGTATTTCTCCCTTGTAATGGAATCGCTTGTGGCAGACTTAAAGTTCCATCTCGTATCATATCAAATAAAGTTGAATTTCGTAGAACTCCACCATCAGATATTCTGCCCTGACATCCAATGTCTACGTATAAAAAGTTATAATTGGCATCGATTAAAGCTAGCAAAACAATACTGAAATATGACTTATAATTAAAAAACTCAGAACCGCTATTAGTTGGACATAGTATACGTATATGTTTCCCATCGAGGGCACCTACGCAATTAGGTACATTCCATTTCTGCATGAAACTTCGAGCCACTGATAGCCATTCTCCATGTGTATTCGGCATCTGTAAAAAAAATTGTTTGTGATATTTGTGTGTTTAGTTCTAGTTATATGTATGTAAAATGTGTGTGAAGTTCCAGGTAGGGGAGAGTGGGTAACGGTGGATCAAGGGGTACAGTGGATCGAACGCGGCCTATATAATGCGCACATTTACACGATATAGCATTTTACGTTCTATTTTGTATTGCCCTTGACTCGCTACCGGGGTGCGACGGAAAAGTAAGTATGAAAGCAAAATATTTTGATGTTTTAAAAATGTAATGCTGCAGTTTGTAAAAAGTATTTAATATGAATCAAAAGTCACATGGCGTCATCAGATATGACTATTTTTTTAAAGAAAGGGAAATCCTTTCTTTAAAAAAATAGTCATATCTATAAACCTGAGAAAGGTAGCCCTAAGATTGCTATGGCAGTGTGTACCTTATTGATTTTGCTCAGGCTTTATTATAAAAACACATTCTAAAAGTGTTAAATTGTGGCAATATTTAGCTCTACAAAAAAGTTGATTCACTGTTACCCATTGCACTCTCCCCTACAGTATAAAATCAAATATTATAATTGTGTCTTGTACATGCCGTAACTGTGTGAATGTATGTGGTCTGTTTTGTTTTCTAATGTAGGTGTTCAGTTTCTAACTACCTAATGTGTTACGGATATTTTGTACTTACCCTTAAATAATTGGATAATGTAGACACCAAAGTTTGACAAACATCTAGAATTATTAAAGAAATAACTTGTGGAGACACTTTAAACAGTGTACCGAGTGAAAAATAAGAGTCTCCTGTAGCCAGGTATCTCAAAGTAATTGCTAGTCTATCGGAAGCTGACACAGCATTTCTCCAGCGGGTGTCAGTTTTTGATATCATGGGTCCAGTTAAATTCAGTAATATTTCAAATTCTTCACTAGAGATCCTTAGAAAAGTGTTAAATTTCGAACGAATATTTCTTCGGTTTATGTCGTCCCTTCTAAAATCTTCAAGTATCGGGGACACATTAGGCCTATTTCGAAGACTTGGTCTGACCCAATATCTTCGTTTGATTTTGCGGTTCTTTTTATGAATAATGACATACAACACTACACTTGCGATACACGCAACTATATCATAGTCCAACATCTTTCGATTCTACGTACACGACTAATTTCAACGAAAGTCACAACACTACTGCGTAAATTGCAACCGCGACTGCAGGCCGCCGGTAAAGCCGGCGGCAAAGTCAGCGGCAAGGCGGTCTGAAAGTCGGCGGCAAACCCGGCGGCATAAGCCGGCGGCATGTGTGGATGCGCCATAAGAAAACTCAAAGTCCCTCAGTGGCAATGGAGAGAGCTATGCGAGTTTCTCTACGTGATAAAATCAGAAATGAGGAGATCCGTAGGAGAACAGAGTAACCCACATAGCTCAGCGGTTGCGAAGCTGAAGTGGCAATGGACGAGGCATATAGTTCAACGAATTGTTAGTGATTGAGGTGCCAAGGTGTTTGAATGGCGACCTCGCACTGGAGAGTGCCGCAAATCGCAATGACAGATCCCTCATTAGGGGGACAGACGATATCATTATTTTAATGCATTTTTATATACCTACATATGTAAAGGGCAAGTCTAAAATTGATTGCCGGATTTTATGATAAAAGATTGCACTCATTTTCACGAACGACTTTCAGGTTAAGATCTATAGAGTGCACTTTGACTTTGCTCAGACTTAAGACTGCGTTAAAACGAGAGAGATTTATATGAGAGATATACACTTGTCTCGCTTTAACACTGTCTGTTGTATGTATATTATAAGTCAGAGTGCTCTCTGTAGATCTCACCCTTAGTCCAATGGCGTCGTCATACTGTATGTGTTTAGGCTATGATACAGCAACACAGAGGGTTATGTTACATCGGCAATTAGGTAATTAGCTACGCACACGAGCATCACCAGGAAGCGTGATATAACACAGGAACTAAATCAGAACCTGTGTAGGAAAAATGCTGTAAATACTATAATGTATATTACATACCTACTTACCTAGCACTAAGGTATGCACAAAGTTCGGAATTTCGTAAGAATGCTATTGATTAGTTAGTTACTGAACGAAGACAGCTATAGTTCGCGACAGGTTGAGATGGCAACAGGGGTGGGGACGCCCCACACACCCGCACGTCACCCGCGCTAACCCGCTGTGAACGCGGGTGATGTCCCCCCCCCCCCCCCCGCCTCATACCCCGATTGCCATCTCAATTTTCAACCTATTGCGTACTATAGTTAAGAGGAAAACCATCTCGAATGACTTAGACGATTTCACCTTCAAACTAGCAATTTTGACATGTCATGACCCTCTATTGACAATTAATCAAGCAGACATTTCAATCTGCGAAATTTACGCGGACTTTTAGTATTTTGACGTAGGAGGGTAAAAGATCCAGTACATGAACGAATAAGGATTACCCTGACTTTCACCTAAAATTAAGATATAGGTATGAGAATTGTTCTATACATAATTTTTATTTTTTGTGTATCTGTACACAGTATATCAAAAAATCAAATAAAATGCGTGGTATTAATTATTATAAATTATTTTATTTAACAAAAGGATAAATTGCCAGTAAATGAACTGGAAATTTCAGTGAATGAACGAACTCTATCTAGTGCATAAACTCTCGATTCCTATTAATAAATTCTTAAGTATATTTTCGGCTTGGAATTTTAAAAAAAATGTCAGATTTTCAGTTTTTGACTTATTGTATATTTTTTTCCTACATTTTGCGCGATAAATCAAAAACTCTTTTACATAATAATAATAAATAAAACCTGTTTTAGAATGTATAATAGAGCCCTTTCATATGATATTATCCCCTTTGGTATAGTTATCTTAGTTTGAAAGTCACCTAAATTTTCTGGAAAACAGTCCAAATGACTACAGAGAAAATGAAACTTAACGCCCTTGTTGCATCCAAGTCGCTGGAAGTGCAACATCAGCTACTGAATGTGTTAAGAGTAGTGAGAATAATATACCGTAACACAAGTGTCTGATGTTATCAGATTTGTTCCTTTGAGCCGAGAAGCCACATGTTCGGATGCTTTTTAGACAATCTAAGATCTCTCATTAAGTGATCCAAATAATTTTGATTGAATGGTCTAAGTTGAGATGTAAAAAAGTCACTACATCGTCACTACCTTCTGAAAGTTCTTGAAATGGTAGATTAGAGGTACTGGGTTGGGGCTGAGGTACAGATTTATCACCAGAAGTCAGAATCGTTCAAATTGCAGACTGCAAGTTACAATAGAGCCGCTTGGAACAATTTTTTTGCTGTTTCTTCTGGTAATATTCACAACGCAGAAATAATAATCATCATGGTGTTTAGATGGTTCGCGCCAAATAATAAATTTTTTTTTTAGTAAAAGTAGTTAACTATTCTTATTTGCTCATAAACGCAACGAGGAAATACAGCTTCCACATATAAAAATTGGAGTCCAGGCCTTGCTGTTAGCTGCTAATGGGTTCTCAAAGTAGCCCGAGTATGCTTGTTTTACTGGGCACAAAAGGAAAGAATGAAAGGAGCTTACCCAGTACATCTTAAAAGATCCGTTATAGATACATGCATCCTGCCATGCCTTACCTATGCCAGCCAAACATGGGTCCAGACAAAGAATATAAAAAGAAATGGTAACTTGCTAAAGGGCGATGGCAAGTTGCATAAATTAAGCAAAAAATATTCAAAGTGAGAATTGAAGACATAAGAAAAAAGACAAAGCCTACAGACACCTTGAGACATGCCCTAAAACTGCAATGCAAATGGTCATATTGTATCGATTTTTACAGATGAAAGAAGGACAGGTAGGTAGACCGAAGACGCGTTGGTCTAATGCTATTGTGCAAATCGCGAGAGAAAATTAGCTTGATAGTACCAAAGACAGAGAGAAATGGGGATACCCAAGAGGGATCCATATCCAAGAAAGAAGAATACCAGAATAAATATAAAAAAAATTCAAAAGAAAAATAAAACCGATTTCAAAATCACAAACACTAAAAAGTAAAAAATAATTTAAGTTATTGTGGTTTTTGAAGTCGGTTTTATTTTTCTTTTGAAAATGTTTTATTTCAAAATTTTTAGTGGCCCCACTGTACTATAATAATATGCCATGCCCAGCTAAAACCCTACTGTTTACTAAGCAATTACACTGATCGCGAGCAATTTGCTCTTATCCATTGAGGAGTTCTGTTCTCCATCTCAGAAGATATTCATCAGAACTTCATCAAATTTATATGGGACCACCTGCAAAGTATACCTAGCTTTTCAAAAAAAAAAAAATCCAAATCGGTCCAGGCGTCTTTGAGCAATCGGTGAACATACATTAAAAAAAAATTGAATTTGCTCTTATCCATTGAGGAGTTCTGTTCTCCATCTTCAAAGATATTCATCAGATCTTTACCAAATTTATATGGGACCACTTGCAAAGTATACCCTATCAAACAAAAAAAAATCCAAATCAGTCCAGGCGTCTTTGAGTAATCGGGGAACATACATAAAAAAAAGATACCGACGAATTCAGAACCTCTTCCTTTTTTTAAAGTCGGTTAAAAATATACTAAGATTTACTAACATGGTGTTATACCACAGAGTAGCAAACAGAGGCAAAGCTTCTAAGAAGCGAGCAAATTTTATAACTATTTTGGTAGGGTTGGCACTGGAGGATACAATTTAATTAACAATAGTTATTTGTTCAACAAGATGGTAAAGTTTGTTTTTGTTGTGATTGCCTAGTTTAAATATCGATCAATAGATCTAAATATCGATTTTGAACGAAATCAGTCAATTTAGAAAGAATTATAAATGGTGCCAACTTTTTTAAATTTTGGTTACAGTTTCTTATTTTGTGATCCCAGGGAGCTCTAAATATCGATTTTGAACGAAATCGGTCAATTAACAAAGAATTTCAAAATGGCGTCGACTTTTTTAAATTTTGGTAACAGTTTCTTATCAGTTTCTTATCCTTCAGTCACAAATAGCAAGTTGTGAAACACAAAAAACAAATAACTTGTATGATGAGCTGCTTGCTTCATCCTCAACAGCACCCGTGTTGACAATTGACCTGACCTGTGACAGCCCTTGTGCTGCTAATAATAAGCCACATTCAGAAACTATCCATTTAAATAGTCACAAAAAAATTAAAAAATACATCAAAATTGGTAAATTAATTAAAAAAACGAAAAAATTAATAAAATTTCAGAAATTATGTAATAAAAACATTAGGCTTAGAAAAGAACGTTCAGATTTATTAAATAAGCTCAATACATATTGTTCCTCACTGCAAGAGATGAGAGTTCAATATGAAACTGACGTTCGGAGTCTTAATGAGGAGATTCTAAAACTGGAAAACTCCTTGAAAACAGTTACTTCCCAGTACGAGCTGTCACAGAAACAGGTCGGTGAGCATATACTGGCCGCTGATGAGCTGTTAGCCTTAAGTAATTATAATATAGATCGTCTTGACTCTCTGATCAATAGATGTGAGTGCTCAAATAAGGTTCCGGACGAAATGCCAGTGGACAGTCAGTGTATAGGACAACAAAAAGGCTGTGAAAACAATGGTTCCTCGTTACATTGCCCTCAGCGGAAAACATTTGTTGTTTCAGATGGATTGGGAAAAGACTTTGGTCATTTAATAAGTAATAAATTACATCAAACAGTGATCAACATATGTAACCCAGGGGCACCATATGAATATATAATTGAAAATGTAAAAGGCTGCTGTTTAGATAAATATAGTACAGTTGTCTTGTTGATAGGTGACAGCATGCAAATAACAAAAAAACAAATTTTAAGAAGTTTTGCATACCTATTGGACCTACAAGAAAATACGGGTTGTAAATTCATATTGTGCACTTTTCCTTACTCTTGCACTTTAACCCCAGCACAAAATAGGTATGTCTATAAACTCAACATGCTTATTAATAATTTAAGTTTTGGCCATAGGGATTATATTCACATAATAGACACGAATAATTTTATAAAAAAATTTTCACTGACAAAGGATACAATGTACTTGCCCCTTAGTTATAAGAAACAAATAGCTACCTTGGTAGCTTGTAATATACAAGACACAGCTATTTTTAGCTTGAGTTCTTTTGAAAACGGTACATGTTGTACTAATAATATAGACCTAATTAGTAATACTACTAATTCCAGTTTTTTTACGTTGGATACAAACTATTATAATAGTTTGGATACAAATAGTTGCATGGACACTACTGTAAACAGTAATAAGATTTTAAACTAAGTAGTGCGACAACAGATAAGCTATGTAAAATCAATCTTGTACACCAAAATATTCAGGGCTTATCTGGCAAAGAACATGAGATAGAACTATTTATTAAAAAATTTGATATTGACATCTTATGCCTCACTGAGCATTGGCTCAATAGTTATCAATTAATAGTAAATTTAAAACATTATCAATTGTCAAGTGCGTTCTCTAGAAAGAAAGCTATACGCGGAGGGTCTTTAATATTAACCCGCAACAATATCAATTATAAAGAACGGAAAGACATTGTTAATCTTTCATTGGAACGCACTATTGAGCTGTCCTGTGTTGAGCTGGAGCGCTATATTGTCGTCTGCGTGTACCGACCCCCCTCAGGTGACTTTGTTCTGTTTGAGGACGTTATGGAAGAGGCCTTGAGGCGGATATGTAGGTCATCAAAAAAGATATTAGTTTGTGGAGACTTCAATATTGATATTTTGCTTCACACTTCTTTTACTGACAGATTACTCAATTTATTTAAAAGCTTTAATTTACAGAAAATTTTCAATGAACCAACACGGATAACTGCAAATTCAGCCACTTGTATAGATAACATTTTCTGTGACTGTAAGATTGTCGCAAAATCGATCATGACGAATCTAAGATCCGATCACTGTGGACAAATGATATCTGTTCCCAGTGATAATCAAGACATAACAAAGTTAATAAAGTATAGGCCAGTAACCACTAAAAAGGTAGAGCAGTTCAAACTAAAGGTTTTAACTGCTTTACCTAAACTTGACTTTACTCAGGGTGGTCCGGATGAACACTATAATGCTTTTTTTGATCTCATAAACTCTCAATTTAATTCTACCTTTAAAATTGTAGAAAAAAAACTGTTTAAAAATCTTAAATTTAGTGACTGGGCTACTGTTGGCATCTATAAAAGTAGAAATAAGTTATTCGACTTGTATGCAGAAAAACAATATAACTACACTCCCACATTTGTTGAATATGTAAAAAATTATTCAAAATTATTCAAAAAGGTTTGCATACAAGCAAAGTCACTCTGCATAAAGCAAAAAATTATTAATTCTGATAATAAAATTAAAGCAGCTTGGGATATCATCACGGATGAAACTGGGAAACAAAAAGTGCATAACAATAAATTGGAGCTAAAAATTAATAACCGTATTATTGACTCCAATATTGAAATTGCAAATACATTTGAGAATTTTTTCCAGAACATTCCAGTCATCACTACTAGTTCCCTTAGCTCTTCACCAACAGAAGCCTATGATCTTCTCAGGGCCAATGTCACTGAATGCGGTGTGTTGTTTAGGTTTGAATACGTTACTCCATATGACATTGTTAAAGTGTTCAAATCTTTACAAAGCAAAAAAACCGGAGATCTGTGGGGAATATCAGTAAAAATAATTAACAATATTATTGATATTATTGCGCCATATCTAGCCTTAATTTTTAATGAGTCTGTGGATACAGGCGCTTTTCCAGATCTCATGAAATGTAGTAAATTGATACCACTTTTTAAATCGGGTAGCAAAAATGACCCAAACAATTACAGGCCAATTTCAATTTTGCCAACACTGAGCAAGATATTTGAGAAAATCATGCTCAACCAACTGCTTCAGCATTTCAATTTTAATAAGCTACTCCATTCTGAACAGTATGGCTTCACTAAAGGTCAATCAACAACCGACGCGGCCGCAATGCTGTTAAAGCATATATTCAATGCGTGGGAGGGGTCACAGAATGCCATTGGTATTTTCTGTGATTTATCCAAGGCATTTGATTGCGTTGAGCACGAGACTCTTTTAGTTAAATTGAGCCACTATGGAATCAAAGACACTGCGCTTGGTCTCATTGCGTCCTATCTTAGTGATCGTATTCAAACAGTATGTGTGAATGATGTGAAGTCATCCGGATCAGCCTCACTAATGGGTGTTCCTCAAGGCTCTATTCTAGGTCCTTTCATGTTCTTAGTATACATAAACGATTTACCATATGTAGTCCAAAATATTTGCGATATCGTACTATTTGCTGACGATACGTCTTTGATTTTTAAAGTCGATAGAAATAAGGACAATTTTGACGATATAAATGGTGCCATATCTCAGGTAACTCACTGGTTTACTGTAAATAATCTACTTTTAAATGCAAAAAAAACTAAGTGTATTGAATTCGCACTGCCCAATACCAAGAACACAAGTAACATTAATTTAAGGATAAATAATGATATTTTGAAAATAGAAGAGACTACTACATTTTTGGGGATAACCTTAGATGCGAAGCTGCAATGGGGCACCCATATATCAACTCTTGCTGGCAAACTAAGCTCTGCTGCTTACGCGGTTAGAAAGATTCGACAATTAACTGACGTGGAGACCGCAAAGATAGTATATTTTGCTTATTTTCATAGTATTATGTCTTATGGAATCTTAATATGGGGTAGAGCGGCAGATATTGGGAGAATTTTTGTATTACAAAAAAGGGCAATACGCGCAATTTATAACTTAAAACCACGCGATTCACTTCGAGAAAAATTTAAGGAAATAGGTATCCTTACCGTAGCCTCTCAATATATTTACAACAACATAATTTTTGTAAGACAAAATATTCTTAGTTACAAGAAGGTTGGCGATCTACACAACAGGCTGACTAGACACCGTAACAGGCTTGCGACTCCTACGCTCCGTCTCAGGAAGGTCCAAAAGTCATTTGTGGGAATGGGTATAATCTTCTATAACAAAATTCCTCAGTCAATTTTGGACTTGCCTTTACACAGGTTCAAAAAATCTATTAAAAATATGCTCTTGAGAAAAGCATATTATACTATCGAAGATTATGTAAATGATAAAAAAGCGTGGATTTGAACTTCGATTCGCTCCAGCAATGCGCAGGACTTCAATTGCTTTTATACATGGCATAATATTGTATATCAAATCTTTGAAAAGAGCAACCGCCGAGTTTCTTGCTGGTTCTTCTCGGTAGGAAAGGCATTCCGAACCAGTGGTAGATGCTTTTGACGATTCGAAAGAACTTGTAAAAGTCTAATTGAATAAAAACATTTTGAATTTGAATTTGAATTTATTTTGTGATCCCAGGGAGCTCTAAATATCGATTTTGAACGAAATCGGTCAATTAACAAAGCATTTCAAAATGGCGTCGACTTTTTTAAATTTTGGTAACAGTTTCTTATTTCGTGATCCCAGGGAGCTCTAAATATCGATTTTGAACGAAATCGGTCAATTAACGAAGAATTTCAAAATGGCGTCGACTTTTTTAAATTTTGGTTACAGTTTCTTATTTTGTGATCCCAGGGAGCTCTAAATATCGATTTTGAACGAAATCGGTCAATTAACAAAGAATTTCAAAATGGCGTCGACTTTTTTAAATTTTGGTAACAGTTTCTTATTTTGTGATCCCAGGGAGCTCTAAATATCGATTTTGAACGAAATCGGTCAATTAACAAAGCATTTCAAAATGGCGTCGACTTTTTAAATTTTGGTAACAGTTTCTTATTTTGTGATCCCAGGGAGCTCTAAATATCGATTTTGAACGAAATCGGTCAATTAACAAAGAATTTCAAAATGGCGTCGACTTTTTTAAATTTTGATAACAGTTTCTTATTTTGTGATCCCAGGGAGCTCTAAATATCGATTTTGAACGAAATCGGTCAATTAACAAAGAATTTCAAAATGGCGTCGATTTTTTTAAATTTTGGTAACAATTTCCTGTTTTGTGATCCTAGGGATCCTCAGATATTGATTTTGAACAAAATCTATGACAGTTCAAGAAAATAGATTTTAAACACTATTTAAATTATTATCATTAACATTAAATTAAATGAAAACACGACGCGCGACGTGTACTGCAGCCCCTGAACTTGAGCACAGGCCGAGCCGGTATAAACCGATTTCTCTCCGTACGCGACGTAGCGCCTGTGCTCACGCACACACGCGCCTCAAGCTTGTAGTAGTGTACCTATCGTAGCGCGCTTGTATGAAGCTTTGACTCTGTTCGCTACTCATGTGGTTATACAACGCAATACCACACTCACAAACACTCGTACAAACATACAGACAAGTATATACTCACACACACTCACACACACACATGGACGCACGCACACGCACTTTTGAACGGTTTGAACGGAACACGGTTTTGAAATTGAAATTGAAAAAAGTGTAAGAATTTGTAAGAAAATATTTAAAAAAGGTATATCAGCCGGTTTTTTATTCCAGCTCTTAATACATGTAAAAACGTCCAATCTGTTCATTTACTCGAGCCTTTACCCTAGTACCTAATTATATCGACCGCCCCATATCAAAACAAAGTAAATGTCATTTTTCCGAAAATCGTTTTATGTCATAAGCCTAACTTTCATAGTATGTCCCGTTGTATTGTAAGGACACCCACATTAAAGTAAAATTAAAAGCTAGTAAGTCGCTTTGACCATTTTAAAACATAGTAAGTCTTTGAACTGGCTAGGTTTTTATAGATTAATGCGCCTTACTAAGTTTTTAAAAGGAATTAGATTAAATAAAATAAATATCACCCATTATCTAAACACCATGTCAAAACAGTAAATACTTAATAATGCATTAAAACTTAAAAGTAAGATAGGAAAAGTCAATGACCTCTACATGTCAACTGTTAAAATATGGTTTGCAAGGGAAATACTTTGCATACTTACATAATGTTTTTAGGGTTCCATATCTCAAAAGGAAACACGGGACCCTTATAGGATCACTTTGTTGTCTGTCTTTCTGTCCGTCTGTCCGTCTGTCGTGTCTGTCAAGAAAACCGATAGGGTATTTCCCGTTAACCTAGAATTATGGGCAGGTAGATAGGTCTCAACTCTCATAGCCCAAGTAAAGGAATAAATCCGAGAACAAATTTCGTGATTCTAGATCAACGGGAAGTACTGTATAGGTTTTCTTGACGGACGGACGGACAAATGGACAGACAGCAAAGTGGTCCTTTAAGAGCTCCGTTTTTCATTTTGAGGTACAGAACCCTAAAAAAGAAAATGATGCACATGTAATGAATAAATGTGTTGGCCAGTCTTCACACTAAAATATTTAAACCCCTTTAATTTAAAAACTGTCATAGCCTAGTGGTTAGAACGTCCGCCTCCTAATCGAAGGTCGGGGGTTCGATCCCGGAATCACGCACTACTAACTTTTCAGTTATGTGCGTTTTAAGCAATTTAATATCACTTGCTTTAACGGCGAAGGAAAACGTCGTGAGGAAACCTGCATACCTGCAAGTTTTCCATGTTCTCAAAGGTGTGTGAAGTATGCCATTCCGCATTGGACCAGAAAGAACTACGGCCTAAACTTCTTTTGAATTTAAACCACTTACTAGGTTTTGATCTGAGAAAGAAATTTGACATTAATTGACAAAATTGAGAGACCTAAGCTTGTATAAGAACACAGAAGTGTCATAATTCGTGTTCACTTTGCCTAACGTCTCTCAGAGAGCAGAGAGAGATTTAAACTGTTTCTTATAATCACTGGCCATATTTCAAATGCGAAAGTGTGTTTGTTGGTTTAATATTCAATCACGCTGCAACGGAGCAACCAGTCGACGTGGTTTTTTGCATGGATACATTTAAAGACCTTGAGAGTGACATCTCTCTCCGCATCGTATTCTTTATTGCTGAGGGTTGTGACCTCTTTCCATTATTCCTACATCTAATGGTAGGTTTTCTTGGGATAATAATGCAGTGGGTTCAAAGAGCCTACGGAACTCGACTAGAAAAACGAGATTTTGACACTTAGGTTTAACGGTTATGAATTAGTTATTAATATCAGTGATAAAATTGATTAGGGCTGTCAGGTAAAATGACATTTATCTCGGAAAATCAAAGAGTGTCCACGAGATTTTTTTCCAAGTTTGCGCTACTAACTACATATATTATGAAGAGGAAAGGTTTGTTTGTTTGTTATCGATAAACTCTGAAACTACTGAACTACTTGCACTAAAGACATAATCATCAACATCAACCGACAGACGTCCACAGTGAACATAGGTCTTTAATAGGGTCTTCCACATGCTACGGGTTTGCGCCGCCTGAATCTTTGCGCTTGCGCTTGACGACAATCATGCTTTAAAGAAAGCAATGATGAGGTCCAAGTTGGAGCACGCTTACCTAGAAGATGCCTATTCACTCTTGGCTTGCAGGTATCTAAGGTATATATGGCAGGAAACACGGCCGCCGAAATGGCGTTCCAACCTTTAGGCTCTCCCCATTGCCCGCAGCATGAATCTGAGCTTTCTTATGAGACCCATGGTTATATTATGTACATATAATATCTCATAAGAAAGCTCTAACACACAATCCAGCTAAGTAAGTCCAATTTCGAAAAAAGCTAGCTAGCCGACAAATCTAACTCAGGCAGCCTTCGGGAACCTTCGAGATGTCTCTGTCCAAAATTCCTCAATGCTTGAAGAACAGTCTTTGAATAGTGCATATTGTCAGTGATGAAATATCGATCCGAAATATAGGTCTTTTTTTTGTACACAGGAAATGCCTGACGCATACCCCTCCGTCATGTGGGGCTTGCACCAAACTTGCACTACTACGAAATCCATTTCGGAACACGGCACCCGGAACGAGGCGCGCTATCTCCTAACATAGGTATAATACCTATTTAGAACACTTACTATCTGTCATCATAATCTATGACAACCTCCGAGTATTTACCTGGTAAAACCGTAACTTTAGAATAAAATTTAGTATATAAGCAGGCTTCATTTAGAAATGAAAAAATCCCTATTTCATTTTTCAACGATTATAAACACAACTTTCATTCAAAAATAATAAGCTTAAATTCATTTTAAATAATATTTTGCGACGAAATGACGCGCACAGTCCTTCCGCCATGACAGTCCAGTGGACACTGAATTCCATAGAGCGCCTGCAAGAAAATAAATAGCACAGGAAGTTTTTTGGTTAGTTTTAGATTATTTAAGAAACGAAAAACATTTAGTATAAAACTAACAGTTAAAATTGATTGCTAAACCTAAACATATCATTTTCTGGAGGTTGGCTTCAAAGTATCAAGATGTTAAAGAAAACTTTTACAGAACAAGTTGCGAACAGCAATGTTTTCAACTTGGTTTTTTTTTTTATTGGGATAATGTATACTAAATAAAAAGAGGCCCTTATAATCTTCACAAACTGAAGTTTTTAATTGCATGTATTTAATAGCTGTTAATGCTTTAGAAAAATAAACAATTTACTTCAAAGTACAGCATTTTTGCGATTTGTCAAATAGCAATTACCTTAAATTATTGACCAGTGAAGGAAAACATCGTGAGGGAATGTCTGTGAGCTAATAGACTTCAAAAGGAGAGAGGATCGATTTTTCATATTTGGGAAGAGGAGTGGTAGTATTGGTAGACCGAAAGGAATGAGAATTAAATAGGCATTTGATCAAAGGTTCAAACTTCGGGCACGATGAATTTTAGGTTTTATGTTTACCTACATAAAGCCTTTTTACCCGACTACGACAAAGCCAGAAGGAAGGGTTATGATTTTGGCAGTCTATGTAATGTGTGTTCCACCGTAGCGCCTAGACTACTGAGCCGATTTTGATGAATGACGTGTCAATAGCTTCGTTATTATGGTCCGGGTGACATAGGCTACAATTTATACGAAAAAAATACAATTCCTCGACCAACAAGTTAGTATCCACCCTTATTTTACTACCCATTTCTCAATCCATAATTATTATAAATGGAAACATGTTTTTATTTGTTGGTTTGTTGATTTTCCTTTAATCACCTCACTATATAATTTACAAACGTATTAATAACGAACCGACGTGATTTTTAAATCAAAGAGTTTCCCAGAATTTTTTAAAACCTAAATCCACGCGGACGAAGTCGCTGGTATCAGCTCATAAACTATTAGCTAACAAGTAACTTATTATAGTTAGTTACAAGTAAATACCAGATTAATAATATCCATGTAAATTCCCTTCATGGTAACTTAAACCAAAATGTCAGGCCTCAAGATTATTGATTATTGTCGATCGAAATGGAGGCTGTAATTTTAAAATTACTATTTGCGCAGTACCGACTTAACCACCGAGTAAATGTACCAATAACATCAATAACCCGTCATTTACGGTTCTTAAGTTGATTATATGTTACAACAATAAAATTAAATTGTTTTGTCTGTGGTAGGTATCACTTAATTACTACATGAACTAAAGGATAATGCAGATGCTAAAACAATTCTTCAAAGACTAAGTAAACATAGTTTTAGTCTTGTGATAAATTTTGATTCGACTACAAAAGAACAGTTTTTATTACAAAATCAAATAAAATGAAAGAATATCCGGAGTTTGTTGTGGGCTTGACTCTGACTCCTGGTTTGGAATCCTGGTATCTGGACTGACCAAGTGTTGATCGACAGATTTCACACACCTTTGAGAACATTATGGAAAACTCTCAGGCATGCATTTCCTCACGACGACGGTTTTAGTTTTAAGTTAAGTACCGAAAATAATGTAGTTCACATTTTGACCTAATAACGATATAAGATTAATTGAGTAGATAGGAGTCGTGATTATTTGAACAGCCTTTTTAGGTGTGTGCGTTATTTTATTTTTAACCCCCGACCCAAAAAGTGGGGTGTTATAAGTTTGACGTGTGTATCTGTGTATCTGTCCGTGGCATCGTAGCTCCTAAACTAATGAACCGATTTTAATTTAGTTTTTTCGTTTTAAAGGTGGCTTGATCGAAAGTTTTCTTAGCTATAATCCAAGAAAATCGGTTCAGCCGTTTGAAAGTTATCAGCTCTTTTCTGGTTATTGTAACCTTCACTTGTCGGGGCTGTTATAAATTTTTAATTTTCACTTGTCATTACTTTTGTTCTATGCCTTGTGGAAATTAAATAGTTTTAACTCTTCTAGCATCGTCACTTTATGTGAAATAATAGCCAAGCATTAACTTGTCATCAAATAAAAAAAATTAAAAGAACAGCTGAAAAAATGGATACAAAAAATAAAATTAAAACCCGTACACGATGATCTAGCTATATTTTTTTGGAGACGCCTGTAATTATTGTACACTGAGGAGGTATATCAATCAATATTGGTGATTTCATCTTAATAATAACATCAACTTGTCGGTTTATTTATTCGTACCGACAGCATAAAAATATTATGTAACAGCCAAATAAAATTTTGTTATTTTCTTTGTTTTATGGTGCCACGTAAAAATCATTATTCTCATAAATATTCAATTTTAGAGCTTAAATTATCGATATATATAGGTGTATTGCCAAACCGCCAACCTAAATATATTTAACTAATTACGTAAACGCCCCATTTTGAAATGGTTAAGCTGTGGTTGTAAGTAGCGAAAATATTAACAAAATAATAATTAAACGAATAAATTATTTGTTAAACTCTGTAATTAAGCGGTTTACAATTATTCACTGGGTCGCACAACTTAACTAATAAGTCAGATTTTACGGGTACCTAAGTATCCGAAACAAGTATAAATGCCAAAGTATGTTTTGCTTGTTAGTTTGTCCTCCTATCACGCCGCAGCAGAGCAACAAATCAATGACATTTTTTGCATGAAATTGAAGACCTGAAAATGACAGATTACTTCTTATCCTCGAAAATTAAAGAATTTCCACGGGATTTTTATAATCTTAATCCACGGGGACGAAATCTCGGGCGTCATCTATTACTAAATAATTTATCTAAGAAATATTTGAAACTGTTCATCTTTTTTTTCCTATCCGTACTTGGCAAAATTAATTAATCATCGGAATCAATAAGCAAAGGATCGCCGGTTCGATGCCAGCCTTGACACGGGATCATCGATGAAATCATGGCGGCCCGCGATATTATTTTCTGGCTAATTGTATATGGACGGTCCTATATAATTAAAATGAACTAAAATTAATACAAGCTTTGATAACTTAGTGATGACGTTGTAGGTCGGGGGTTCGATCCCGGGCGAAATTAAATATCATGTTGGGTGTCTTCTCAGAAGGAGCTACAGTCCATCACGCTGGCCCAATGTGGTCTGGCAGATTTCACAATTTTTGGAAACATTATGCACACAAGTTTCTTCACGATGTTTTCCTTCACCGTTAAGCCACGTGATATTTAATTTCTTAAAACGCACGTTACCTCGTAAAGTTAGAGGTGCGTGCCCGGCATCGAACCCGTGACCTCCGATTAGACGGACTTCCTAACCACTTGGCTATCACAGCTATTACCATATACTTATTGAATATAAAATGAACGACTTTGTTAAACTCAAACTCAAATCATTTCAAAGTATGTATTATATGCATATACTATATTGTACTCCTTGTGAAAGTTACAATTGTTAGCTTTGACGTAGTGGTGATAATTAATTAGGTAAACTTAAAACTAAAGCTACGAGGGTTCCAAATGGCCCATTAAATTAACAAGTTACAGAAAATTATTATATCATCCATCAGTATTAATTGTTACAAGTAAAGATAACATCCTCAGGGCATTATGGGTTCTTCATTTGCAGTCCTCTTCAATTCGCGTGCTTTTCGATAAACAATAAATAATTTCATAACGAACTTGTGCTCGCGGCGAACTTTCATCGAGATAAAATCTTCACGCGGTAATTTCTAACACAAAAACTATTCACTTTCATCGAAGGTCGCCATTTTTGGAAGCGAAAGTGAAATTATTGGTGTCTGAAAATATGAACAACCAGCGATATAAATGTTCCACTAGATAGGACGTTTCATAGTAACAACGATAATAATATAATCGGTGTCTGCACTCCAGTCCACACGAAGGGTTCCATACCATCGTACTAGATAGGATCGTACTTTTATGTAGAACACTGCAAGTTAATGACGGCCTGCGCTATGTGATTTAGAAAATGAATTTTTACGTGAACACATTTTTTTCTATGATGTAAGCTCATTAAGCCTCAATAGCTCAACGGTTATAGGAGCGGACTGAAATCAAAAAGTTTGGTGGTTCAAACCCCACCCGTTGGACTACTGTCGTAACCACTCCTAGCACAAGCTTTACGCTTAGTTGGAGGGGAAAACGGAATGTTGGGCACGATCAAAATGGTTAATGTTCTTTCTAAAAAAAAATTATAATATTAACGGTTTTCGGATTTTTCCCTTTATTTGTGCTGTAAGATCTACCTACCTCTAGTCTGTCCTAACTTATTTAAATTCGTACAAACGGACTGGGTCTAAAGCGTTGTTCGTTGCAACATGTTACTATGGAGCGCCGTATCTAGTGGAACATTTATATCGCTGTATAGGACTAATTAGGAATTCGTAATGTTTTATCACATTGTTATAATTATTATTTTTAACATTTTTTGTTGTACAATATTATCTGTATGATTGATAAGATATCAGCGTATTTTTTGTGATTAGTTTCAGTACTGATTGGGTATTCCTAGATGTCCTAGAAATATTCAATTTTTGCTTTGATTGGGTAAAATATTGGGTAATAATATGTTACAAGTACAAATTAGTCATAACCTAATGAAAAGATGACTGACTGACTGATCTATCAACGCACAGTTCAAACTACTGGACGGATCGGGGTGAAAGGCATGCCATCTGTGTATCTGTCTGTGGCATCGTAGCTCCTAAACGAATGAACCGATTTTAATTTAGTTTGTTTTTGTTTGAAAGGTGGCTAGATCGAGAGTGTTCTTAGCTATAATTGAAGAAAATCGGTTAAGCCGTTTCAAAGTTATCAGCTCTTTTCAAGTTTTCTTATAGAGGGTTTTGTGTCGGGGGTTTTATAAATTTTGAGTTATACTTTTTATTTTTGGTGATTATTTGGAAAGTCCGGGGGATATTGCATACAACATAGTAAGCGAAACCAATATATCTCAACCAAACCAAAACAACTTTGCCCTTAGGACCCACGACAAAGCGGAGGTCAAACAGCTTGACCCGCCTGTTGTGCTGTTGGAACAAATTGCGAACTCACGACTTAGCCAAGAATCTTGTTTGCTAAGACGACCTATCAAAAGATTATGCTCATAATAGGTCCTACTCAAGGTAAATGGACGTGCATTTGATAGCAAAAGGTGTGATCGAGGTTTTGGAATTGTCTATTTTATATTTTACCAACGTTCTTGCGATATCGTCAAGATTAACTGTCTGATTTACAGATAAATGTAATTAAAAAAATACGTTTTATATCATCTGTGTAATACTAAAGGTTAAAAAGTCTATTGTTTAGCAAATTACAATTGTATTATTTGATCAATAACTCTACCTATTTACAAGATGAGCAAATGTCGAAAACTACCGTAAAAATATCACAATTACTCAACGATTTCAGATAGAACTTACCTACACTAAATCTAAATTCCTAAAATCTTAAAAAGGTTGACTGACTGACTGATCTAATGCATACCTCGAACTACTGGATGGATCGGGCGGGCTATTCTGACGTAGACTACCGCTAAGAAAGGATTTTTGAAAATTCAACCGCTAAGGATATGGGTTTGAAAGGAGATCGGCGAGTTCCGTATAGTTTCAGACCCAGACTGAAGTCCACGTTTACAAATTCAATTTTTGGAAAATATTCATAACATCCGCGTGGATTTCGGTTTTTTGAAATCCCGTAGGAACTCTTTGATTTTCCGGGATAAAAAGTAGCCTATGTCCTTCCCCAGGGTGTATTCCATGTCTGTACCAAATTTCATTAAAATCGGTTCAGCGGTTGGGCCGTGAAAACGTAGCAGACAGGCAGACAGACACTTTCGCATTTATAATATTACTAGAGGATGCCCGCGGCTTCGTCCGCCTGGATTTCGGTTTTTTAAATCCCGCAGGAACTCTTTGATTTTCCGGGATAAAAAGTAGCCTTATGTCCTTCCCCGAGATGTAGCCCATGTCTGTACCAAATTTCATCAAAATCGGTTCAGCGGTTGGGCCGTGAAAACGTAGCAGACACACTTTCGCATTTATAATATTAGTATGGATTAAGTATGGAAGTATGGATAATTGATTGATTCCTAAATCGGTACGGCTTTTAAAATACCTGGTTCACGCTTTCCTCATCTTCTTTATTCAGTCCACGCGGACGATGTCGCGAGCGTAAGCTACTAAAAATTAATAAAATTATTCCCCGCAAGAAGTCGTATAAATTAATCCGCTTATTGCCGCTTAAGTCACGTGCGATTAAGAAGCGAATACTTTCAAATGTCGCACGTTGTGTCAGCGTACTTGGACTATAATATTGGCCAATAGGAAATTAGCAGAAATTGATAGAAAACACAAATATAACTGAAATTTAGCATGCAGATGCATATTATTTGTAGTATTTGGTAGATGCTTTTGACGAAAAGTACTCGTAAAAGTCTAATTGAATAAAAATATTTTGAATTTTGAAAATTTTAACGTAGATATCCGCTTAGAAAGGATTTTTGAAAATTCAACCCCGAAAGCAGTAAAATAGAGGTTTGAAAGTGTACTCTACGCGGATGAAGTCGTCGACATAAGCTAGTATAGATACAATATGTAGCTAATCAGTTTTTTAGGTGACTGCCTGGTTTTAGATTCCTAAAAGTCTATTAGAATAAACTCTTTTCTTAGGTCTATGTTATTTAGAGAACCATTGATGTTGGTAGAGCCTGGAGTGAACCCACATACAAAATTCCGTTCTAGACCCAGCGGTTTGACCTGTACGTCTCTTAGTCATTATCAGATTCTAGCTAGGTTTTAATTTCAGAAAAATCATTTCAGGAAATTGGCATATTATAAAAATTACAATAAATAGACAGACAGAGAAAACTCACTTTCATGTTTTAAAATGTTAATTAAATACTGACTGCACACGATGTATGGTAAAAAACGACATATCTGATTGTCTGGCTGTTGCATATAAATCGTTTTTAATCGCCTCTTTCGTTTCGACGCAAACCTTTTAATTCCGTTTTTACCACAAGATGCCATAAAGATAAATAAAGGAATGTATCATATCGAATTTAATCACTCAAATGGTACATGGGTACAGAATATTCTACCGCACACGTTACTTGGTTTTTCGCTAAATATCTGACTTTAACATAATTGGTCATTAAGGGTTGGAACACACTGTCATTATCAACCGACAGACTTCCATTGCTGGACATGGCCTTTTCAATTAGAAAACTTTAGTATTACTGACGAACTACCTTCTTCAAACAGGTCTTTCCTACCCACTGCAATAGAAGGTAGTAAATCATCATCCTTTACCATTAGCCTGTGGACGTCCACTGTTGGACATAGGCCTTCGCTAAAGAGCACCACCACACCCGCAGCCTTCCCCATCCAGGAACAATATATTTTGAGTTATTTAAATCTAAATTTAATAAATTTTTAAATTTAAAATTCTAAATTAGTAGAGACTTCCACAATGCGCGGGGCTGCAATTGCTTGTATAGTATAGCATATTGTTGTAAATTGAACACTTGAAAAGAGCAACCGCCGAGTTTCTTCCTGGTTCTTCTCGATAGGAACGGCATTCCGAACCAGTAGTAAATTATTTTGACGATTCAAAAGCACTTGTAAAAGTTTAGTTGAATAAAAATCTATGCTTGAGCTTTGTCTTAGTTTTCTCAACTCTTTTCAGTTCTCTACCACACCTATTTGCTTTCTCGCCTTTATCCAAATATCTGACGAATTAAGGCGGCTGTAACCATCCGTGCGTTCTGTCCCTAACCGAAATCTCTTTATTGATCAAATTAGTAAAATCGAATAATCGTCGATCAATTCCAAATTGGGTTGCAATAAGCACGATTAATCAACAACAGATTAGTAAATTAATTTCATTTTAATGTTAAAGTCGTTTTGATTTGATTGATTATTTATAGATTCGGTGATTTTAAGAAAATTTTATGATGATTGGCGATTGTGCAACGCGATCAAATGTGAATCTTGTTAGCGGTGACAGATGAAATCTGTCCACTATATATACCTAGAGCAAGATCCCAGGACCGCCAGACGTTACTTATTTTCTCTTCTCTTATTTGTTTCTGAGAAAATAAGTAACTTATTTTCTCAGAAGCAAAATATGTGTTTTACAGAGTATTGTTAATATTCGATATTCAGTTCTGCCAGACTCTTTAAAGCACCCAAAAAATGATTTATTCTATTTTATTACAGATCCTTGCGAGGCTTTCTGCTTGATGCCAAAGCGCATCACAAGTTAGACTTAAACTATTCATATATGCGTAGAATACACACTAGCACTGGAATTCATAGTCACGAAAAGCTTCTTAAAATTGAATATTCATTTCGTCTGAATGGTTCCCTAAAGAAGGCCCTATCTTGACTATGAATTCCAGCGTAAAACTAATCTATCCCACACATTTTGTTTCTCAACATAAGTAACCGTCTGGCGGTCTTGGGATCTTGGATCACAAGACTGTCAGCATAGAGTCTGACTTATTACCAAATTAGTGTTTACATAAATAAACATCTTTTCATGCGATCTTATCTGGCTTGATTGTCGTTTTGTAAGAGCCGTCTCCTCGGGCGATAATTAAAGCATAAGAAATCGAAAGCGCGTCGAAATGTCTCCGATTAAACAGTTGAGATATTAATAAATAATAATATGAGAGATTTAAGTTATGACTGTTTTGATATTATCATAATGAACCGTGAGTATAGTGCTTAGGGTACATGGACCAGTACCAAGGATCTGGATTCTGGAGTCCACATCCCGGACCTCAGAAACTATAGATCATATATTGTTACGTATGTAAGTACCATCTTGCTCCGCTCGTGGCTTGGGTGATGAAAATCCTTTCTTAGAGGGGGTCTCCGTGCATGGCGAATCTGAGGTTTGTATGAGCTTAGGCTGCCGACTTTAGCATTTGTGCAAAAAGCCGGCATTCAAATTAAATGGCTGGACATATTAGGTGTCTTGTAAGGATTTCGACACGCATGCGCCGCCTTAATCCAGCAGCCCCCTGCGAGTTGTTTGATGTTGTCCGTCCACCTGGGTCCTAGTGGGGGGTCTTCCAACGCTGCGTTTTACGATGCGAGGTCGCCATTTTAGCATCTTGGGTTTTTCTAACTACACCTAAGCCCTGACGATTAGCTTCGCAACTCGTTGAGCTACGTCGGTTACTCTGGTTCGCCTACAGATCTCCTTATTTTGCTTTAACGGTGACGGAAAACATCGTGAGAAAACCTGTATGCTTGAGAGTTCTCCATATTCTCGAAGGTGTGTGAAGTCTGCTAATCCGCATTGGACCAGCGTGGCAGACTATGATCTACACCCTTCTCACTCAGAGAGGAGACCCGTGCTGAACAGTGGGCCGGTAATGGGTTGATCATGAATGCCATAATCACGTTTTCGTATTAAGCAGTGCACAAACAAAGTTCTAAAGGTAAAAAGCCCGCAGTCCACTAGCCAGATGAAGGTCGCCCGCGCGGTGGGCGGCCGGTGGGCGCGCTACACTTCGTTACACCATTTAACCACATTTCTATTGACTCTTGATGTTGTTGATAACACCTATGTTATTATGACTCATTATAGTCATACAAAAACATATAAAATTAAAAAGTTAAATAACTCTTGATAACTTCAATGAAAACTCTTCAAAACTTAGTGCAACTGGTGCAAGAATATTTTACAGCAGTCTAAAAATGAGTTCACCAGTTTGATGGCGTCATCATCATCATTAAACTTTCGCTGACTCACTACTGAGCACGGGTCTCCGTTCAGATTAAGAATGGCTAAAGCTATTAGTCTGCCATATTGGCCTAGTACAAATTGGCGGACTTACAACGTACAGGACTCTCAGGCATGCATGTTTCCTCACGATGTTTTCCTTCACCCTAGCTGAAGTGTTATTTTCACACAACTTCGTAAAGTTAGTGGTCCGTTAGCACTGCGCCACTGTCATGACATTATACTTATCTAGAATTTCCATGTTTCTCCAACATGATTTTTTAAATTAATCTGTTTATTTTTGTGATTGTTACAGGTAAGTGGCTGGAGACATCATCACCTTCTTAGCTTAATAAATAAGCGTAAGTTCCTTATTATAGCCAGAAGAAAACAAAGAGTATAATTTTTGCCCTTCCGGCATCAGTTTTCCCCTCCACTTTTAACATGGCTACCTTCAAGTCAAGAGAGAATAGGCAACTTCTAGGCAAGCGCGCTCCATCTTAGGCTGCATCATCACTTGCTAGCAGGTCTGATTGCAGCCAAGCGCTAGTCTGTAAATTAAAAAAAAACCTACTATGCGAAACACAATAAAACCATGAAGTAAGTACAAAAAGTTATCAAACGCTATTCAGGCTACGATCATAAAACGTCAATAAAAGTTATATTATAATAACTTGTTATAAGGTACACGCAAAGTTATAACTTTATAAGGTACGGTTCATTTTGATGATTGTTTCGTGATACGAATTCATTATTTGATGAACTTTTATTTGGAAAGTCTTGGGTCCTCTGCTAACGAAACAAGAAAACTGGATGACAAGCCAGCCTCTAGCACATCAGGGAGTTAGTTTAAAATCAATTGCAACCTTTTTCGATTAACTGACTGACAAGAAAAACTAACAAACAGACAGATAAGAAAACAAGTTAATGTTATATTGCTATCCAATTTCAACCTAAGCGTCTGGCTCATCGGGAAGTTATTTTAAAATCCATAGTATTTGTATCGAACAGACAAACAAACAGACCGACAAGAAAGTGAGTTATCCAACCTGTGTATGGTTCGCGACACGTCAACATGGCAATCGGGGTGGCGACGTCCCGCACACCCGCACAGCCCTCGGTGCGGGATAACGCGGGTGACGTGCGGATGTGCGGGGCGTCCCTCCGCTTCATACCCCGATTGTCATGTTGACCTGTCTTGTACAGGTAGCTAGTTGATTTGCTAAAAGTAGGTAGTTGATTTCCTTATATCAGCGTATATCGGAATGATCCAGAAATTTGGCGCCATTAAAATCATCAAGCTTGATCAACAAAATCATAAAAATAAACTTCAATGTTTTGCAGACGGCATCGTCTCCTTCCGACTCACAATATGTCCTTAGCCAAAAACACTCATTCTTATTATCTCTGTAATGGACTCAAGGTGCTGACATAATTTCAAAAAGTTAATACTCACTCGAGAAGATTACATTTGGAAACATTTCCGCTGATAACGTATGGCGGCAGCCTTCCGATTACATTTTATACATTTACCACTGAGTCATCGACCTCGCGTGTACAGACGGACACACACTTTACTTAGGGCCGATTTTTCAATCGACAAATAACTTTTATACCTATGAGGAATAAATTTGACATTTCGACAGTTTTTACGGTTCCGTACCTCAAAAGGAAAAGCGGAACCCTTATAGGATCCCTTTGCTGTCTGTCTATCGTGTCTGTCAAGAAAACCTAAAGGGTACTTCCCGTTGACCTAGAATCATGAAATTTGGCTGATAGATAGGTCTTATAGCACAAGTAAAGGAAAAAATTTGAAAACCGTGAATTTGTGGTTACATTACAAAAAAAATTAAAATGTGTTCATGAACAAATAATAATTAGTATTTTTAATTTTCAAAGTAATATAACTATACCAAGTGGGGTATCCCGGTAGTCGGTTAAAACGAGCTTATGTTACTCCTTGGTCTACTCTACTTGTCTGTGAAAGTCCCGTCAAAATAGGTTCAGCCGTTTCGTTCAAACAGACAGACAGATAAAAATTTTATTATCGTTATGGTACAGTTCAAATAGCCATAAAATGAGCTTAACATGAGGTAGTTATTTCGGAATTACAAATAGACACTTCAATTTTATTTATTAGTAAGTATAGAATAGATTTATGAAACAAAATCAGTCTTTCCAAAGTTAGTAAAGACACATTTTCTGTGCACTTGACTGTACACCACTGCACAGGTACTAGCAGACAAAAACGATACATTTGGTCACAATTAATGTAGCAATTGTCCGCGCTCGCCTTCGGACGAATAACAATTCTTTTAATTGGATTTACTTCACGCTGACTCTTGACTTTGACTTATACAAAGTCATGGTTTTAAGGGAACTGCCTTTTTAACCGACTTCCAAAAAAGGAGGAGGTTCTCAATTCGTCGGGATTTTTTTTTTTTTTTTTTTTTTTTTTATTTTTTTTTTATATTTTTTATGTATGTTCCCCGATTACTCAAAGACCCCTGGACCGATTTGGAAATATTTTTTTTTGTTTGAAAGGGTATACTGTGCAGGTGGTCCCATATAAATTTGGTGAAGATCTGATGAATATCTTCGGAGATGGAGAACAGAACTCCTCAATGGATAGGAGCAAATTGCTCGCGATCAGTGTAATAGCTTAGTAAACAGTAGGGTTTTAACAGGGCACAGCATATTATAGTACAGTAGGGCCACTAAAAATTGTGAAATAAAAAATTTTCAAAAGAAAAATAAAACCGACTTCAAAAACGACAAACACTAAAAAGTAAAAAATAACTTTTGTTTAGCTATACGTGTAATGCACCTAGGTATGAAGTCGGGCGAGCTTCACTCTTGGATTTCTAATTTTGATTTAATATGCTCGCTCGACTTCATACCTAGGTGCATTACACGTATAGCTAAACAAAAGTTATTTTTTACTTTTTAGTGTTTGTCGTTTTTGAAGTCGGTTTTATTTTTCTTTTGAAAATTTTTTTGACCGTAAAGGTCAGATAGAGGTACATACAATATTTTTAACATTTGTTTTATGATATGAATCTTTTGGATGGGGATTCCAGACATAGATATAACTAATAGTAGAAGATATCCGCGATTTCATCCACATATATTTAGGTTTTATAGACCCCGTGAGAATTCTTTGATTTTTCAGGATAACGAACAAGGCAAATATTAAGTATATATGTATTTGCAACAACTGAGAAAGACGAAGGTTTATGAATACATAAACACTTAGGTACTGTTTTATCCTGATCACTCGGTTGACCATATTTTAAGAGGGCTCTCTCCGTCACTCGTTTCATACAATCGTAGTTCCAATTTCATTTGAATATTAAGCACCCAAAGTTCATGAAATGCAGACATATTCTAGAAACTAATATCTATGTCTGTGGTTTTCCAGATTTCTGTTAAAATATTCGGTTTCAAAGTTACGCGGTCTTAAAAAGTTTCATACAAATCTTTGAGCCCCTGTAATTTTAAAACTACATATTTTTAGAAAAATCTAAAACACCACAGACACAGATTTAGTATCTAGAATATGTCTGCAAAATTTCATGGACATTGGTTGCTTAATATTCAAATGAAATCGGAACTACGATTGTATGAAACGAATGACGGAGAGAGCTCTGTTAAAAAGAAACATAACTTACTTATCTGAATATGTACCTAAATACTTTTACCTATATCCTCGTAATTACCTGGTATAAGTATTTACGTTTTTTTATCAGTTTGATGTGGAATATTTCTATAAGTAATCATTGATCAGACTAAAACGACAAAATGCAAACCTTTAAAAAATAAAAGAAGCTCTTTCCTAAAATATTCAAAATATTTCGAGATTAATAAACTTGTGACATGGTCGATAATGCTATCCAATCAATATTATAGGTTTGACATTCAGATTCGATCTTTTATTGATGTTTTCCGAGTCTCATGTCATATCAATAATATTAAGGCCTCGACTACACACATAGAGCCGGTTCCTTTCCGGTTATTTTATTTGGAACGAAAAATATTAAAAAAACAATATTATCACAATTTATACATTTTTGAAAAGTGATTACGTTTTGATATTGTAACTGTGAAAGTATGTTTGCTTGTTAGTTTGTCCTTCAATCACGTCGCAACAGAGCAACGGATTGAGGTCAATTTTTGCATGGGTATAGCTAAAGTCTTGGAGAGTAACATTGGCTACTTTTTATCCTGGAAAATCAAAGAGTTCCTACGAAATTTTTAAAAACCTAAGTCTTAAATATCACTTACCTAAGAAAAAAATTAAACACTGCTCTAAATTTCAAACGATTTGTCTAGCTTTTCAAAGGGGACCAGCACTCATGTGGAACCGGCCCTAGCCCTGTGACAAACCAGTCTTAAACATCGTGAGATGTAGATTAACTGTTAACGCCTACTACGCTAGCCCTTGCTCTATTACTCTACTACACTATCCCTTGATGTGCGTGACTCCACCACCTGTTCGAAATGAAGATTCTACTGAGAAGAGCCGGCAAGAAACTCAGCACTTTTAATTTTTTTTTTTTAAATTGTTGAGTTTTTCTTTTTCCTAGTAAAAAATTAAATACAAGGTACACAGAATGTCAGTACAGGAGCCTAGGTTTTTTTCTTAGAACCGAAATCGGTGTGGAACCGGCCTCAGCACCGTGACGACTTAGCCTTAAACTTTGTGAGATGTAGGGTAACTGTTAACGCCCACTCAGCCCTTGCTATTATCTTAACAATCTATTTGGACAGTTGCCTTCTCACCTACGACTTTTATAGTTCTCGTATATTGGCTATAAATGTGACTGAACGTTGAATACAATGGCTTAATAATGAACTTATGAAATATACCCACACAGTTAGTTAAGCTGCCATTTTGTTTACTTTTACAATCTTTTATTTGAATTAACTTCTTTCACAAGCACTATCTGAACTTAGTTACTACCTTATTGCGCTCAGTGACCTGAAGAAGATTTTGGCCTTTGACTCATGTCGGTTTTGTGCCTCATCACGGCAATAGTTTTTCTGAGCTTTTATAAGTTTTTATGGATCCGATACATGGTTGCTAAGTCTCACAAGAGAGCTCAGAGTCACTCAGCGAGCGATGGAGAGCGCTATGCTTTCAGTTCCTCTTCGTGATCAAATTAGAAATGAGATAATCCGTCGGAGAACCAAAGTAACTGCCATAGATAAGCGAGTTGTGAAGCTGAAGTGCCAATGGGTAGGGCACATAGTTCGAAAAAACGATACCCATTGGGGTCCCAAAATGCTTAAATAGCGACCTCGCACCGGAAAACTCAACGTTGGAAGATCCCCTACCAGGTGGACAGACGACATCAAGCTGGAGCCGCTGGATCCAGGCGGCGCATGACCGTACCCTGTGGCAGTTCCCACAAGAGACCTATGTCCAGCCGTGGACGTGTCTATCGGTTGATGATGATAATAATGATGTAACATCAACTTTTCATTAGCTAGATATCAGTAATATCAAAAAACATTCCAAACCAACCAACAAACCATTGAAAACGAACAAATTCCTGAAAGGCCGGCAACGCATTGGCGGTTCCTCTGGTACCGCAAATGTACATGGGCGGCGGTAATCACTTAACGTCAGGTGACCCGCCTGCTCGTTTGCTAGCTATTTTTATTTAAAAAAACATACAGTACCTACCTACAGTTGCGCAGGAAACCGTCATAACTCAACTTAAGGTGTTGCAGCAGACAGGCACCTACCATAGCGTTTCCTCCGATTGTCCGCCCGTCTGTCTGTCACGAGCCATCTGCCAAGTAGGCTGCGTCCGGTCAAGGATACTACGCTTGTTACGGCCATAAGGGGCGACGGAAAACATACAAAATGACGGAAAATCTACGTGAAACTGAGACCAATTGATAATAATGAGTTGTGATGACATAGCTAATCATAGCTCTGTTATGTCATCGAAATAAGTGATTTCTGACGACTCCCTGGCGAGTGTGACATAAGTGGGAGGTCCCGGGTTCGATTCCTGAGACCAGACCTTGTCTACGAGCTAGAGTTATCTCTGACCGGCGAACGGACAGATAGACAGCAGAATGATAGGGTTCCATTTTTTACCCTTTGGGCATGGAACCCCAAGAAAAGGTAGCCTTTTGCTTTGGTGATCGTCTAAGGAGGAAATTAGCACGAAACTCAGAGATTACAGTAATAAATAAACAAAATGTCAACGAATAACCAGTTTCATAGGATACCGAACAACCCCACGCAGAAATTAGCAACTTTACGAAATTCAGTTTGCCATTCCAGACTTGGTGACTAGAAAACTAGACTAAACCTAAGTTATTGACTGTCTTCAACTTCCCCCGCATATAATTAACCGACTTCCAAAAAAGGAGGAGGTTCTCAATTCGTCGGGATCTTTTTTTTTTTTTTTATGTATGTTCCCCGATTACTCAAAGACCCCTGGACCGATTTGGAAAATTTTTTTTTTTTGAAAGGGTATACTGTGCAGGTGGTCCCATATAAATTTGGTGAAGATCTGATGAATATCTTCGGAGATGGAGAACAGAACTCCTCAATGGATAAGAGCAAATTGCTCGCGATCAGTGTAATAGCTTAGTAAACAGTAGGGTTTTAACTGGGCATAGCATATTATAGTACAGTGGGGCCACTAAAAATTGTGAAATAAAAAAATTTCAAAAGAAAAATAAAACCGACTTCAAAAACCAAAAACACTAAAAAGTATAAAATAATTTTTGTTTAGCTACACATGTAACTCTTGGATTTCTAATTTTGTTTTAATATGCTCGCTCGACTTCATACCTAGGTACATTACATGTGTAGCTAAACAAAAATTATTTTCTACTTTTTAGTGTTTTTGGTTTTTGAAGTCGGTTTTATTTTTCTTTTGAAATTTTTTTATTTCTTTATTGCTGTAATACCTACCTATCTAAGATTTTTTAAACGCAAGATAGCTTTCGCTTGAAGAGCATCGTTCGTGAAAGAATCATGGAAACCGAAAGGCAGCTTTACACATCTTGGTCCTTTTGGGATTTTGCATAGTTAGATATTATTCTGGATTTTTACCAAGAAATCAAAATAGACACTTAACTTTATCATAGAGTTTTGAGCCAGATTTTAAATTATCCATAAAGTTGGAATATTGCTTAATTGCTTATAATATTTCATGTTTTACTTCTTATTTCTATAGTTATTATCTAGCAAAAGCTAGCAAATAAATAACACAAAATCTATACATATAATAAAATTGTAGAAAAGTGGTGTCTGTACAATGGAAATATATAAAAAAAAGTAGCAGGGGTTGTTATTATATCGATGCCGAACCCGAAATTGTAATTAATTTTTTTTTGTCCGTTTGTCTGTGTGCACGCTAATATCAGAAACGGCTTATTCGATTTAGATACGGTTTTCACTAATATATTGTAGTAAGCTTTATGGCAATTTAAAGAATCACAGCGAACATTTTTAATGTACAGATACAAGCCTCGCGCCTGAGCGTCCGTGGCTATATAAAGCGCGCTGAGAGCTATTCCACGCGAACGAAGTCGCGGGCACAGCTAGTAAACAATAATATTACCACTACACAGTAGGTATTTCTAGGAATTGTTCGATTCAGCATTTAGTAAAGTAAATTCCGCCATTGTGAAGGTTGTCCAGGTATCAGATTGTGTAATTTAATCCTAGAATACCTACAAGTTAGTTTACTTCAGCTCCTAATTTCATAATGGTTGACTATTTGATAATTTGAAACGGGTAACACCTGCAAGTTTAGGTACTTACCATGGCCACCATGGCTTTGTACGAAAGTAAAGCACAGTTTATACAAAGCAAAATTAATAGATATTTAAATACTTTTTTTTTGTTATTATGAGAATGAGAAGGGGTTTACCTTGGTTTTAACCAAAGGGCTGAAGAGCGAATCGACAGATTTCACACCGTTGAGAACATTATAAAGAATCTTCTGGCATGATGGTTATCTTCACTGTTGAAGCAAGGCATATTTAACTGAGTAAAACGCACATCCTTATCATCAATCCATTGCCGGCTCACTACTGAGAACGGATGGCATATTACTGAATGAGATTAGGCCATAGTCCACCACGCTAGCCAAGTGCGGATTGATAGACAGATTGTCCAAAAAAAGTGTAAGTAATGTTTTCAAGTTTTCATTGCTCGTTGTTGTATACGTAAGTACTTTGTATGTGAATTTCTTTATTCCACAATAACTTCTAAATGCTTGCACAGATTTGGATGTATGGGATATCGTTAGAATCCTTAGATCATTCCAAATGACACTGCCTATAAATTTATTGAAAAAAAAAAAAACAATATGGCAGCTGAACGGCGTCATTTTCAGATGTGGAATTTTATTTTTTTGATTTTTCGATTTGTATTATGTCCTATCCCTTATTCAGGCTGGGATCTATTAGATTTGTCCGCGTCTAGCTCGCGGCGCGGTCATATTTCAGCGCAGAAGCGCCATTAATACTCACAATAGATGCCACAACAGTCATACCTGGCGTAATATCGCTAGATCTGCCTCTACATTTTATGCGATCTATGAGATACTAGCCGATGCCCGCGACTTCGCCCGCGTGGATTTAGTTTTTTCGAAATCCCGTGGGAACTCTTTGATTTTCCGGGACAAAAAGTAGCCTATGTGCTAATCCAGGATATTATATTCTATCTCCATTCCAAATTACAGCCAAATCCGTCCAGTGGTTTTTGCGTGAAGGAGTAACAAACATACACCCACACACACACACATACAAACTTTCGCCTTTATAATATTAGTGTGAAGTGTGATTACGCTGTCTATTGTCTGTATAAAGTTACCTCTTTGGTACGTAAGCATTACATTTATACTACAAAATCACACTAATATTATAAAGGCGAAAGTTGGTGTGTATGTGCGTGTGTGTATGTTTGTTACTCTTTCACGCAAAAACTACTGGACAAATTTGGCTGAAAGGAATGAAAGTAGATTATACCCTGGATTAACACATGGGCTACTTTCTATCCCGGAAAATCAATGAGTTCCCTCGGGATAAAAACTACAGCGTTCATTAAAGCACCCAAAGGCCCTACATAACCTAACAAGGAGCCCTGTTTACGGGAGCCCTAGCGATGTACATAAGATAGCCAGGACGGTTTGTCATGTTAGGCGCCGTCGGCTAACAAGCGTCAAGCGCAAAGGTCACCTCGCCGTGGGAATGCATGCCAATTACATAAGGTCACGGGTTATCGACGACAAACATGCCGCGATACAAGGACCAACAGTTTACACCACGCTGGACAGTCCGTGAAAGCGTAGCGTAGTCCAGGCCTTCATCCACGGTAGGTACCTACTATGGAATTTATTGCCTACTAGATTACATCAGATACGGGACAAAAAGTTGCCTATGTCAATTTCCGGGATGTAGGTACCAAATTTCGTATTATTTGTTTAATTGGATGGGCCCCTATGTATCTTGTGGGAACTCAATTTTCCGGGATAAAAAGTAGTCAATGTCCGTCCTCGCGATGTAAGCACCGAACATCAGAATCGGTTAAACTGTTGGGCAGTGAAAAGCGAGCAGACCCATTTTCGTATCTATCCTCCTCCTTTTTTGAAGTCGGTTAAAAATTACAAAGAGTAAGAATACAGGATACACAAAACAAAGGGCGACCTTATCACCAAAGTGATCTCTTTCAGACAACCCAGAAATAGTACCCAATTTGAATAAATGACTTTGATTTTGACTTTGACTTGATGAATACACTAGTACTGTCCCACATAATACAAACGCGTGGTCGTCGCCCAATCTCGGCGATCACGACTTTCCGTCGGCGATCTACAAAGTAATTGCGATGCGGTGCGCGGTAATGCAAGGATGCATAGGGCTGTCAGCTTGATACTTTTACTGGCTAACTATATAGAATTCCCAATAGTACCCATGGACCTATCTATACCCTACTACTTTCGCATTAGTAAGTAATATTAAAAAGGATTATTTATTAGTTATCAATAATATTATGCAATGAAAATAAACGTGTGCCTGCCCTAAAAAATGGAAGTGGTCCGTAATAAATGAATTTGTTTATCCTCTAATGAACTTGCACTTCATTTTGTACGCTCGTGTACTCAATAATTGTACAACCGACGACCAATATGAGTACCTATACATTTAAAAATAAACGATCCATACTATTATTATAAATGCGAAAGTGTGCCTGTCTGTCTGCTAGCTTTTCACGGCCCAACAGTTGAACCGATTTTGATGAATAGGCTGCTTTTTAACCCGGAAAATCAAAGAGTTCCCACGAGATTTAAAAAAAACCTAAATACACGCGGACGATGTCGTGGGCATCATCTAGTCACACTAATATTATAAAAGCGAAAGTTTGTATGTGTGTGTGTGTGTGTGTGTATGTGTGTGTGTGTGTATGTTTGTTACTCCTTCACGCAAAAACCACTGGACGGATTTGGCTGAAATTCAGAATGGAGATAGATAATATCCTGGATTAGCACATAGGCTACTTTTTATCCCGGAAAATCAAAGAGTTCCCACGGGATTTCGAAAAACCTAAATCCACGCGGACGAAGTCGCGGGCATCATCTACTATTTAATAATTGCACTCAGGTAGGTATTATAATGGTTATAATGGAATTGACAAAAATATAGGTAGGTATAGTCCGCGACAGGTCGAGATGGCAATTTGGATTTGAAGCGGGAGGACTCCCCGCATACCCGTACGTCACCCGCGCTATCCCGCTTCGGGTTTGCACGGGGGCTGTGCGGGTGTGCGGGGCGTCTCCACCTCGATTGCCATCTCGATATGTCGCGTATTGTTTATAATAGCGGCTTCTAACTCCGATATCAAATGAGCAATATAGCGATAGTTACTTGTTTACCATTTATTATAAAAACAAAAGAATAAGAACTCAATGTGAAAGGTGAAAGGTTAATATACTGTACTCTTCTGAGTGTTTGTTGATATTTCGTCTCAGCTGCCAGTTGCGATGGTGGTGTAATGGTCAGCATAGTTGCCTTCCAAGCAGTTGATCCGGGTTCGATTCCCGGCCATCGCACACTTTTTACTTTTTATTTTTATTTGTTACCGAATTATTCTTTGTAATTATTTTATTTATTTTATATTCTTTTATTGTTATCCAATAATTTTATTATGAAAATAATTTGATTAAACATTTTACATTTTCCATGTATTTACTAGTTGTACCTTCTATGATATAATTGAATCAGCTGATTGTGACTAAAATGTTCTTTTCTTTAATCTCGAGCTAATTGTGGACGTGCCTATAAATCAACTCTCTACCAGACTAACCAGCCCGACTTTGTCCATCTGTAGATATTAGGGGTTAGATTCAGACACTAGAAAAAATATTATACATGGAAATAAAATTAGTACTTTTCAAAAATTATGCTAGGTTTGACGTTTTTCATGTTTTTTTTTGTTTATGAGCCGGGTTTTTGCTTTTGCTTTACTCTATCGGTTTTTGGCATTGTGGCTTCCAGGTCTAAACGTTTCGTTTTATCGCCTTTCTCCTCGACCTCATTCATGAAATATATCAATCCTTTTCTGTTAGAGCAATTTTCAGATTCTAAAATATCTAAAAAATCAGATTTTAAAATAGCACGTGAAATATCTTCGTCTACCTTGTCATTGTCTGATTTGGTCGAAATTCCGATATTGTAGTATAAATATTAATAAGTAAAAGGAATCCGCCAATAAGTCGGTTGACCCTGAAAATAAAATTATGGAATTTTCGCGTAGTATAGTGGCATCACGTTGACGATACTACATGCTACCAGATGGTACGAATAGCACAATAATTATACTACGAAATCCAATCCTGAACAGGTTAGCAGCTGTTGGACCGCCATCAGCATGTTTGTAGATGGCTCTGCCAACAATCTATAACAGATCCTTCAACATATCGACACACATTGTAGTAGCTAACTTCATTTCCTGTTTCCACTCACCTCGCACCGCCTGCTAAAGCGACTGACAGAGTTTGACATACAATATTGAACACATGTTGTAACAATATAAAGAGAGATACATAACCTTGCTTGGTTTACAATAAAATATGAGTAATCGTCCCGAGAGTTAGCTATTAAATTGGAAAACCGGTCAAGTGCGAGACGGGCCTCCTTCTTTTACGGTTCCGTACATAATTATTAAGAGGGGTCTCTCCGTCACTCGCTCCATGCAAACATAGTTCGTCTCTTATTGGAATACTATCCAATTATACTCAATGGAATTTTGTAGAAACGTTCCAGGAACTAGTATCTATGCCTGTGGTTTTCCAGATTTGCGTTAAAATATTCGGTTTCAAAGTTAAGCGGTCTTAAAATTCACATACAAATCTTTGAACCCCTGTAATTTTAAAACTACACATTTTTAGAAAAATCTAAAACACCACAGGCATATATATTAGTTTCAAGAGAGTCTGCGAAATTTCATGAACTTTGGTTGCTTAATATTCAAATGAAATTGGGACTACGATTGTATGGAGTAAGTGACGGAGAGAGCCCTGTTAACATGATAATTTGAAACGACACGACACGCGCACAGACAAATAGACAGACTGCAGAGTGACATAAATAAGGCCTCGTTTTTACCCTTTCGGTACGGAACCCTAAAATCCTGAGTACGTAAATCGAAGAGTAAACGTTAGAGATATAAATCAAAATATCTTTTTTATTTATTTCTTTTTTCTTTTCGATAGTCTAGTTTGAAATTTTGATGGCACGCCACAGAAGTTGAATTTCTCAATTCAACTTCTGAAAATGAAAACTCATTCATTCATTCAACAGGAACTCATGAAAATGAAAATCACTACTCAAAAACTGGTACAAAAACGAAAATTAACGGTTTACAATGAGAAGGAAAAACATTATTGTATATGAATAAATAAATAATCTGTGAGAATTTCCAGCTCCAGCTTTACTCATATAAATCACAAATGGGCATCCAGTTATTAATAACACCAGGAAGTGCCCGCTTCAATTAAACTCACTTGTCCGACGACAAACAGGCGTACCTACACTGCCTGCCAGCCGGCGAACACGGAATAGCCAAATACGGCGAGCTATGATCAACTAATGGTCATAATCATCAAGATTCCGTCCCAAGGCAATGCCAATACGCGCCCTAAATGGCCACGGTGTCATACCTCGAGCCTCGAGGCTGTTCGAGTTCCGTCAAAGCCTTTTACCAGAATTTGATGGGAGAATCAGATCGCCTTCACGATTAACTGATGATTAATAAGTATGCTTAACTATACTAGAACATTACGAGATCATACGTACATCTTTAAGATTACGTGATATTCATTCCGAAACTGAAAAAACCGGTCAAGTGCGAGTCAGACTCGCGCACTCAGGGTTCCGTACTCGGGTATTTTTTCCGACATTTTGCACGATAAATCAAATTTACAGATTTTTATTTATTTTTATGTAAAATCTGTTTTAGAATGTACAGGTAAAGCCCTTTCATATGATACCCAACGTGGTATAGTTATCTTACTTTGAAAATTGAAACACAACACATTTTAATTTTTTTTTAATGATGTCACCACAAATTCGCGATTTTCAGATTTATTCCTGTACTTGTGCTATAAGACCTACCTACCTGCCTAATTTCATAATTCTAGGTCAACGGGAAGTACTCTATAGATTTTCTTGACAGACACGACGGACGGACGGACGGACAGACAGACATACAGACAGACAGACAACAAAGTGATCCTATAAGGGTTCCGTTTTTCCTTTTGAGGTACGGAACCCTTTCTCCTAATATATATAGCGAATAGGCATCTTCTAGGTAAACGCGTCCCATCTTAGGCCACATCACCACTTTCCATCAGGTGTGGTTGTTGTTAAGCGCTTACCTATAGTGAATAAAAAAAAAAATAGGTAAGTGTATCATGAAATCAGTGTGGCATAACACAGTCTCATCTATTATTTAATAATGTGGATTACTACATTTATTACATTACTTTTTCGAAACAAGTGAACCAAAAGATTCCCACGACTTAATTCACGTAACATTACTTAATTTGTGAAAATCATGCTCTCTGAGAATCGACATAATTTTGCATGACAAAATGCGTGACCGATAGTTTCTTTTGTGGTTCAAATGTTACTTCGTTGTACTATACGTTTAACTCTTTATTTTCATTTGGTTACTCACATTACTGATTTATGAAATTCAACTCTTTACCGATACCTAAGTAACATGGAAGTCTTACATTTTTCAGAGTTTTACAGATTCTTTTACATTTAAATCTATCTTTCTTTAGCTGAATAGTTAAAAAGCATAGAAATCTCAGAAAAGTTCTCAGAGAAAAACAGATACCTAGCGACGTATTTTGCCGGGATTTTCATATAGCCTCGATAGCTCAATGGTTAAAGGAGCGGACTGAAAACCGAAAGGTCGCCGGTTCAAACCCCACCCGTTGCACTATTGTCATACCTACTCCTAGCGCAAGCTTTAGTCTTAATTGGAGGGGAAAGGGGAATATTAGTCAGCATTATAAACTTGGCTAATATTCTTATCTAAAAAAAATAATTTCGACGTCCTAAAGTTTCTATTTTCACTTCACTTTCATTGTTAGTTAGTAAGAACTAAGAACGTCCTTCCGTGCATAGAGTTCTACTTAGACAAAATGGCGCTCAGTGGCGTGCAACTCATAAAGGCATATAAGTAGTGAATACCTTGTTATTTCCATTCGCTCATATGACTATTTCCACTCGATATTCGCATACAATTATTTCTATCCATTTTCTACCACTTGTTTACCGATAAAGTAAGTGAAGGAAAAAATTGGCAAAAGTTTAATTTTTGAATTGTTGTTACTTATTAAAATTAAAATTTCATTACTCGTAAATTACAACCATTTTAACATTAGTTCAGTTTTTACATCCATCGGCACTCCTAGCTCTATTCAGATACAAGTTAGCCCTTGACTGCAATCTAATCTGGTGGTAAGTGATGATGCAATCTAAGATGGAAGCGGGCTAACCTGGAACGGATATGGCAGGTTTCATTAAACCCATACTCCTTTGGTTTCTATACGGCATCGTACCAGAACGCTAAATCGCTTGGCGGCAGCGTTTTGCCGGAAGGGTGGTAAGTGGTAACTAACCTCCCACCAGACCAGACCAGAAATTTAGAAAATTCCAAACCCCTGTCGGGAATCGAACCCGGAAACTTCCACATACCACAGAGTTTACCACTGCGCCAGGAGGTCGTCGAACATTTAACATTAGCTGTTGATGACGCGATCTTTTTGCCGATGATCCCAAAATCGCTCAACGCCCCTAACGAATTTTGTAAGTACCTACTCTACTACCTATTTCAAAATATATTGCAATAGAATTTATTGGTCTACTATTATGTCAGATCTTATTTTATGTTTAATGAGCCGACCATTCCTTTTATCTACCATAGAAGCCGCGCCATCACCATGGTCGACTCAAGCACGATGCCAGCCCATTTTTATCCTTCTTAGAAATATCAACAGGATTATTTAATTCTGCATCCGGGTATCTTGGCAGGCTCGCGGCCTGAGAAACGACGTCGTTTATTAAATTAACTTCTTGCCTCATATTTTAATCATGAGCCTTACATTTCTAGGATTCCGCACCTCGAAAGGAATAAAGGAACCCTTATAGGATCACTTCGTTGTCTGTCTGTCTGTCGTCAAGAAAACCTATAGGGTACTTCCCCTTGACCTAGATTCGTAAAATTTGGCAGGTGGGTAAGTCTTATAGCACAAATAAATGAAAAAAATCCGAGAACCGTGAATTTGTGGTGACATTACGAAAAAATTAAAATGTGTTCATGAACAAATAATAGTATTTTCAACATTCAAAGTAAGATTACACTATACCAAATGGTATATCATATGATTGGCTATAGCTGTACATTTAAAAACAGATTTTTATTTATTTTTATGCATAACACTTTTTTATTTATCGTGCAAAATTTCGAAAAAATACGACTGTAGTACGGCACCCTCGGTGCGCGAGTGTGACTCGCACTTGAGCGGTTTTTAACGAAGATAAGACCTACGCTGACTATCTGTGCGGCGAGATAAGTAAATTGGAATGACAAATGGCCGATTCGTGTACAAAATTGTTTTTGCGCATTCATTTAATGGACGATAAGGCCAAAAACGGCTAAATAAATTCAGATTATTCGACGTCGTTTAATTCGTTTCATTCATCACCATGAAGTCACATTAAAGGGTATTCTTCCGCGTCTCCCGGGTTATCGGCGTCGTAAATCTGTTGACAGTGTGAATGAGTCAGTCACCCCTGGTAGTAGGAAGGCTTGCGACCTTGCGTGTCAGTGGTCCGGCCTCGAATGACACGGGGCGGCGCGCTCCAGCCCATATATGGAAGATCTCGCGCCTGCGCACGCTCGATAGCTTCCAGGTCACGTGGTACATTAATTGCATCTAAATTTTCACATTTATTGCCGTCAAGTGTAAAATATAAGGAAATTGTTTACGTGCCTGCTCGTGCCCTTGTCACATACATTTTATATAAGCTGATATAAGCAGAGATAATATCATCCAAATATTAAATAATACTTTAAAATGCCTAATTGCTCTAGATTTGAGTTAGTATAATGAGTTTAAAAGAGGAACATGGACCATGGAACATGGATCATTGGAAAGTATTCCATATTCCATTCTCCAAGTATATGAAAAGATCCTTATGATAGGTATCTGTATAAAAGGAATGAGCAAACCAAGTGGTTTGATTCGGAGTAAAATTATTTCTAGTGTGTTGGAAAAATACAAAAGGTCAAAAAGATGGAAGCAAGTATAAAAAAAAACACATGTTTTGCAAAGTTTTAGACGGCTCAAAACAGCTTTTTACGTTCTATGTCCCTCGAGATGCTAAAGAGGTCAATGAACTTTAATACGCCAGGTAAATATAACAAAATCGTTCATGGTCGAAATGTGTTTATTTAGCGTTAAAAATAAAGGCGATCGATAACAACAACAATGAGTTTAGATCCAAAGATACGAGAGAACAATACATAAACCATTAGATGCCCATGAGACTTGACAAGATTGACATCTTAGAAATCTTTACAATGATTTATTTGATGTCCAATTTGTGGTATCTACCATTTGTAATCATTGTCCAGATTTAATGCGATCTTGAATCTTGCTACTCGAATTTGCAAGGATGCCAATAGATTTTCATCTTTTGTTGTAATCCTATTTTGATCAGTATCATCATTATAATCGTACAATACACCATACACTTTTGTGGTGGGCTGGAAGCTGCAAAACAAGAGAACTTTTTTAACGTTTTGCCAAAAAGTCTAAATTTAAAAAAAAAGAATGCACTCACTGCCTCCAAATTATTGAACCTAGGAAGTTCGGATTTAGCACACAGGTTCCCTTATTAATGTTAACAAGGAATAAGTTTTTGAAATTCCCACGGGATAGGGAACATAGGGGGATTTATATTTTTGTCAAGCAAAGCTGCTTACGGTCGGTCAACTGTGATAATTATTATTATAAAATGTTTCAATGGAGTGCCATTATGATAGATGTCCTAAAGTGAACTTGTATGTTATTACTTATATTGGAGTAAGTAAAGCAATTATTTGTGCTAGAAACACGATTGAATTTCTGTTTTGTGCTGATACTAAGTTTTGATAGAGAATTTGTATTATCTAGTGTAGATGTTGGAAAACTGACTGCAACTAGGGAAACTTGGTGATTTAGAAAACCTACCATATTTGCAAGAAGTCACTTTATGAAGAACACTTTGTATTTGATCTTGAAATGTACTTTAATAAGGAGTATAAACAAACACATAAACATGTGCACAATGATGATGCACCTTATTAAAGCTATTAAGAAGGCAACGAACGTGTATTAAGTGGAGGCTAGTGATAAGATCACTTGCGAAGATCAGCTTCCTCGACGCGAGGTGCCAGTGCACTTTATTTAATTGTCCTTTATTAATTATTGATACTGATACCGCTGTAATGTTAACAGGTTTTATTTTGGGACGAGACACGTCTAGACTACGGAATGTAAAATGTTGTTGTTGTGGTTAACTACAACATTTTAGTTTTAATTGTAGGAAAATTTTATAGACATTTGGAAGTTTACTTTCTGATACTATTTGAACAACAAATTTTGGGCTGTTGGATGAGAAAGTATCTCCTTTTAATTCCAGAGTCGACGTCTTAACTCCATAGACCAAAGTGACGTTCCCGCAGAATTTTTTTATGTCTAGGAAATAGGCTTATCGAATGACACCTAAATTTTGATAATAAGGATCGGTCTAGCCATGTTTCATTTGATGCGGGTTCGATGTTAGTATATTGATATTCGTTTTTAGGGTTCCGTGTCACCAGAAAAAATTGGTGCCCTTGTAGGATCACTTTGTTGTCTGTCTGTCTGTCGTGTCTGTCATCACCCGTCAAGGGAAATAAAACCTGTAGTGTAATTCGCGTTCTAGAATAATGTGGAAGGTAGCACTGTCATAGCACAAGAAAAATCCGAAAACAGTGAATTTGTGGTTACTTCATGAAAGTTTTTTTTCTTGTACGATGGCACGGAACCCCTCATGTGTGAGTCCGACTCACACTTGGCCGGTTCTTTCTCCTATAAACGAGTTATTTATTTGGCAGCGATCGATTGCCCTTGAACCGATGCGACCCGGCAGGTTTCGGCAGTTTCGGTTGTCGAACTCGGTTGCGTGCAATACTTGATTTCAGGACAGCTTTTACACTTTCTCGTTAAGATAAGAAGCTTTGATGTGAAATAGCTATGTATGTATGTATGTGGATACTTTATTGCACCACAAAACACAAATGACAGGTTACAAAAAAGAAAACTTAAAAAAAAGCTTATGCTTTGTATTTTTTCGAGTTTTTACTTTTTCTCGGTTGTTCTTTCAAGTGGATGTTTTGCGTTTTACAGGATTTCCGATAAATGTATCTGGCTGCTAGTAACTTAAAATCAAAAAGTATTAAATAGTCTTTCCAAAATTTTAAATTATGCAAAGGCATCTGAAATTAAAAAAGCGACAAAATCAAAAAATCATAAAAGAGAAGTTATTGTAGAAATAAAACTGCTCTATGCCTCGTACTTCGGGATGCAAGTTGCCGTCTTCTGGAATACCAAAATTGGTCAAATGGAGGTAAATGACAGGCAGATAAACATATTGATAGATAGACAGACAGATACACTTATGAATTTATTATTTACATAGTATGAACATGCAAGGCGGAGGGCTGTTTATGTGGGTGTTGTTTTCTAAAGGCCCTTGTCCAAACAGTGGATGCAAATCGGATGGCAGACTGTTAAAGAGATTTCCTCCAAGCTATGCAATATTAGCGAAATAATTTTAATGTATCGGGACATCATAAAACTTCTATTTAAACAAACAAGAAACAATTATCTAAAGAAGAAGTTGATATAACAATGTGTGACTGAGACAAATCGTGACAACAGAATGTAAACGGTAGCCGATTTCGCACAGTTAATTAATTTCGATGAAATGTCGTTTTACACTTACGATATAATATTTCGATATCGACGCGACGGCGCGGGCGCACGGTAGCTGGGTTTGATTTATCATCCGGTATTATATTTATTAATATGTAATTTATTGCCGGTTGTGTTAAATTCTTTAAATAAATACCTACTTCCTGATAAAGGTAAGCAGGTTTTACGAGTGTAGGTACTAAGTACTACCTAAGTAGAATGACTTACAATAATATATTAAAGTAGATACAAGTGTAAATTAAAAACTTATAACACCCCCGACAAGTAAAGGTAACAGTAACTAGAAAAGAGCTAATAACTTTCAAACGGCTGAACCGATTTTCTTGCATTATAGCTAAGAACACTCTCGATCAAGCCAGCTTCCAAACAAAAAAAACTAAATTAAAATCGGTTCATTAGTTTAGGAGCTACCATGCCACAGACAGATACACAGATACACACATCAAACTTATAACACCCCTCTTTTTGGGTCGGGGGTTAAAAATGGTATCTGATTTTTTGGCTAGTTCGAATATCTGACTAAGTTGACTAGCCTGGGTGCCTGGTGCACTTCGACCGCCCGTTGTGCCAGATCCTTTTTTCCACGGACATGCAAACTGTGGAATCAACTCCCATCGGCGGTGTTTCCACTAGATTACAACATCGGGTTATTCAAGGGGCGGACCAACAAAGGCTCCTGAAAGGCCCGGCAACCTTCAACGCATCGGCGGTGTCTCTGGTGGCTTGATTTCGACTGCCCCGCCATAAATATTGTACCCCAAAAGCTTTCATGGGTTTGAAAATTGTTGAGGGATTTTGAGGAATTGGATCCAAATAACTCAAAGTCCTTTGGACTCATTTGCATTGTTTTTATGGGTAGTTTTCAAAAGACATTATAAACCCGGACTTTTTGATAAATAAATCGAAAATCAATGCCACAGAGTTCATCGTATTTTGTTAATTCAAAACTCAATTATTTTGAATTGATACTACAGTTTTTGTTTCATTAAATCATATTTTGTTTACCATCCAGCCGTAATCTGTAGCCAATCGATTTGCCTTCGTTTCGCTAAATTGCTCCTCGCTAAACGCTTCGTGAGGTTTTACAGCTGACCTTGAGGTGGGTTTAGCGGTTTAGATAATTCGATCCAGGTATAATTTCATACCAATTTCACACCTGAGAATCTATTAAAGATTCATGAACTAATAAGTAATGTTTTTTAAACTTTAATTTTCCAGGTAATATTATAATGTGAGGAACGTGTAACAGAGGATTGCGTTCATCTCAGAATTTTTAAAATAAAAAATAGCGAGCAAATGAGTAGACGAGACACCTGACGTTAAGTGATTACCGCCACCCATGAACATGAGAAAGAAGACTTCAGGCAATAGTAGGTACACCACACTGCCCAAGGGTGGAATGCAGATTGTAGACTCCACAGGCCCTCACAGTGCAAGCAAGTTCCTCAAGATATTTTCCTTCTCCACTATATTGGAAACGGAAAATATCTTGAGGAGCAATTGGATCTATAAAAAAATACTTAAAATAACGCGCACACGATAAATTAATTGTCTTACCCATTTCTAAATAATTAGATCTACGCTTATTATTTAAAGGTGAAAGAACAATCTATGTTATGTTTGAACAAGTGTAAATAAAAATTTATAACACCCCCGACAAGTGAAGGTTACAGCAACTGGAAAAAAGCTGATAACTTTCAAACGGCTGAACCGATTTTCTTGGATTATAGCTAAGAACACTCTCGATCAAGCCACCATTCATACAAAAAAAACTAAATTAAAATCGGTTCATTAACTTAGGAGCTACGATGCCACAGACAGATACACAGATACACACGTCAAACTTATAACACCCCTCTTTTGGGTCGGGGGTTAAAAAACATAAAGAGTTCCATAACATCCTCAAAAATATCCTATAGGTATACGTTAAGTGGCGTAGGACAGGCACGAGACATCTTCTAGCGTCAGAGACCAATATTTTCTTTCACTTTTCTTCGAGTCACTCTCACTAACTCAGTGAAATAAGTCAACATCTTTAATTTACAAGCATTAAAGTCAAGTATGAAAACTTGCTCATAATTTTAGCGCCAAACAAAATGCTGAAAAATACATGTTAAGCTTAAAGCTCTTCAAAACAAGTCCAGGAAACACTAAGCATGCCATTCCTTTCATTCCTTTCGCGAAAACATCCTTTGTGCTGCCTCCTAAAGAAACATTCGGAGCAAAAGAGACGGCTGTTGTTAGTCAAACATATGCAAAACTTTGTTATGCTGAAGAGTCTGCAAGATCTCCGCTTAAATAAACATGCTTGGCGAACAAAACGTAAAGCATACGTAAAGAACAGCATTTATCGTTTTAGTTGCGTCCACACAATTTGACTGATTTTGAAAGATTTTTGAAATTCAACCCATAAGAGGGCTCTCTCCGTCACTCGTTTCATACAATCGTAGTTCCAATTTCATTTGAATATTAAGCAACCAAAGTCCATGAAATTTTGCAGACATATTCTAGAAACTAATATCTATGTCTGTGGTTTTCCAGATTTCTGTTAAAATATTCGGTTTCAAAGTTACGCGGTCTTAAAAAATTTCATACAAATCTTTGAGCCCCTGTAATTTTAAAACTACATATTTTTAGAAAAATCTAAAACACCACAGACACAGATTTAAGTTTCTAGAATATGTCTGCGAAATTTCATGGACTTTGGTTGCTTAATATTCAAATGAAATTGGAACTACGATTGTATGAAACGAGTGACGGAGAGAGCCCTGTTAAGGGGGTAAAATATGGGTTTGAAAGAATAGTTCACGCGGGCGAAGTTGCGGTCATAAGCTAGTAGAGATAATAATAAGCACAAACCTGTCGCGTCAGCCTTCCTGGTGGTAAAATACGGCATTAATTTAATATGCACGATACGCAATAGATTAATCGCGATTATAAACAATATATAATTATTGTAATCGATGTTGGACGCGTATTTGTGACGCGAGCTGGCGCCGGCGTATGCTTGCAATTGAAATATAAAGTAGGTAATGTAGCCTGGTATATCATTATTTTGCGACTTCATCTCCACTTTGTAATATATTACTTATTATGTTTAAGTTTTAAAGTTCAATTATTATTATTTAAAAAATTGGTTGTCTGTAAAGTCGGTTTACTGACGATAGTTGAACGTGACAACAAAGGTCGATTGTGCTTCTTTGTCGCTCGTTCCGCGCTCTCGCTTGCACTTCAAGCCTTACATGGAACGCCTCAGAGCGAGGTAACGCCGCATGAGTCATGTTTTTTCGTGCGTGCAGCCGGCTCTATCGAATTATAAGACGTTGTCACGTCAAAAAAAGAATATTAGCCATGCTAATCATGACTACTACTCCCCTTTCCCCTCCAATTAAGCAAAAGCTTGTGCCAGGAGTGGGTACGACAATAGTGCAACGGGTGGGGTTTGAACCGCCGACCTTTCGGAATTCAGTCCGCTCCGCAACCGTTGAGCTATCGAGGCTCTGATTTCTGGTTTATTGAATACGTTTTAAGAGTGCTATCCAAGTCGAGCGTGAGAGCAAGCTATTGCAATCAATATTTATGGGCGGGACATATCAATAGCAAGACGGGAATGTGTAAATGTCACTTACGTAATTTTTTTTGCGAAATAATTAATATTTTTAACAAACTAAAGACATTTGAAATTATTATTAAGTAAGGCTGGCTTTAAATCCAATAGATTTGCAATTTTGTATTTTCTTACACGGTTTATTAACGCACGGAATTGTCTCATTTGGATTAAAATTGATATCTTTCTCAAGCGGCATAGCTTTCAAAATAAATGTGATTTTACAACACTTAAATACCTATTAATTAAAATATTAGAAAATCGTAAGAAAATGACAAAACAACACTTTTCGCATTAGATAATATAAAACAACAAAGTTATTCTACTCTTGTTGCAATTAATTGAATATTCAGCCGAGGTAATTGTATCTATTCTAGATTACTAGCCTGTTACCTGCTAGTTAGCGCATAATGTAGGTGCTCTATATAAAGACCTGCCATTATACTTAGTGATAATGAATCGAGGATATAATTTGTGGGGGCGGGGACCGTGATATGCGCTTGATCCATACTAATAGTATACCTAAATGCGAAAGTGTGTCTGTCTGTCTGATTTTGACGAAATTTGTTACAGAGTTAACTTTTATCCTGGGAATGGACATAGGCAACTTTTTATCCCGGAAAATCAAATAGTTCCCATGGGATCTTTAAAAACCGAAATCCACGCGGACGAAGTCGCGGGCATCCTCTAGTTTTCCGATATATTTGAGCTTTGGCAACATTTGAATAATAAAAAGAATTAATTTACACTCCGTTATTATACTCCGTTGAAATAAAGTAACAAATAACCCAGAATAAGGATGTCTAATACAACGTCTATCGTTTTTCCGAACTCTATGCCCTGCCCATTGCCACTTCAGCCGGTTACTCTGGTTCTCCTACCGATCTCCTCATCTTCTGATTTGACGTAGATAAACTCCAAGCATTTCTCTCTCTATCGCTCGCTGAGTGACTCTAAACTTTCTTATGAGGCCCATAGTTAGCGACCATCATTAAATAGCTGATACTTACTAGGATTTACCCATAGAATGATAACATAATTGATTACTGCCCCAAAAAGTATACTATTTCGGCCAAATTAGGGCGTTAATCAGTAGTCAGAGATCTATAGTGGAAAGTTGAAACGAAAAAAGTTCGTTAGAGTGTTACCAAGTTTGGTAGTTCATTACTCGTTGCTAATATGGCGTTAGCAAACGGCGGAGTGGCGCCATGACTTGAAAATTGATTACAAGTTTTTGTCTATGTTTTATCAGTTTATATCTCTATGGCCTAAAGGTATAAGTGTCGAAAGTACTATAGCGGCTAACTAAATGAAATTGTATCTCATGTTTTATTAAAGTTTCTCTGAGAATTATGTTAAGAGGGCTCTCTCCGTCACTCGTTTCATACAATCGTAGTTCCAATTTCATTTCAATATTAAGCAAGCAAAGTCCATGAAATTTTGCAGACATGTTCTAGAAACTAATATCTATGTCTGTGGTTTTCCAAATTTCTGTTAAAATATTCGGTTTCAAAGTTACGCGGTCTTAAAAATTCACATACAAATCTTTGATCTCCTGTAATTTTGAATCTACATATTTTTAGAAAAATCTAAAACACCACAGACACAGATATTAGTTTCTAGAATATGTCTGCAAAATTTCATGGACTTTGGTTTCTTAATATTCAAATGAAATTGGAACTACGATTGTATGTAACGAGTGACGGAGAGAGCCCTGTTAAAGTTTTGTTATTAACCGCGCGAATGGATAATAGTATTATATGGATGCAGTATGTACATGACTGGAATCAGAAATGCAATTTACTTAAGAAATTTAGAAAATATTAGTTCGATTTTAAAAGATGAAACTTTGTACTAGAAACTGTCAAGTAGATTACTACTTGGTATAATATCATGATGCTAATTTTGTACTTTTCTTGAAAACTCTACTAATTATAGAATTGCAATTAAATTCCTAACAATAACAACCCTGAAATAAAATATATCTTTCGTAACAACCCTGATATAGGTACAATCGAAGAAATCATTCGTATGTGAAATCTGTTGATTAGTTACTTAGCAACATGGTTGCTGAGTATCAGCACATTACAGATAGATTGATTATTATATCGATCGGTTTAAATATTCTTTCAAAATTCTTTTTTGTCTCCATACCTTAAAGAAATGTATAAAATAACAATCATCTAATTCAAACCATTTCTCTTGTTGCAGCACGCAAACGCCGTCCGCGAATCAGCGCGTCTGATCCTCGACTCCCCGGTCCCAGAATCCGAAGACGCCATGATCCTAGCCAAGGCTCTCCGCTCCAGACCAGCAGTCAACATGCTACCAGCCGCCAAAGCCGGCACTTTCTTCGCTAGAGACAACCTATCCAACTTTATCGACTGGTGCAGAAGGGCTCTGGGAATTCTCGAATGTCTGCTATTCGAAACCGACGATTTATGCTTGAGGAAAAATGAGAAACATGTCGTATTATGTCTTCTGGAGGTAGCCAGAAAAGGAGCTGTGCTTGGAATGCCTGCTCCTTTACTTGTTCAGATGGAAAAGCAAATAGAGAGAGAGTTAGCTGGAGAGGAATTGAGACCTGATGATTCAGCCCTTGGTCTAGTCCCGTCTGGACCTCAGCCGCAATTGGTGACAAATGATTTGAGGAGTTTGGATGAGAGAGTCAGGGATTTGGTGGCAAGATGCTCCTGTCCTACCCAGTTTCCGATGGTGCGAGTTTCGGAGGGGAAGTACAGAATTGGTGATACCAGGCTGCTGATTTTCGTTAGGGTAAGTGTTCTTTTTCAAATACATACCTACATTGAAAAACTAACTGACTCATTAGTCAAATATTTGTGCATGTTCCACTGCGGATAAAGAGATCCTGGGTTCAATTCTTGGTTCGGGCCAAAAATAGTTAGGTAGGTACTTACTAATATTTTTTTCTGATAAGAAATTCAACTAGCCCGGGCTAGTACTTAGAATTCGGAGTTAGGAAGGGATGTGGCACTCACATGCCTCGGAGAGTACGTAAAGCCGTCGCTCTTGCGTCTGATCTCTCTCCGGTCGTGTCGGATTTCCGTCCCATCGGGCTATGAGCTTGAGGGAATCAGTGCGTTTAGGTTATGATAACGTGAAATCAAAGACAAATAGGGCTAATTTATGGCTACCTGCACTAACCAGTGACGTTGAAGCTTCCACGTTTTGTTACAAGTTCCCTAATTTCAAAATCCCTCTTGTGTTATTCACTCAAAAAGCGTTTTCGATCTTTGAGATTAAGTTTTAAGTTTACGTAATTAATTACCACAATATCATCTTACAAATCTAACAATTCTGACTATCAAAAGGTGTTCAATAGTACCTACTTTGAATAAATAATTTTGATTTGATTTGAGCGTAACACATAGGTACATACTTTCCAAAATAAGTCTGCCAACCTTGCACAGATATCTCAGAAGTTGAATAGCTAATATGATTTTGAACATTGTTTTGAACATATTGTTCGCAATGTGTTGTTTATATGACAAGGTTCAATGATAGTCGCTAATGATGCGGCAATTATGCTAACAAGATGACTCATTTGTGGTAATTAGTTTCTGTTTATTTCTATGGAGTTGTCACGATTTTGCATATAGCAGTAAATTGTAATTTGTCGTCTTTGATTTGCCGATCAAAGTACTCATACTAATATAACAGCTTTTTATATAAGGTCATTGCAAGTTGCATTAAACGTTATCATGATACTGTGGTGACTGATTCTTCTACTATCTGCTATGCCTGTTTAGGTTGGATCTAATATCACAGAAATTAGTATAGACCTATATTACAACAATATACAGAAGTAGTATGTAATTGTAATAACTGTTATGATTTTCATTGATAGGAAATCATATTAATAACTATTTCGTAGGAAATGTTAATCAAATTTAATTGCGTTAATTTCCTAATTTACGTTTCAAATTAGGAAATCGCCAATTAATTTGATTAATTATTACTAAATCATCACGACTAGTAATTTCCTAGAAACAACATTAATGAAAGAGTACTCATTTAATCGATTGCAACTTCCAATATTAGGAGGTTCAATTCCGTGCGTATTTACCGTTAGGGTTACCCATATGAGGTACGTAGAAAATCCATTCCATTCCATCAGCCTGTATGCGTTCACTGCTGGACATAGGCCTTTCCAAGAGCGGGTCACCAAACACGGTCCTCCGCCTTCCTCATACACCCACCCCCCGCCACCTTCTCCAGGTCATCGGTCCAGCGGGCTGGAGGTCGTCCCACACTGCGCTTACCGGTACCCGGTCTCCACTCCAGAACACGTTTGCCCCATCGTCCATCGGTTCTACGACAGACATGACCTGCACATAGCCACTTCAGCCCGCTAATCCTTTGAGCTATGTCGGTCATTTTTTTTTCCATAGAGATTCGATTCTACCTAATTATACGTACATTAGACATACGAAAATAATGTTGGTGATTTTTTTTGATGCAAAGAATCTCGACCTAGGGACTATAATATAACTTTTTATAACTTCTAAGAAACATGTAAGAATTTTTACAACTATAAACAATTATTGAATCGAATGTAGTATGTAATTGTGACAAGTATATGATATAAAGGTGAACAGGAAGACAGACTGACATTGATGAATTACTTTATTTACTTAACTTGTTGTACTAGAATCTAGGATTGTGAGTTGGGAGTGAATCACTCGATTATGTCTAATTAGGTACTGGATAAACATAAACTGTAAACACGTTAGGTTTTGCATAGTAAAAGGATTCTTTACATCTGTTGAATGATGTTTTTAATGTTGTTTTTAAGATAAAATGGTCAAGAGCGAATACGGTAGTGTCCAACTTATCAAATCAGTAACTTTTTATCAAACGTCAAAGTCAAAACACGCGCCGAGCTTCTATGAAATACTGGATTGTGACGTCACAATGCGTGACATGCTTTTTTAGCTTAATCGATAATTTAAAATGGTTATTACACTTAAAACTAACAAAAGACGTGTTTTTAAAAATCTTGAAAGACCCTCTATTTAATAATCACTGTGAAATAGTTTATTTTTGACATAGGGAACATTCCTTTTGCCAGACACAAAAGGTTCTGATATAACATTATAGTGGAGTAAACGAAGCATTTTCGTCGGAAGTCCTCAGAAACAGCTCCGATTTTGATGATTTTTTTTTAAAATTATTGTTTTTTATACATTATTTAAAATCAGAAACGTTTTGAAGCGGGGAAATAATTTTTAGTATTTTTTTATCCATATGTGCGATATTTATACACGAAGTCCAGAAAAACGCTACTTTCTCTTTGAGAAGTTGTAGAGGAGGTCAAATGCTACAAATGACCTTTAAACACTTATGGGCGAAAACCGCCCGTTTTTGAGTTATTCATCGTTTTCAGAAAAATACGTATTTGTTTCTTTAAAAAAAAAATTAAGGCATATTGCCGACTTTTTATTTAATTTCTAAGTACTAGACATCTCAATTAATAATTCTGAATACTAAAATAAAAATAATCTTTGTAGGTTCCCCGGTTAGGGATCCAAGACTGTACCAGTTTCATAATTTCTATTAGGTTACTTTGCCAAAAATACTATTTTTTTCTAGAAGTTACAGAAATTTTTGGCCTGCAAATTATTTGCAAAGCTTTTACACATTCTCAGCTATCTAATGATGTACAAAATTTTAAAATAAGTTGAAAATTAGCTAAAAAAATGATAAAATAATAGCACAAGGGAGAAATTTCTTAACGCTTAAATCTTAAATAAATCGTTCCTATCGATCAATTGAGCTATCCCGTGGCCAATTTTATGATCAGACTTGACCAGATCGCATATTCACAGTAAACTGTTACCTCTTTCTAAGTAGAGACTACCTCTAAACAAAGAAAAAACGATTTGTTTAAAATTTAAGCGTTAAGAAATTTCTTCCCTGTGCTATTGTTTTATCATTTTTTTAGCTAATATTCAACTTATTTTAATGTTTTGTGCATCATTAGATAGCTGAGAACCTGTAGAAGCTTTGCAAATAATTTGCAATCCAAAAATTTCTGTAACTTAAAAAAAAATAGTATTTTTGGCAAAGTAACCCAATAGAAATTATGAAACTGGTACAGTCTTGGGATCCCTAACCGGGGAACCTACAAAGATTATTTTTATTTTAGTATTCACAATTATTAATTGAGATGTCTAGTACTTAGAAATTAAATAAAAAGTCAAAAATATGCCTTCCTTTTTTTTTAATGAATTTTAAAAGAAACAAATACGCATTTTTCTGAAAACGATCAATAACTCAAAAACGGGCGGTTTTTGCCCATAAGTGTTTAGAGGTCATTTGTAGCAATTGACCTCCTCTACAACTTCTCAAAGAGAAGGTAGCGTTTTTCTGGACTTCGTGGATAAATATCGCACATATGGATAAAAAAATACTAAAAATTATTTCCCCGCTTCAAAACGTTTCTGATTTTAAATAATGTATAAAAAACAAGAATTTAAAAAAAAAATCATCAAAATCGGAGCTGTTTCTGAGGACTTCCTAAGATTGGCTATTTTACGGCTTTATTTACTCCACTATTAGATCACATATACTTTGCAAGAAACTAATATTTTATTTGATAATACATAATATACCACAAATAAATACTCCGAAGTGGTTTAGTTTTTGAGATAGAAGCCGTCACAGTAATGGTCTAAAACTTTGTACCTACAAAAATTCTAACAACAACTATTCATAAAGTAGTTAGTAAGCTGTGACCAAAATAAACGTACATTTTTTTGGGGTTAACTTTCACGGTTTGTTGCGATGCCTAGCTTGGAAATGAAATACGTATTTCATAATATGTACCCTAAATAAGTTGTTCATAATCGTGTACGGAACCCTAAAAGAACGAGGCTCGACTCTCACTTGGCCGGCTCTTTCATCTATCTATTTACTATGAATAAACAAATAACTGAAATAAAATTAATTAATTCATTTCATTTATTTAAATAAATACGAGATAAAGACACCTAAAAGCAAAAGTTAGCCATCATCACATAATATCATTGACATCGTGGGAAAATTACTGAGACGTGAGTGTTCGATGTCACAAACATAGTATGTAATATTCATTTACACACGTTATGTCATTGCATTTCCAACCTTAAATTCTCAAAAATAAAGTCAAAATCAGTTTGGCGTGGTGTTTGTTGTCCTCGTTTCACCTATAGGCCTGAACCTTGCGACCCTCGATAAGGAGTGATTGACAGGAACTGAACCACCAGTATAATGAGGTCTGTAATATTGAGGCTTGTACCTTATAGAAGAGGTCCCTTAATTGTTCCATATTGCGTCTAAAAATAAACTTCTTTTCTTGGTAGAGAAAATATTAATATCCTCAGAAGCGATTTCGACTTTGTTACAAACTTATACGAAACTAGCATATAAGCTAAGCCCGCGACTTCGTCTTTTACCTCCTTAGGGGAAAATCAAATAAGATACGCTGAAATATTTAAAACTAGAGCATGCCCGCGACTTCGTCCGCGTGGATTTAGATTTTTATAGATCCCGTGGGAACTGTTTGATTTTCCGGGATAAAAAGTAGCCTATGTCCGTTTCCAGGATATAAGCTAACCATGTACCTACCAAATTTCGTCAAATCGGTTACACTGTTGGGCTGTTAAAAGGTAGCAGACAGACAGACAGACAGACACACTTTCGCATTTATTGCATTGAAATATCTAAAATTGCACTAGTATATCTAGTGCCGAAAGTGGCAACATTGCATGTTACTGCAGTTACGTATCTACTAACTTGCAGTTAGGTACGTATCGCCGCCGATCTGTCCAAAGCTTTATTTTTGGTCAAGTACATCAAAAACAGGTTGGGTGTCAGATTGTTGGCCACAAATAAAGGTCAAGCTCCAAACGCTGAGGTATATCGACCGATTTGATTTGACCAAACAAGGGAACGAACTGCCTATGATTCATGCACCTTAATGGATCTCGTATCCGCTTTTATAGACCAAAATACACCGATTATGTCTATTTATATGTTATATGCTATAGGTTTAATAGGTCTCCATTGAATTGAAACATGTGCACTTTTGAAACAGGCTTATCATTTTGAGATTGAATGCAGATGTATTCTTATTTCCTTATTGCTTGATTGGCAAATAACTTTTCTATACTTACTAATATTATAAAGAGGTAAAGTTTGTAAGTTTGTTTTTAGGGAGTAATCTCTGGAACTCCATACTGAACCGATAATAAAAAAATTTGCACCAGTAGAAACAAAGTAGAAAGCTACATTATTCCTAAGTGACATAGGCTATATTTTATTTTCGAAAAAATTGAAAATTCCTACCAAAATTGTAATAAGCTAAACAAAATAAAATAAGTTAAGTTAAAGCTACCCGTGCGAAACCGGGGTAGATCAATGATATATTATAATAACCGCCTCGGCTTCGCAAGGGCTTATTACAATTTTACCATATTTTTTCGAAGGGATCTTTAATTTTTTTGATATCCAATTTTAGTATCCAATTGTATGTAACTTTTAATTTCTCTTTTCCAGATTCTCCGCTCCCACGTGATGGTACGCGTTGGAGGCGGTTGGGACACCTTGGCCCACTATCTGGACAAACATGACCCTTGCCGTTGCCGCGCTCAACACCGGACCTCTCTCTCAGCACGCTTAGCCCGCCCCAAGCACGACCTCGCTGGCGCCACTGTCACCTACGAACGACCAGACCCTGGCCCAACATCTCTACCATACAAGGAACCAACCTCCCTCCAATACAAAGAGTCAAAAACATATGAACCCATGTCGCTTCCTTACACAAAAGTCTACAACGACGACCCAAGGTCTGGCCAATATTTGTCAAGCAACAAATTAGATGCGCCAAGCAGTTTGCCATATATGGGAGATATAGATAGGGCTGCATCACCAAGCAGGAAACATCTTGCACCAAGAAATAACAGTCCTGGAAGAAATAACAGACATTCCTCCTCCCCTGATAGAAGAACCAAGATTGTCACAACAAATCATTTAGTCCCCAACCCTCATTCCATCAGGAATAAGAGTCCAAGACCGGTTTCTCCAGCACCAGCTGTGGAAAGTGCTTCGGACAATGGGTCAGAGGTGTCTGATGAAGGGTACAGGAGTCTTGGGGTAGTAGCCGGGTCCACGCAAGGATCTCCTTCCACGAAGACCACGAATAGATATTCGCTGCACAGTCAAAATTCTATGGACGACGCTGATTTTAGTGGTGAGTTTCCATTATTTTCTACTTAGGGGTAGTCGCTTTGAACCAACAAGAAACTCAACGAAAGAACTCAAAAAAAAAAAGAAACAGGTTGTTGCTCTTTTCAAATATTCAACTTACGATAGTATTATGTCATGTATAAAAGTTAATTGCAGTTGCGCTTGAGCTGAGTCAAAACTCAAATCCACTCATCTCTCTTATCATTGTGATAATCTTCGATTGTGTGGGTAATATGCCTTTTAATTTAGGAGAATACTTTAATAGATTTTGTAAACTTGTGTAAAGTCAAGTGTAAAATTGATTTCGGGATTTAGATATAAAATATTCCAATAATCCCACAAACGACTTTCGGACTTTCTTGAGCGGAGCGCAGGAGTCACCGCACAAGCCTTAGTATGTGTGTGTGTTGTGTGGTTCTAGCTATAGGTTTAAGCCATAGATACTCGATAGATCGTATCGCGGTCTCATTTTAGTTTCTATTCAGTCTCTGTGTAAAACTGGGCTGTTCAAAACAATTATTTCGCTCACACGTGCTTCAAGCGGAAATCTAAAACGATGCACGGAATCGGTTCCGTTCGGGCGGATAACGGATTAGCGAACGACTGTAGCGTCCGTCGCGTCTGCTGCAACGGCTACCAATAAGTCTTCATTTTGTAGAAACTTCAACGATTGCGTCCGAATTGCCTGTTATACGTAACGGAATGTGATTTATGCTTCTAATGCTACGGTTACACTATCGCAACTCAGCAAATGAACTATGAGCACCATTCGGGATATAAAAAGGCGAATGTTTCATGTCTGGCAAAGGAGGATAGGACAAGTTTGCCGGCATATCCAATAAAAACCACTTGCCCATAAAATGAAAGCTTATATCACACGCCTTTTACGTCCTCGTGGTTTCATGAGATAAACTATTGCTTTACAGTAACTGTAGATTTTAAGCAATAAACTAACATACATTAGAACTCTATTGGTTATCAGGTCAGAGTTCATACAAAAATGCCCATGTACCTTTTCGGGTAAATCAGCGGCTCGATTGCGGTGGAATGACAGCTACAATGTCACGATCGCAATCATCTCTGATTGGTTGACACTCGTTCACTATTGGTTACAATGTATTGTTGCAACCAGAAAACCATAAATTCAGCCAATCACAACAATTGCGATTGTAATAAAGATTGATAAAGATGGATGCAGGTTTTCGGGAATCGACCTGTTGGTGAGCGGGATATTCTGTGACAGAATCATCTGTTTTTTACAGAAACGCCTGGTATCGATTAGATTATCTACTTTTTACAGAGATAACTGGTATCCTGGAGGCCGATTAGAGTTATTTGTATCTCGGAAAATCAAAGGGTTCCCACGGGACTTTTTATAACCTAAGTCCGCGTGGATGAAGTCGCGGGCACCATCTAGTAAAGAAAAAAGTTGACCATACTAAGTAGAAATCATAATATTATCAGAAACTTGCCTATAGGTGTACATAGGTGCCAGATACGTGGTGTCATTGTTTACAAAGTTCACATAATTGCAATCCAGTATAGCTTGAAAGCTACGAGCTAACGCATTTTGCTTGTAAATATTAGAGTATAGATTACTACATAGAGATGAGAGATCGTTGAGTGTATTATGACATGGTAAACATGATTCTCTTAAAACAATATCTATAACTTTTCCTCAACTTTCTTTATTTCGAAACTTTTGCAAGTAAAGCGTCAAAATTTTCTTTTTTTGTCAACAGAATTAGTCATGTTATAGGGGAGATACGGCTAATTTATTTAGTTCGTCTGATGCAGAATGTCTTAAGCTATACGATGGTATAATTAATAACTCAATAGTGCTTTTTTTTTAAAATACCGCCTATTGCCTTAAGAGGGCAGAGTAGACAGTAGGAAATTATACTTGATAGATATCCAAAAAATATGTCTTTCAAATTCTATTCAAATCTATTTCGATACGATATAGTAGTGTATCCACGTACACTACTACAGCATTATGCTGAGGCGATTCCCTTTTTGGGACAGTTTGGCGCCACAGACACGCATTCTGTTTTTTACTATTATTTAGATTTTATAATTGTTTATTTTTAGATTTAATATAAGTAGATATAAGATTCATTGAAATTCCATGCAATTCGGCTCAGAGGATCACCGTGCCTTTGCAGTACAAGTTTATTATTTATTAGAACTACGAAATAGCGGTGGTCGTCTCGGCCGAAATGCATGGAAAGCTCAGTAAGTTATGTTTTAGATAAATATTTAGGTTTTTAAGTTTAATTTATTAGTTTTTATGTTTTATCTGTTTTCATTCTATTTACTGTGTTTGCGCCTAACTTTATAGTCCCGAATAAAAGTATATTTATTTTTTATTTATTTATTTATTTATACCATGTCTTTCAAATTCTATTCAAACCTATTTCGATGCCATGTCTTTCAAATTCTATTCAAATCTATTTCGATGCCATGTCTTTCAAATTCTATTCAAATCTATTTCGATGCCATATCTTTCAAATTCTATTCAAATCTATTTAAATGCCATGTCTTTCAAATTCTATTCAAATCTATTTCGATGCCATGTCTTTCAAATTCTATTCAAATCTATTTTGATGCCAAATGTTTTTTTATTAATAGTCATATATTAATGGACCTGAAATACTTTGCTCTTGCAGCTGGTGCAGTGGAAGGAAGCCTTTCCTCACGCTAAAAGCTTATAAATAGATCCATTGTACATAGATCTCTGATCATTAGTTGACACTTTAGTAGTGGGATATAATATCTGTTCAAAACAAAGCTATAGCAAATTGAAACAATAGCAGGTAGGATATCCGTCACTATGATTATGCATACATATAATATATGATATATATGTAATGATTGTCCATGCGCAATTAATCTACACATGGTGTCATAATATGTGAGGACTGAGCCCTTGATTTGGTGTGCATGGTATTGTATGGAGCTTGTATGGATTCATTGTTTGATAGCCAAGTCAGCTGTGAAGTGTGAGTGACATTGCTCAATATATGGTCTTAGATTTGCGGTCAATTTGCGGTCTTTTTTAGCAGGGCCCAGATTGTAGAGTTGACCTAACTAATCGTTTACGCTTTTGTTAGGTATCTAGATTTAAAAATCAAAATCACTACTGAAAATACTGCTGAAAAGTAAAACACACCTAAATTAAGTAAACCTAAATCCTAAAAGGGTAAAAAGTAAAAAGAGTCCATAAGAAGTAGACCAGTCATGAGACCAATAATTAATAGAACCAAGTCTTCAGGCTTTTAGTTTCCGAATAGATTTCCAGTAAAGAAAATTGAGAAACACTTTTTTTTTAATTGGCTCTTGCCCCTATTAGAATCAGTACTCATTACCCTTATAAAACGTGTTTGTTTATTGATTTGTCCTTCAGTGATTGAAGGACAAATCAATAAACAACGGTACAGAGCAACGAATCGACATGATTTCCATGGATGTGGATTGATGTGAACCAGAAGAGTGACAAGGCTATTCTAGAAAATCAAAGAATCCCTAAGGAATTTTTAAAAACCTAAATCCACGCGCATAGTCTTGGACATCATGTATGTAGTTAATATGGTATGTAATCCACCTACTTTCGAAAGTTATTTCCTTTCAAAAGTAATTTTAAAATCCAGAGCAATACAATCGGTTATATGAAATCGAAATTCATACGCAAGTGAAAGGACTAAAACGAATCGAAAGCAAAACTTAGGTCCTTGATGGGCACAATACCTCACCATTTTAGTATTCCTAACAATCCTCATAAATAAGCCCTTATTGTCTGAAGCATAGGGTTCAAAATGTGATTGAAATTGAGAATGTGAACTCGTTCAGACGTGAGAGTATTTGAAAACAGTTGGGGAGTGAATCAACATTTTGAACCGAACAATGTGGCAGACCAAATATGAGCTATGTTTTTGTGCTTACTCAAGTGGTTTGCTAAAGGGCTTTAGAATTTGCATTTTAGTGCAGCAACTTAGTCGGTAGATAAAAATATACGTCTAGGTACTATGAATTCAAAATTATAATTTATTTTCATGTAGCAAGTCTTTTATGCTGCGTGTGTAAATTTATTACCGGTTCGCAAAGAAGATTCTACTGAGTAAACTCGGTAATAAACTCAGAAGAAGGTACTTCTTTCAAATCATAAAATGTTACAATTGTCAATTTAACAACTTACATGTACTGCACTATCTTGTGGGCAACTAAAAGCTCAGACAATTCCATGCGACATCGCGCATCGTCATTAAGTAATTCAGTAATTGTGATTTAACATACTTTGCCAATGCCAAATCTAATAATTCTTTCGGGATTTTCAGATCTCTCAGAAACTCAATAGAAATTGCTTTCTAACCAGTGTTAGTGGTGTTAGTGGTATAGCCACAGGCGCAGCATAAAAGACACTTGTCCTGACTGAAATAAATTAATTTAAAATTTGAATAAAAACGTACAACCAAAATCTCAGTTGAAACTTCGGGCGTCCGTGTGCCAACCTTGCATCACGACCTCAAATGTATTTGGCGAAGCAGTAAGGCCTCATGTCATAATCGTAATAGCGCATAATACGCTCCGATCACTCACAACGTGGGCGAGTATCGGCTATCGACCAAACTTGTAGTCCGCCTGTTGCCTTTTACGTTGCAAGAATGCGTCCAAACCTCGTCCGCCAAAAAGGGCTTAGGTTCGTGATTTAGGTGAGATGAAAATAGAATCGTTCTATGTAACACGCTGAAATTTTAATGGTTTTTTTCCCGAAGCGAATTTTGTCATGGGAATGACGTGGGGTACCTAATACAATCCATTTATAAATATGTACTTATTAGAAAACATTAGAATCAAAAATGGCACAATCGAGAAAAACAAAACAAAACTCGTATTTAATGAAATTCTTTAACTGACTGACTGATGGGTGCATCATCATCATTATCAACCGAAAGACATCGACTGATAGTCATAGGTCTCATAGGAACTGCCACACTACGATTATGAGCTGCCTCTATCCAGCGGCTCCGTGTGACCAGTTTGATGACGTCTATCCACCCACGTGGGAGGGATCCTACAAGAGACATGCGTCCACTACTGGACATAGGTCTCTTGTAGAGACTTCCACGTGTCAAAATCTTGCGCCGCGACGCCGCGCCGCCTGAATCCAGCGGCTTCCTCCGATTCGTTTGATATCGTCTGTCCACCTAGTGGGGAATGGGGATCTTCAAACGCTGCGCTTCCGGTAAGAGCTTACCACTCTAGCATCTTGGGACCCCAACATCTATCGTGTTTTCGAACCATGTACCCTGCCCATTGCCACTTCACATATTTCAAAGATGAAAAAAACTATTTCTTATACTAATCAGTGTGGAATACTGATCCGTCTATTTAATTTATTCACCAAGAACATAAATCTTAATATGTACCGGCTTATTGTATGTTGATTCATCTCAATAATTCTGCATTAGTAACTTGCATAGAACTTATGTTCTCAACTTCTCAATACTTTGCACACGACACTACCCAGTACCACAATCTAAACTGACATAAAAGGCTATAACAGGCCGATCTCGCGGTATTAGCATATGGATCTAATATTGATTATTCTCATATTTATAATCTTTGTATGGATGTATGGATTAACTTGATGTAACGGCGTTCGCCTTTTATATTATACATACTTACATATTATCGTAATTCTTTAGTTTGTTTTTGTTTTGAACGTATAACTTATGATATTTACGTGAGGCGCGTTACTTTGTGCTAGTAGCAATTACATTATAATGTTGAATAAAACATACTTCTTGCTTCCTATTTATTGCACCAAGCAGTCATAACTCATAAGCAGTATAATATGACAACCTCCTGGTGCAGTGGTGAGCGATGTGGTCTTTTAAGTGGGAGGTCCCAGGATCGATTCCTGGCAGGAGCGATTTAGGAGTTTTTCATTTCTAAATTGTCTCTGGTCTGACTGGTGAAAGGATACGGCCGTGGCTAGTTACCAGTTACCACCTTGTTACTACCCTACTAGCAAAGCCGAGCGAGTGCCTACTAGCAAGCCCTACTAGTCAAGCGATTTAGCGTTCCGGTACGATGCAGTGTAGAAACCGATAAGGAGTAGGTGGTATATGGGTTTAGTAAAAACTGCCGTCCTCTTTCAAAGTTAGCCCACCTCTTAGACTGTATCATCATTTACCATTAGGTGAGATCGCAGTCAAGGGCTAGCTAGTAAAAAAAATATCTGCTAGTATATTTTTATTAATATTCGAAATTGTTCGTTTCAGAGCGTCTCGACCAAGACGACGGGTGTCACATAGATAAAAGCGAGCGTGTCGATGACTACGTCAGCCTCAACACCGGACTGCGCAAGACAGACTTCTCTGACACCTTCTACGGCAGCAGGAAGAACAGCGCCGACGACAAGTCCAACCGCGCCAGCCCGGAGTGCATCGTCAGCCACGAAAGCAACGACTCCCCGAGCAAAAGTCTCCGGCCAGTCAGAGCGGCCACGCAATCCCCCGTGAAAACCATCAGAAGTAGACAAGTGTCAAGAATCCCACACTCCCCAGTCAGAAACAGAACGCCCAGCCGAGCGAACACCCCCAGTCCCAAACACACCCCAAACCAATCCTCCCCAAAATTAGCGCCCAAACTACCCCCAACATCTCGCAACACATGGGGAGGCAGAACCGCTCCAAACCAAGCCAAAACGAAAGCAAGACCGACAATCGGAGCGGATACTTTTGAAACCCCAAACAAATCACCCAAAACGAAAGCAAAAACCAACCAAAATAACGCTTTCCAGAGAAATTCTCCTCTCAGAGCCAGCAGTGCTACTTTGAGGTCTCCGACTCATCAAAAACAATTGAGTCCGCTTTTAGAACAAATTCTAAGATCCGCAGAATCTGCGAAAGATGACGCAACAGTTCTTGAAAAGATGAAGGAGATCATCAGATCATATTCGAAAGGAGAGGATTCTATATCAAGAACTAGTTCAAAAGATTCTGATTATGCTGATTTCACGTCTGCTTGGGTGATGTCTGATGGGAAATTGGAGAGATCGACGAGTACTAGACAGTTGGCAGCTCCTCGGAAAGATCCGAGGACTGGTCCTTCCAGAATACCGGCTCCTGTGGCTATAGGGTGCAGGCGGTCCACTTCTACATCCCAATTTCAATGACCTGATGGAGATCAGAAGAAAAAGACTGGTAATAATCCGATTATGATTCGAATCCAAGGTGACTAGTGAGTGATTTAGTAGATACGGATAATTCTTTTAGGAAAGTGAAAAAAAATATGTGCTTTCGCTTACAGAAGTAGCGTTAAACTTCGGCATATCTTTAGGGCAGTTTTTTTTCACATATTGTATGTATGAGAGCTCTATTGATTGAAATATTTATAAAAGAAAATATCCCTGTCATATCTTTGCAAAATTAGATGTTTAATTTCTATAATAAGGAAAAAAAACATCATTCGAATGGCGATAGAAATTACTCTATAGATTAGATTTCAATAACTGTTATTCTATTTAGAGTAGATTTTCACTAATATAGAAATGACGATTCGTAGGTTCTAATCTATTTGATATTTTGTATAAGGAAAATTATATAAAAATCGATAAAAAGGGAATGATAAGACGGATAAGATAAAAGCAAGATGGTGCTAATATTAGTTGGTTGTTTAGTTAGATTATAATTATTTTATAATTTGCGAAACATAGAAATGAAAAAATAAAAAAATAAGTTAAGTTTGTCTATGATATTAATTATAATAATGATTATAATTGTATTGAAGCATGATATCAGTTAAATATATTTCGAATTTAATATATTTAAATAATATATGCTTAGAAGTTTTAAAGCAAGACTATACTTGCATTATGACAAGTTATAATAAAGTTTAATATAAAATTAAGTATACTTCTAACAATACCCGACGTTCATTTTTTTAATTAAAAAAAATCGGCATTTTTCAAGCATTTCAAAGCGAGTAGCGCCGGGAGATTTGGCAATTATATTTTTTAGTAATCTCATTTTTCTAAAAGTAGGTTATTAAGGGTAAGAGCTTATAACTGCACATTAAAAATATAGTTACTTAAGTATATAACTTAGCAATATTTAAAAAAAATTGGACTTAGAGTCGGTAGGTTACAAACAGTCTTAAAAGTTCAATACTTAAAAAACTGTGTAGATCACTTTATGCCTCATTCGGTATACGTAAATTCGAGTAAGAATAGCAATACTTTTTACCATCTTTTTCGGAGATTACCATTTAGCAATGGCCGTCCACGTCCAAAAAGTCGTTTCATACATTGTAAATGAATAATTTAATGTCAAATTAAATTAATGTTCGATTCGACTTAAATGGATGGATGTAAAAACATGATTGTTTTATAATGTAGTAAATTAGAATATTTGACGACGACACTATCTTACTTTGTGTTAAAAAAATAGAATAAAAAGTATAATCAGTTGATAATTGTAACAGAATTAATATTTTTGTAACTTTGATAATGATATACATTATTAAGTACACTTTTGAGGAAAAAATTTAATTTGAAATGTCGAAGATTTTTATAAAATTTAAGGTTGTGAAAGGAATGAATCTAACGCATCGTAAGAATAAGTAGATTTTGCTCACAAGTGTATTTTCTAAAATTACCGTAGATACATTTTATCGGTAATATTTATATGACAACTAGGAATCAGTGGTAATATTTTAAGATTTTCTGTCATAAAATCAGAACACAGTAATTTGCCTGTTTTACATGCTTTCTGCTAAAGCTTTGTCAGTTTTATCCAACTTAAAAATACCTAGATTCCTCAATTCACAAATCTTCAAATTCGATTGGCTGGAAATCTGCACTTTATAATGCTCTGCCCATTATACTTATTTTAAGGAAATTCTTTAACTAAATACTTAGCTCCAATCCTTATCCATGAGATATGGTACATTTTGTATTATTTTTTTGTTAGAGATTCGAACTAAAATGTTTGGTAAACTTAACACCGCTATTAGTGTTTTTAGTTCAGCAGTTTTATGAACCAAACCAACACAATGTTGAATAAAAACAATTAAAATTACATTTATTTCTATTATTTTGGTGATACTAAATTCTTTTGATATTTTTGTAAAGTTTTTCAGGAGATTACAACACGTAATATTATGTTTTAAATTATATTCTTGATCTCTGCATTAAAAACACTCATAGATTACCGAAACTTGAAATGATTACAGGCTTATGCCGCATTGTCATAATATTACCGATATTAATTAATAAATTATACTTTTAAGTTATTTTATAGGTTTTTTACGAAGATTTTGTATCGTTTAACTTTAACACGGTAATGTTATGACAGAACGGCAGAAGTTCAGCAACTTTAGAGGCTAAGTTTATTTAAGTTAGTTTAAGTTACAGTTTCTTCTACGTACGTTACCAGTGACTATGCCATAGAAATTTGTTAATTCACTGAATAAAAGCATTAAGACATTAATGGATACAATTGTTGTTTTTATTTCCAACATTTATTTATAAAATAATAGAATCTCTTGGAATGAAAAAGGTTTAGGCATAGTCCACCATTCTAGCCAATTTATGATTGGCAGACTTCACACAACTTTCAGAACAATAGGCAGGAGGTATGATGCCTCGATGAGATTCGTAGGAGAATTAGATAATTTAAGGGTTAACTCCTAGATGGCGCTGACTTTAAACTTTATTTTCCTGTCGCTAGATGGCATTGTTTTAAAAGATTCAGCTACTCATCTCTAGATGGCGTTATTATAAATTATAGTCATTAAATTAAAATATAAATAAAAGTAAATGAAACCACAAATTTTATTTAATTTTTTTTATTTTAAAACCTTATTTTATTTACATTAATAATTAATTAAAGCAGTTTCAATAAATACAGTTATTACTGCATTTTAAACCCAGTAATTATTTTATTCTAGTCTCTTTCTCTAGGTAACTAATTTCCACCATTAAACTTTATCTTAAACTTAATATTTGGGATCACAGTTGAGTTATTCTTCGGGGAAGATCTTTTTCATTGGCACTTTGTCGAATATTTTATTAGTGACGTCTTGGAACACGGAGCTGAGGCTCTTCTCGTAGGACTCTTTCAATTCATTGAAGACGAGGTCGGCGTTTTCGTTGAGGAAACTGAAATTAACAAAAATATTAATGGAAGTACTAAAGTGGTCACCTCCTAGACATAACAAACTTAAGCATAACAATTTTTTTTAATAACCTATGCAGAAATAATATCAGTAATCTATTTAAACCCTTCTGTTGGCGGTATACTGAGGAGACTCGTACAAACACCAACTTATTACTTGCGCACTCAGCGCTTTCCACACAAACGAATTTAGGTTCTGATTAATTACTGAATAAACTCCTCTCTCTCTCTCACTCTCACTCTGAATGTTATATTTTTTAGATAGAGATATAAATATTCTACTCACATGTTCATCTGGTCGCCTAGTCTCTTGTCGCCATTGAACAGGTTGGAGAAGTGGAGATACACCTTGCCCGGGATGAACTTGACGCGATAGTCTTTGATGTGCATGTATGTTTCTCCGTCTTTGACCACCGGTTCGCCGATCAGATCGTGCTTTACTACTAGATTTGCTGCAAATGTATCAAAAGTTATGATAAAGTTCCATTTTATAGAAGATTTTTCATAAAAAAGTTCAATTTTACAGACGATTTTACTTAGTGATCTTCCATAGTTGTCGACTTATCAGCTGATTGATTACGGAAAAGTTGCATCAATTAATTATAGGTACAATTTGAGTTGTTGTGATTGGCTTAATGTATAGTATTTTTGCTGCAACAATGCATTTTAGCCAATAGCGAGAGATGTCAAACAAAAACAAAAGTTTTTGTCTTTTTTAATGTTTTTACTTTTTTAAACTTCCACGATCTACTCGCCGCTAGATGGCGCTAGTGAAAACTGCATCCGCGTTCACTCTGCTATTGCAATTTGTAAGATATCTAATAAGGGACATACCCATGGTGATGTTAGCGATCCCCTTCCCGTGTATGGGCAGCACGAGGATCCTGCCCTTCATCACGTAGTCGGCGATGAACTCCATCTTGGGCGTGATGGAGTCCGTGCGCAGGCGGAAGTGCTTCAGGTCAGCCCTGGAATAATGAACAATTTTATTATTGTCTTGATGCTTTTCATCATGTTAAATAGAAGAGCTTTTCGGATGATGATCGCCCAACTTCGTTTCGAAGAAGGCACGCGATGATGATGATGTTAAACAATTTATTTCTTTGGCTAGCCTATTCAATGAAGATCATGCGATTCTATTGGAGTATGAGCATAGAGTAAGGACATGATTTATTATGATAATACAGAGGTTCGACGAAGCCGCAGACAGGGCAGCAGACAAAGCCGTACGTATATTTGTATTTGTATTGAAGAGCCCCGCGCCAGACACGATATTCATACCAGCTAGAGCGGCTCCAAAGACAACACTGATAGTAAGACAAGTGAGCCATCTAGTACATGTACTAGATGGCTCACTTGTCTGGATCTTTATAAGGCCTTTTTGGGCTGCAGCCCAGAGCCCCGTGGCTAATTAATAAATTAAAAAAAAACCGTATCATAAGGTTAGCAACCCTGAAATCAGACTGTGTGCACACCTATCGAATGAAACGGGGGATATCCTGGAGCTGTTTTTGGTTGTATTTTTTTTGCTATTACGCTCATGTCTCCTACAATACTATTAACCACTATAATAATTATTATGTATACTCCCCGCTATTTATTTTCGGTGCATTTTCTCATAAACGCAGTGTTTCAAAGTCGAATGGGCTCCATGCATCTGTTCGGCGTGTCGTGTACTGTCATCATTATTATATCGAAATATTGATTAATTAGGCAGCCCCCCAGGTAGTATAAGCCCAGGGTCCCACAAACTCACGATCCGTCCCTGACCTGACAACAAACTGTGACCTTACTTGTAACTGGTAAGTATGGAGTCGGTGAGGCCGTGTAACTTGATGGCCTTGTACGTCTGCGTGATGACCACGGGCCCCGCGCCGGACTCGATGTTCATGCCGGACACCAGGAGTGGCTCCAGAGGTGGTACTGATAGTAAGGGAATTCCTGGAAAACGGACAAAAATCTTTAAGTAGGTACTCATAAATGGAGGGACGAGTGGTCTAGTGTTGTGACCGTGTAGTCCCATTGGCCCCATTACCCGTGTCCCCATTAACGGGGCCAGCGGGATTAGAATAAAATGATTAAAAATCGACATATTATATCAATTGAATGCGATTGTTAAGCAATGTTGACTCAAATCGGTAACTAGATGGGTGATCAATTTTGAACACCTAGATTTGGTCTTTTTTTCCTTCCGTGTCTCGGAGAGCACGTCTAGCCATCGGTACCGGTTATTATCATTAACATAATGGTAAGTTAGCCTAAGAGTTGAAACACCCCTACGTCACTCACGCTATTCTGCACTGGGTTAGCATGGGGGTTGTGCGGTTGTGCGGGGCTTTCACACCCCGATTGCCATCTCGACTTGTCGCATACTATAGCTCAGAATCCCTCAGCGAGCGGTGAAGAGAGCTATGCTTACTCATAGTTTCTCTAAGTGATCAAATCATAATGAGGATAACTGTTCTTACGGATCTCCTTAATGGCTGATGATGACTCAGTTTCTCTTAAACCAGAGCAATCCACATAACTGTACGAGATATGAAATTGGAGTGGATAACAAGTGGGGTACAAAGCTCGATAAGTCAACAGACTTTGGGATCCGAGGTGAAAATTATCCCTGCTGGGGTTTGAACCTAGAACCTCCCAATTATAAGCGCTAACCACTGCGCCAGCCAGGAGGTCGTCAAAATACCTACTGATATGATTTCGATTACTCATATAATCGGGGAACATACATAAAAAATATTAAAAAAATAAATAAAAAGATTCCGAAGAATTGAGAACCTCCCCCTTTTTTTTGAAGTCGGTTAAAAATCGGTTGAAATTGTGGCGTCCTCAGCCCCTGCAAAATATGCAAATCGGCTATAGAGTGACCATGCATCGGAAATCGGTTCGTGTCCAAACTGGTAATGTACCAAGCTCAGAGGTCACACGATCGTAGACACCGAACTTGGCCCGAAATGTTTTAGGATTCCGTAGCAAAACAAGGAACAGTTGTGGACTTTTGGTTTCAGCCGCGGGTTAAACCCGGCTGTCAGAAGGTCTTACTTTTAGCACAAGTAAAGGAAACAAACCGAAAACCGTGAATTTGTTTGTGGTTACATCACAAAAAAATAATTAAAATGTGTCAATAATTATTTTCAAAGTAAGATAACTATACCAATTGGCGTGCCATAATATGAAAGGGCTCTACCTGTACATTCTACTACTGATTTTTATTTATTTTTATGCATTTATCGTGCAAAATGTCGGAAAAAATACCCGAGTACGGAACCCTCGGTGCGCGTGTCTGACTCGCAATTGGCCGGCTTTTTAATCTCAGAAATTCTTTTCCCCGAAATACTAATTAATTCTCACAACATAATTAGCTGAATGACTATATTAATTTTCTCTGCGAGGATTCGTTGTAATGGGAAGTAAAACAAAAGGTCAAAGACTTTCTTATCTTTGATGAAGGATGCGTCGGAGTCCAAGAACCCGGAAAAGCCGTTTATGGAAGTTTAATGATGTCGAAACCGCAATTTTCTTGGCACGTCGGTCCATCTTTTGTAATGAATATTTGTTTAATTGTGCTAAAGGCGGAAATCCAAAAGGGCGTAGGTTAAAGTTGATTGCGTTATCTACAATCCAGTTGGACATGTCATGTGCCTTTTAAGGATCACCACATCTCATGATTATCCGGATGATTCGCTCAGTGATCATCACTGAATGAAAGCGATCAAGCTCATTTGATATTTATTTTTAATCCATAGAAGGCTTTCTGCGAAAAATTATTCTAAACTATATGATGTCCGCGACATCATCCGAGTGGATTTAGGTTTTCTTAAAAATCCTGTGGAAACTCTTTGAATTTACAGGATGAAAAGTTGCCTATGATAATTTCGGGTTTGCAAGCTACGAGGCCATATAAATCGGTTAAACGGATGGGCATTTATGAATCCCGTAGGAACTGTTTGATTTTCCGGGGTAAAAAGTAGCCTATGTCCTTCCCCGGGATTTAAGCTAACTCTGTACCAAACATTAAAATCGGTTTAACTGTTGGGCCGTGAAAAGCTAGCAGACAGACAGACATACAGACACACTTTCGCATTTACGACATTAGTATGGAAGTATGGATTATCATCAGTGAAACAGTGCAACATTCAGCATGCGATATGCACTGCTCGCCCTCCCACTGATAATCATGCAGGAAAAGGCAGCTACCAAGCAAGCAATACGCACCACCACCATGCAACATCACACAAATCCCACTCGACGCACGTTTCGCCCTATGCGTGAATGGGATTTGTGTGGGGCTGCTTGGTGGCTGGCTTTTTCTGCATGTTTATCAGTAGGAGGGCGGGTGGTGCATATCGCATGCTCCATGTTGCACCATACAGATTTGTTTGGTTTAGCGGATTATAGCAAATTAAGGTTTTGGTTCATGGACTTCCGCAAAGTAAAGCCTGTTTCTATACAAAATAAATGGATATGTTCGCGATGTACGAAAGAGCGCAGCGCGGATGAAAGAGTCGTCGCCCTTGACAGCGAGATCTTTCACCAGTGTCGACATTCTACCGACCAATGAACTATTGCAGTCTGAGAGACCACAGCGATATTTTTTATACGACGAGTGCAGGAAAAATTGTATTTTTGCAATTCAAGCAAGCGAACAAGCTCTCTTTGCGTGTTTTACCGCCTTTATAATGGAGAATGCTCTGAAGAACTATTTGACCTGATTCCACCCTCCCTTTTCTACAACTGCACCGCACGCCACCGCAAGTAATTTCACCCTCACCATCTGGGTGCCTGGTGCACTTCGACCGCCCGGAATCAACTCCCATCCGCAGTGTTCCCACTAGATTACAACGTGGGGTTATTCAAGGGGCGGACGAACAAATTCCTGAAAGGCCGGCAACGCATCGGCGGTACCTCTGGCGTTGCAAATATTCATGGGCGGTGGTAATCACTTAACATCAGGTGACCCGCCTGCTTATTTGTTAGTTTTATTATTTAAAAAAAAAATGATTGAGTGTTCTCTATATTATTACTACTAACTAACAATCTGATATTAAAAAACTTGAACTTACCGACTGGTCTATCCACGGACAGCCTAAAACGGTGTGTGTATAGGCTGTGCGTTAATAGGTCGGGCAGTAGGTACAAGTCTGCCAGTAAAAGTCTTTTATACGTAAGTAGGTATAGATAATTCTGACTTTATTCAGTCCTTCATTCAAAGCCTGATCTATCGTTGCACAGCTCAAACTACTAGATGTATCAGGCTGAAATTTGGCATGCAGGTGTGACGTAAACATCCGCTAAGAAAAGATTTTTTTAATACAACCTCTAAGAGGGTAAAATAGGGGTATGAAATTGTACCTAGACCACGCGGACGAAGTCGCGGGCATAAGCTTGTATCTATATGACGTCATTCTGATAAAAATGTGAATTCAAATTCAAATTCAAATTATTTTTATTCAATTAAACTTTTACAAGTGCTTTTGAATCGTCAAAATAATCTACCACTGGTTCGGAATGCTGTTCCTACCGAGAAGAACCAGCAAGAAACTCGGCGGTTGCTCTTTTCAAATGTACAATTTACAATAATATGCCATACTGTATACAAGCAATTGCAGCGCCGTGTATTGCTAGAGCGAGTCAAATCCAAGCTTTTTTGTCATTTACATAATCTTCGATTGTATAATAAGCTTTTTTCAGGAGCATACTTTTAATAGATTTTTTAAACTTGTGTAAAGGCAAGTCTAAAATTGATTGAGTGAACGTATTATTAAAACGAAAGGGGATGATATTTATTGGAATGCCCCCTAAACTATTTTTTTCTAAAAAATGATCTATCGGTGTACTAATGTTAGCGGCTAGCTCTCAGCCTATAATATATATTACGATAGATCGCCTTTCTTTGGAGGAAGTTTTCGCATTGGTGCGGTAGATATTAGCACACAACGGTTTTATCTGTTTTTAATAGTTGAATGTTGCATCAATATTTTTTTGTAATAAACATTAATGTTTGTGATGCGCATATTATTAAATTGACTCAATGAGACATTGTATATTATAAAGTTACACAAAATTGACTCAAAGATAAATTATAAAGTTACTCAAATATTTTTTTTTATATCTAGTTTTCAATTTAAACATACTGTGTAACGTATACCTCTGTGTAATAGTAACAGGTTTTGTATTTTGTGCTGAATTTCAATTTTACAGCTCTAATATAGTCAAATATTTAAGAAAAATAGACAGACGGACTGGACGAAAGAAAGAAAATATGTCCAGCGTATTTAGACCTGGAGAAAATCATATTTCAACTTACCATCTTTCATTCTCCGTAGAGCGTCAGGAACGGCTTTTTTGAGGCAGTCATTGATTTTGGTGTCTCTCTGCTGACACCGCAAAAAATCGCTCGCTGAAATAAAAGAAAATAAACATTTTAGTCACAGTTTCCTAGCAGAAGTCACTAAAAAGCTTTCTTTATCTGCTTAGGGCGATTACCGCACTGCATCCGATCCGAATCCGTGAAAATACGTTCCGAAGTAGTCATAGAACTATTTGTATGGTAGCTTACGCACTAGCTCCGACTTCTTTTATCCAAGTTATCTCCGTCATCCGTGAGAATTTCTCGGATGTGCCTTGGATTCAAATCGGACGTATCACGTAGATATGTCAAAGATGGACCACTGAATAGCTTAGTTTTGGATCAGAGATCGAATTAGTGGGTAAGCAATATCCGAGTTCGGCCCGAGATTCCTGGATTCGGATCGGTTGATTTTGTAACCGCTCCTGTAAAAGCTCTTAATGATTTTCTGGTCAGGGGCTGAACTGAACAGGGAGTTTTTATTCTTCATGTTCTATCACCCAGTAATACATATATTCTACTAATATTGATACATAAAAGTAGTTCTACCGATTCTAAAGATCTTATAGCACAAATAAAGAAAAATTTCGAAAACTGTGAATTTGTAGTTTCATCACAAAAAATAATTAAAATGTGTTCATGAAAAAATTATTGGTATTTTTAATTTTCCAGGTAAGATAACTAACTATACCAAGTGGGGTATCATATTATGACAGGGCTTTACGTTAATTTTAAAACAGATTCTTTATATTTTTATGCATAATAGTTTTTAATTTATCATGCAAAATGTCAAAAAAAATACTCAAGTACGGAACCCTCGGTGCACGAGTCTGACCTGCACTTAGCCGGTATTTCCCGCAATCAACCAGCAGGGTTGTGAGTCGATGCTTGCAATTTTGAGAATAGGTGTAGGTAATGGAAAATAACAAGAGACTTTCATCACGGAACAGTGCAATCCATATTTCATACAAACCAGGCGCCAGCCAAGGCCGTTGGTGCATTGGGCAACAGCTCTACCGACCACGGAAGATTTCGTTGACGCAAACTTTATGAAACAGCGCGCCAATATTTTGTGCCGGCCGGTTTGAGCACGTGTTTACGTGTTTTTTTTTTATTCAGCTACCAGTTAGCCCTTGACTGCAATCTCACCTGGTGGTAAGTGATGAATGATGATGCAGTTTAAGGCTGTTAAACACCGTTAATTCTGACCACACCGCTGTTAGATTTTATACATTGACGTAAGATTTTTTACACTTTTACTATCTCCCAAAGCCACCATGATTCAAACTTCATAGTTGCTGATCGTTAATAAAACAACGAAGGTCTGGCACGTACTGGCTCTTAGTCCATACCAGTGAGCTTGAGATTATTTCAATGGTCAAAGTTCACAGTTTTTGCAACTAGACCGTTTACTGGGCCGCCGTAAAGTGACGTTTACTTTCTCAACAGACTATTGCATGTCGAAAATATGCGGTGATGCAAATCAAACATGTTCTACACGTGACATTACACGTGATAAAAAGACGAAATGTCAGATCTCAGATCCAGTTCAAGGTTTGAGGAACGAAATGCAGACGCCTTTCACGAGGGTTATTGTTTATGTCTTTTGTTACAAATTACTATGGCGCATGACTTAGTATAGGTGATTGCATATAACGCATAGAATTCAAAGTTAATATAACAAATAGCTAATAGTTTTGTAACAAAGTATAACTTTACAAAACCATGTACAAGTTGTGATATCATAACATAATGCATGCCAATAAGCAGAATTTGGCTGTACCCTTTTTGTTTTTGTAACATCTCCACTTTTTAACCCCGACCCAAAAAGAGGAGTATTATAAGTTTGACGTGTGTATCTGTGTATCTGTCTGTGGCATCGTAGCTCCTAACTAATGAACCGATTTTAAATTAGGCTTTTTTTTGTTTAAATCGAGGGTGATATAAATTTTTAATTTACACTTGTTACCCATATTATAATATTCGCAATAAAGAAATAATTGAATTGAAATTGTATCTCGAGACAGCGTGCCGCCAATTTATAAGCAGCTTTCTCAAACAAAACTAAGTACCTACCTTGATATCATAATTAGGTTTTTCCGAATTAGGATAACGTACCCAATTGCTGACGCCGCACCAATTAAATATTATCAAGCACCTACGCGAAAGTTTGTTTATGGTTTTTACATAACTATATTAAAAACATGTGGAGGAATTTATATTTTTCACAATCACAACAATCTAATCGGCAAACTTTTAAAATCCTGAACTTCATTCGGGCTTTGCGGAAGTTCAATTTATTTGGTTTGAATTTATTTATTTGGTAAACTTTATTGCACACAAACGTATACAGAAAATATTAGAAGAAACTCGATGGTGCAAATGGTGGTAGAAAGGATGGTGATAGAAGTTCATGATATTCAAGGAACCAAAAGCTCAATTTGCTATAGTTCGTTGAAACAGACCCATCCGCTTGCCTAGTGGATTTTAATTCAACCCCACCCCAATTGGGGACAATTTTCACCCCAGTGACGGATATAATTTTTTCTCGGAAAAATCATTGTTCACATGGATTTTAAACAATCTTAATCCACGCGGGTGAAGTCACGGGTATCACTACGTATTTATTATTTGTATATTTTATATACCTGCGTTATTTTGGAAATTTGCTTATTTGAACAAAAAATGGCCTTCACGAAGACTTGTTGTTATGTGTTACTTTTGTTTATTAGGTACAATAAAATGTGACTCGTTTCATTGGAATAATAAATTATAGTGTCAATAATAAATAATCATAATCATAAAGATTAATCTATGATAAATAGATTTTCCTTATTGCAAAATGAATCCATCATAGCTCTATCCTGAAGTTTTAATTTTGTAGGTCTACCTAAGATTTTTGTATGTTTAAATCTTGACTGAGCTAACGTATTGAATTATTTCTTTTTTTATCGAATATCCTTTTTTTTCTCTCGTCTGGCTTTACACTGATTAGCCAATGTCAAGTTTGTAGTTATTTACAAGTTAGGGAAACTATATAGTAGAGTATGGACTTCGTTTGTGCCGGCGCCCGCCGACATACACGCGGCGCCCCTTTAGAGCGCTTCCCAGTCAGATTCACCACCAATAAACATCAGCAGAACACAAAAACCGGCCACTTCTAACAAAAAAACACTCCAAAAAGTCACAACACGCGCGCCAGCAAACGCCACCACAGACGAAGTCTATCGAATATCTAAATATTCAAAAGGTCAAAGGTTACTAACTGACTGACTGATGCGCAGATCTCCTCTCAGAATGAGGACGATTTGGCCATAACCACGCTGTCCCAGTGCGGATTGGCAAACTTCAGACACCCTTGAGAGCATTATGGAGAACTCTCAGGCATACAAGTTTCCTCACGATGTTTTCCTTCACCGTTACAGCAAGTGATGATTGTTTGGTTACAAGTGTAAATTTAAAATTTATCATACCCCCGACAAGTACAGACAGTTACAGTAACTAGAAAAGAGCTGATAACTTTCAAACGGCTGAACCGATTTTCTTGGATTATAGCTAAGAACACTCTCGACAAAGCCACGTTTCAAACAAAAAAACTAAATTAAAATTGGGTCATTAGTTTAGGAGCTACGATGCACAGATACACACGTCAAACTTATAATACCCCTCTTTTGGGTCAGGGGTTAAAAACGAATATAATTCCGAAAATTTAGAGCTGTGTATATTTCCGAAAATGTGTTCCCGGGATTGAACCCCGAACCTCCCAAGGTTGGCTACCACTAGGTATCACTGCTTAGTTATGATACCATCGACAACTCATTATCATTATACCATTTTCGAATGGAGTCAATGACATACGCACCATTGTTTTTTATTATGGGCTATGATTACTTTAGTCTATAGTGGCTATGGTAGTTATACAGTAGTTATATAGTGATTAGTGCTAGTTTCTGAAGGATTATGGAATAAACGTGGGTATACTTCTAGTAGGTAAATTATGAAGTAAAGGTCATGTAATAGTACGTAAAATAAGCATAACTAGCTTAAGGGTAAACTCCTTAGGCACTTCTCTATACAAACGTATAACGCCTTTTCTATTATTTGTTGTTCTAGATCTATAAATAGGCCATATATCGATTTATCTCTCCTTTGCCCTAAAATATGTCCTAAATCCTATATCTATGCCCTAAAATAAGAAACATAGTACAATAATTGTAGCTGTTTCTTTTAAAAGTTATGGTCCTTGAAAAATTTCTATTTTAGGGCAAATTTTGAGGCAAATTCATATGTTAACAAACTATATAAGAGACTAGAAAATTGACAAGTGTAAATTAAAAATTTATAACACCCCCGACGATCCAAAGTATCTGAGTTTTCCAAAACATCATTTTCAAATAAGTAATTATGTATTTAGGCAACGTCCATCTTGACAGCTTGACATTTGTCAATTGACATAATATTATGAACCTATCGGATATCTAACCTTCTTTTCTACAAGAAAACTAGAAAAGAGCTGATAACTCTTAAACGGCTGAACCAATTTTTTTAGATTATAGCTAAGAACACTCTTGATCAAGCCACCTTTCAAACAAAAAAAACTAAATTAAAATCGGTTCATTCGTTTAGGCGCTACGATGCCACAGACAGATACACAGATACACAGATACACAGATACACAGACACACAGATACACAGATACACACGTCAAACTTATAACACCCCTCTTTTTGGGTCGGGGGTTAAAAAATGAATAATTTCATGTCACAGTTTACTTCAGAATAATTTCAAATGTCTTTAGTTTGTGGATTTTTTTGCAATTTGGCAAACTTCAGAGAGTGACATAGGCTACTTTTTTATCCTGGAAAATCAAAGAGTTCCCATGGGATTTAAAAACCTAAATCCACGCGGACGAAGGCGCGGGCATCAGCGCGAAAAAATAAATGATTATGATTACTACAGACTGTAGAGTACCTACTTACCGAGAAAGACGCTACCCCTCGGCTCTGCTGGTGTGCCTTGCGCCTTAGAAATCACTTTCACGGCTTGGACTGTATACTGTAGTATATTTTCACGAGTCACGACCTAGCCTAACACCTCACTCCCCAGAGATAGTGTGGCGTAACATCGAAAGTGAATTGCATAATGGGATATTGCACTCTGCATCAAGGTGGAAGCATTTGAAATTCATACCTATTGTGTTAAACATAAGACAGCTATTTACTTAAGCATTCAGTACAACAAGTACTTAGATGGGTACGTCATTTTGTATAGAATAAATCATGTATAATGAATATTCTAGCTTTTAATTTTTAGGAGGTTTATTTAAGACTTGCAATGGTCTATGATTCTGAGACTTATTATATCTAACCTTATTATAAATGTGAACGTTTGTCTGTTTGTCTTTAATCACGCCACACCGGAGTAAGCAACGGATCAATATGGTTTTTACATTCTTTTAGTTGAAAACCTGGGGAGTGACGGCTACTTTTGATCTCAGAAAATCAAATCTATTAAGCAACATTGTGATTTGTATAATATAGTGTAAATCTATGGTCTTTATTGACCCCATTAAGAACGTCGTCGCTATGTGACTTACCGAACGACTATCGATCTAGATTGATTAGGTATTAATTTCAGCCATAAGTAGGTAAGTATTATGATTACTCATCCTCAGAGAAAATTTTGGGGCTATACCTGGAGCCTTTCCTAACGGATTATGCGGATGGCTGTATAAAGAAATGTCGCAATTTTCACCGGCCGGTTGCAATGAGAATGCCAGATAAAAATTATGCCTTATACCTTTTATCTTAAGGTACATATTCGTGAGCAACTCTGGTATTGCCCCATACTTGGAACGTATGTGCGAAGGTCAGAACCGGTGTAGTTACAAATCAGCTGTAGTTGTATTTACACACAACATCGTCATAAATGGAAGGCATTTCTCTAGAATGTACATTCACAACCACCTTTTTTTCCGCTGGTAAAAATGCAGTTACGCATCCCGCACAAAAGCGGGTATGTGAGACTCACTGGCAATGCTATAGCATACTACAGCATGTACCCACTAAAAACCTAGAGGTACCGTCCGCGTCAGGTATGAGACGTCCCGACGTTGAACCAGCACAGGCTTACACCAAATTCCTAGTGCGGGACAAGGTGAGCATAATGTCTCCTTCTTCTCCCCTGTCTTCTTCTGCAGAGCGGGTGGGAGTCAGCGTCCACCTCTCGCTCCTGAGATTCTAGTGATTTCTAAATTTTGGTCTCATCTGGTGGGAGGCTTCTGTCGTGGCTAGTTACCACCCTACAAGAAAGCCGTCCTGCCAAGCAGTTTAGCGTTCCAGTACGATGACACGTAGAAACCGAAGAAATGTATGGGTTTAGTAAAACTGCCATATTCCATCATCATCATTTTGATGGGTACAGAGTTAGCTTAAATCACGGGGACGGGGGGATTACTTTTTATCCCGGAAAATCAAACAGTTCCAACGGGATTCTTTAAGGTACATCCGTTTAACCAATTAATAGGTACAGAGGTAGTTTGCGTCCCGGAAATTGACATCTAAGTAATTTTTTATACCGGAAAAGCAAAGAGTTCCAACGGAATTTTTTAAATACCTAAATCCACGCGGACGAAGTCGCGTGCATCATTTAAAAGGAATTCGGCAAATAAAATATTCACTTGTTTATCAAAAACATGTCCTTTTGATTATAATTCATTCCAAATTTCAGCGCAATCCGTTCAGTAGTGTATGCGTGAAGGAGTAACAAACATACACACATACATACCTACACCCAAACTTTCCCCTTTATAATATTAGTGTGAAGTGTGGTTTACTCATGGCCTAGGAAAAAGCTTAACCTTAACCAAACAGGCCTAAACCAACAACCTCTGAAGGTCGGGCAGTTAAGGCACGACAATAGCATTCAAACAATCGACAATGCACACATTTACATTCAACCTGGCGAGCTGCAAGGACGAGCCTCCTTAATATAGCCTAAACGTGCTATGAGACATATTCAAAACCATTGAATTAAACTACCTACCAGCACCGGCTAGCCTATATTATCTACTAGTAGGTAGTTGTGATTGCCCTATCTATACATAGGTAAAGTTTGTAAGTTTGCTCGTAGGAAGTAATCTCTTGAACTACAGAACCGATTTTGAAAATTCTTTCACCAGTGGAACGCCACATTATACCCGAATGGCACAAGTTAGATTTTATTTTAGAAAAAATTAGAGATCCCTATGAAAATTGTAATAAGCTACCCGTGCTAGCCGGAGCGGGTCACTAGTTTTCAAATAAAATCCAACATTTAGCCACTTCTGCTACGTCTATTGTGACTCTACCACCAGTTTGGAATGCATGTTCTACTGAAAAGAGCCAGCAAGAAACTTGGCAATTGCTCTTTTCAAATCAGTAGGTACCTACCATCTTATGGGCAACTGAAAACTCAGTCAGTTGCTTCCACGCATCTTTGTTACTAAGGAATTCCAGTGGTGATAACTTTGGTGAAGGAAACCACCGTGGGAAACCTGCTTGCCTGAAAGTTCTCCATGATGTTCTCAAAGTAAAGCTGGATCTTTAGGGTTCCGTACCTCAAAAGCAAAAACGGAACCCTTATAGGATCACTTTGTTGTCTGTGTGTCTGTCTGTCTGTTTGTCTATCTGTCTGTCTGTCCGTCCGTCCGTTGTGTCTTTCAAACATATAGGGTACTTCCCATTGACCTAGAATCATGAAATTTGGCAGGTAGGAAAGTCTTATAGCACAAGTGCAGAAATAAATCTGAAAACCGCGAATTTGTGGTTACATCATTAAAAAAAAAATTAAAAGGTGTTTCAATTTTCAAAGTAAGATAACTATGCCAAGTGGGGTATCATAATATGAAAGGGCTTTAATACCTGTACATTCTAAAACAGATTTTTATTTATTTTTATGCATAATAGTTTTTGATTTATCGTGCAAAATGTCGAAATAAATACCCGAGTACGAACCGTCGGCGCGCGAGTCTGACTCGCACTTGGCCGGTTTTCTATATTACTACCGGAGCGTATACGTGCGTAGTATCGTAGTATCGTATTATTGTAATGTCATAATTGTCATAATTTTTTCTAAAGTTTGTAAGTGTGCCATTTTATCCCTGCCCTACCTTAACGTCTCTGTATTGATATTTATAGTAACAATGCGACAACATAACGGAGTCTAGTTATATTTAATCTGCTATCTCGTATAAGTATTTAACGTAATTACCCGCGGTAATTGGAATGTGGACAATAAACAATAGATTGCACAAAAAACGTGGATTACAACAAACGCAAAAAGATTGATTTCGTGTGTAATAAATAATAACATTGATAATGTCACTTAATTACTCAAATGACCTTAACCGAGTTAATTATTTAGTTTATTAGGTACAGGAAAACATCGCGAGGAAGCCTGCATGGCTGAGAGTTCCCCATAATCTTTTAAAAGATACTTATATTATACTCGTATGTGAAGCCTATCAATCCGTACCTAACCACTTCCACTAACGCACTAACTACATAGGCTTAACCACTTGCTAAGTAAATCATCCGTAACTTAGCCGTGGCAGACTAGTGGTTATAAAGACGTCCGCCTCATATTCAGGTCATAGGGGGTTCGATCCTGGGCACGCGCCTCTAATTTTTGGGAGCTAAGTGCGTTTTAAGAAATTAAATAGTACTTGTTTTAACGGTGAAGAAAGTGATTAAACCTGTACATAATCCGCGACAGGTTGATATGGCAATGGGGGTATGAGGCTTGGGGACGCCCCGCACACCCGCACGTCACCCTCGCGTCACACTCACACGTCAACCTGTCGCGTAGTAACTTTAATACAGTGGACCCCCGGTAATCCGACAAACGTTTTGCAGGACAGTGTCGGACTATCGAATTTTTCGGATTATAGAGTACTGGCTAAGACCCCCTATAGTCCGGCGTTTTTTATTTAAGAGTACCTTGTAATCCGACAAATTAAAGATCCACCGATAATATTCTATTATGTCAAAAGTAAACCACATCACATCACACTAATATTATAAAGGGTAAAGTTTGTGTGTATGTGTATATGTATGTGTGTGTATGTTTGTTACTTCTTCACGCAAAAACTACTGAACGGATTCTGCTGAAATTAAGAATGGAGATAGATTATCCCCTGGATTAGCACATAGGCTACTTTTTATCCCGGAAAATTAAAGTGTTCCCACGGTATTTTTAAAAAACCTACATCCACGCTAACGAAGTCGCGGGCATCAGCTAGTTCAATAATAAAATAAACTTGTCGGATTACAGGGCGTGCCGGATTAGACAGGGGCCGGATTACCGAGGGTCCACTATATATCTGAAAGTTCTCTTCATAGGTATCAGTGGTGCCTGCCTGAAGTCTACCAATCTACACTTGGCTAATGTAGCGGACCAAGGCCTAAGCTCTTCACATTCTGAGAGGAGACCCAAAATAAGCTATTTACTCTAATAAGCCTGATTTGAAAAAAAAAACACATAAATATTATTAAAGTAACATAATTATTATGACTATGTAAGTATTATGTATAAGTGTAGTCAACTCAAAATCGATCCCAGAACTTTTTATATATTCACAGCATTGCATAAAGAAGGTTGTCATAAGAATAAGAATGAAGACGACAGACGTTTCATTTCACGGAAACCAAGAGAACCTAAAGTCACCTACATTTACTCTTCCGTATTGTAAATAGGAACGTGTTTGTTGTTCTTATTTACTTTAATGCTCTATTAAAGGTCCTATCCCTGCATTCATATGCCTATTTTAAAATGTAATGCAAATGTATAAACTTCACCTATAACGCCCGGTGCATATAAAAACGCAACCTACTTTGAATACTAACTGACACTTTTTATAACAATAAAATATTTTGATTCGTCATATTGATCATCGACGCTAGGTAACTAAAAATAATTATAATTTTTTTTTTTCAACATAATATACGTAGGTAACACATTCACACAATCATATTTTAACCCCCAACCCAAGAAGAGGGGTGTTATAAGTTTGACGTGTGTATCTGTGTATCTGTCTGTGGCATCGTAGCTCCTAAACTAATGAACCGATTTTAATTTAGTTTATTTTGTTTGAAAGGTGGCTTGATCAAGAGTGTTCTTAGCTGTAATCCAAGAAAATCGGTTCAGCCGTTTGAAAGTTATCAGCTCTTTTCTAGTTACTGTAGCCTTGTCGGGGGTGTTATGAATTTTTAATTTACACTAAATTGTATCCTCATTTTTTTTTTGATCAGATTGGCACAATCTTTTGAGAACATAATGGAGAAATCACAGCTGAATGCAATTATTACAGGAATATTTTCCTTCACCATTAAAGCAAGTTGCTTAAAACGGACATAGCTTTAAAAAAGTTAGACTAGAGGTGCGTGGTTGGGATCGAACCCTGGACTACAAGGCCGAGGTTTTAACCACTAGGCTAAGACTGTTTTTTATAGATATACTCGTAACAGCACATAAGTAGCCCGTTATATAGTCAATAGGTATAGAGCTAAAGTTTGCACATACCTAATGCAAATTTTCCTCAATTTGCTTTTATCTTGAAAACACCGTATTGTTTTCCTTCTCTATTGAGCTCTTTTGATTTATGTTTGCGAAGTTAATGGGATGACCTAATATTTACATGTACCTACTCCTTACAAAACATGTTTTATTACCATTTACATTATGTGCTTGATTTAAATATAATTATGGTACCTACCTATTTAACTAAAAGTAGTATCTGCGCATGATTTTAATCACTTAATCAGTCTTCAACCATTTAAATCCTAACACATAATAGGCACCTTATAAGTAACAACGTAAAACGAGTATTTCTGAGATCATACTCTACTTAATAATACTCACGATGCAATCACACCGATTTGTTAGTCCATTGTGGCGTGATTGAAGGACCAACCAAAAAAAACTTTTGCACTTATAATATTCCTAGAGATAGATAGATGTACATAAACAACAGAAATTTATTAAGCTGAAACTTTTTAATTTTGAATTGTGACTCAGCGTAAAAAACAGCTTTGTTTGATCTTATAACACAAAACTTATACTTATACTAGCTGTGCCCGCGACTTCGTTCGCGTGGAATAGTGACTTTTCGGGCAGCGTGATTCTTTAAATTGACATAACTTTTTTACGTATATTTATGAACCGATTGACATGAAATAAACACTAAATGTTAGGTGAAGCTTACTACAATATATTATTGAAAACCGTATCTAAATCGAATAAGCCGTTTCTGATATTAGCGTGCACAAACACACAGACGAACAGACAAAAAAATTAATTACAATTTCGGGTTCGGCATCGATATAATAACAACCCCTGCTACTTTTTTTTTATATATATTTTCATTGTACAGACACCACTTTTCTACAATTTTATTATATGTAGTATAGATTAAGCAAAACAAAGTATATAGGCAAGTACAATTTGGAACATAGTTGATGTCTTACAAGCAACCAATCAAGGCAAGTATTTCCTAGAATGAACTCATACTGTCCAGATTTAAATAAATAAAAAAACTCGTCTAATAAAGATGTTTAATTCTTTTCATTTTTACAGAAATCCAAAGTAAAATATTTCAATTTACTTCACTCAATAAACTTCTAAGTGATATATTAGCCACGAACTCGTTGAAGTCTTTTGTATGAGAGAAAGAAAAGCAGAAATATTCGGTTTGCTAAATTAATTTAATAATAATATATTTGAAGGTATACTAAATTATAATTTTTAAGAAAGTAAATAACATTTTTAATTACATTTAATTTAATTATTATTAGAAAGGCAAAAGTTTGTGTGTATGTTTGTTACTCTTTCACGCAAAAACTACTGGACGGATTTGGCTGAAATTTGGAATGGAGATAGATTATAACCCGGAATAACACATAGGCTTCTTGTATCCCGAAAAAACAATGAGTTAACATGGGATTTTTAAAAAACCTATAACCACGCGAATGAAGTCGCGGGCATCAGCCAGTATTACAATAAAATAAATAAAATAAATAGATAATAGTCATTTAGTAGATACATCAAGAGTGAATGGGCAACTTCTAGGCAAGCGCTGTCCATCTTAGGCTGCATCATCACTTGCTGGCAGGTCTGATTGCAGCCAAGCGCTAGTCTAAATAATTTAATTAAAAAAAAATACATCCGGAATACTATGCTAAACCAATGTACCGACGCGCATTGCATAAAATGTGTTATTAGATACCTACTTTATAACAGTTAACATTGTTGGTTACGCGATCTTAGCGTTTAACTATTTCCTAGGTAACTAGTGTCTGTTATATGCTATTATTTAATAGGTTAATGATAGCCTTATTATGTAGAGGTATTTTCGTATCAGAACCAGATAGCAAAATTTATTTTCCTCTATTTATTTTTAACCCCCGACCCAAAAAGAGGGGTGTTATAAGTTTGACGTGTGTATCAATGTATCTGTCTGTGGCTTCGTTGCTCCTAAACTAAGGAACCGATTTTAATTTAGTTTTTTTTGTTTGAAAGGTGGCTTGATCGAGAGTGTTTTTAGCTTTAATCCAAGAATCCAAAATGAATTAAGACTTTGGACTTTACCTAATCAATATATCTCACGATAGTTTAAAGTCTTAAAAGGTAAACCAAAAATGTGCTCTTCTTAAAATTTTAAGTTCTGAGTGGCTTTATGATGGCAAAGATCTTTAATAAACTGTTAAGTAGCCATTTTGCTTGCTATTTTGGCCAATATCTTGGAAGACCCTTTAGTACTCTAATCTTTGCGGATAACGCAATCAACTTTTTACCTTGGTTGGTTTAATCTTTAGGAAAATTCTTTTTTTCTTATATATAATATTGTGCGTGGGTGAAATATACCTTAGATGAACTTGAACAAACAAATAAGAACTTTATTAATAAGTGCAAGTTTAATAATTAATTCTTTTAATCCAATTACTTACGTACAAGTGCAAAAAGGGGTTTACTAACAACCAACGTAGTTTATCTCTCATTTTAATACTAACCAAACAAACTCAATGAAATTTTGAAGATACGTTCTAAAACCTAATGTCTGTGTCTTGGTTTTCCAGATTTCCGTTAAAATATTTCGTTTTAAAGTTATACGTGCTCAAGATTTACATACGTATCATTAAAACCGTGTAACTTTAAAATAAAACATTTTTAGGGAATTCATTATAACAAAAGGATAAAATGTTTATTTAAAAAAAAAGAATAGGTAGTTCAAATACAAGTGCACTTAAACTTTTTGAGATTTAATGACTGCAGTTACAAAACAATTACCTTCACCTCATAAAATAACATAATAATAAAAACTTACGCAATTCATACTCCGCCGCCGCTAACGTAAAAGCGGTGAATAAAAATATTAAAAACATTTTTTTTTTCACTTGGCACAGCTGAAAAGTTTTTCGCCGAGTTCCCGAACGGATGTTGGATTTTTGAAAAGAGAATGCGCGTGCGATGTATGTCATGAACTGAGACCGCGCGCGGGCAACCATAGATTATATATTTATTTTTCGCGCGTTTATTGCAGAATGGAGGTGCTTCGCAAACTAGTTCTTGTCTCACAAGTTGATGTCATATTATGTTTTAACTACGGACACAACTAAATATTACTATTGAGAATCGAACATTCCATATTTTATCCAACTTTAAGCAATTAAATATCACTTGCTTTAACGGTGAAGGAAAACCTGTTGAAACCAGTATACCTGAGAGCTTCCTATAATGTTTTCAAAGGTGTGTGAAGTCTACCCATCCACGTTTGGTCATCGTGGCGGAATATGGCCTAGACCCTTTACATTCTGAGAAGAGACCAGTGCTTAGTAGTGGGCTGGCGATGGGTTGATGACACTGATGCTTAAATTTGGAAAAAACTCATGTTCCAGCGATTAGAGACCGCCCGCGGCTTCGTTTTCCAAGGAAAGAAATTCCATGGAAAACATCGCCATTGTAAAGGGAATCTCTATGCACACTTTTCTTGGTCCAACGGCTTGGACTGGGTGTCAGTCAGTCAGTCAGGATTTTTTTTTTTAATTTTGCGTATTTCCGGAACTTGTCGCTAATCAATAAAAATGTCTGCTGAGTTTCATGGCGGTTCTTTTCAGGATATTTACGCCATAGTCTACCACGCTGGCCAACTGTGAATTGGCAAACTTCACACACCTTTGAGAACATTACGGAAAACTTAATTCAGGCATAATAATCAATCAATATACTCGTGATTGATAATTCCGAAAGAGTTATACATTGTAATACAATTTCTAGTTTGAGGGTCCCAAACTAGGATAACCAGTGACTTGGGGGCACATACTATATTTTTTTTTATACTAGCTATACCTACTAGGTATATAAAGTATAAAATAATATATAAAATAACAAAGATAACATTATAATGAGGATAAGTAAGGCAGGAAGGTAGCCTTCAACATTATGCAATAATATACAACGAAATAGGTAAATACTATAAAACGAAACATAATATTCTTTTGCCTAGAAACATATTATAATTTATACTTAATAGCCGGTCTAGTTGGCCTACATGAATTAAATATGTTTATTTATCTTTATTTTCCGAGAATTAATAAACCGCAGCAGTATTTAGACATTAAGTATAATTTAAGTAGTTTTTGTTTATTTATTTTATTTAAACATCTTTATTGTTAACAAAATTACAAAGATTAAAAACACAGGATACATTAAAAAAATGTATCTGATTTAATAGAATTTTTGATGATAATAAAATAGGTAGAGTACCAATGAGCTGATTTTATTTTTAATTTTTAATTTTATTTTACACAACTTTTGGTTTCAAAAACTAATAAAGTATCTTTAGGCATTTGTCCTAATTTGGAGGAGCTCCGGACGGGGTTTTGCATACTGTCCTAGTCTTAGAAATTTATATCAAGTAGGTAAGTAATCCATTTTAAAGGCTACTGGAAATACTGATTGATAAAAATATTGAATAACAAGACTGAGGTTGTTTTTTTTTCATATTATTTTTATTTTTTATATTTTCATTATTTCTTGAGTGATTAGAGAAAAAAAAAACTGTTTAATTTTTAGATATCTCCGTTTTCAAAGTTTAAGTTAGTCTGCATTCACAAATAAATAATTTATTTCATTAATGAGGTAAAAAAGAATAGACCTAGGTTTTTGAGCCCTCGGTCCCAGTTAATAGATTTTGTAAATAGTGACCTCAACTCTAGCGGCGACGCTCTTCCATTTTTTTCAGTTTTTCAATTTCAGCCGCACAAAACTGAGTTCGGTAGTTATCAAAAATACTCCACTTCACAATTTGCCTCGTCCCATCGCAAAATTTTCCACTGTTAAAAAAAACAATCTTTGGCAATATACGGAAGCGTATTGGTCTATCAACGAGCAAAAAATTATGACGTAGATACTTATAAATAAACAGTAGACAATAAAAAAGTTGAGTCCCAAAAAAATAATGCTCAAACGAACTTGCCTAATAGCTAAGTATAAATAAAGTTCAATCAATATTGTTCTAGAGGCTTCCTTATACGAGACGATCGCAAAATATAAATTAGACCTCAATAATTTTAATAAAATTCGAGCGCCGCATACAATATCTTCAGAGTAATTAATAAATTTATACTATTATAATTTTTAGTTGATAATTGAACTGCTTACCTAGTGGTTTTTATTGGATTTTCAAATAATTATTTTTATTTATTTGATATGCCAACGACAAATTGCAACAACATTCATAATAGTTAAAAATAATTAATTGTAAAGCTTGTCTCTAGAAACTTTTAGTAAGTGCTTTCGAGTAAACGTAGTGTGGGGCGCCATACTACATACATACATAATATGTAGACATACCTACCTCTATATACCTACTTACAATAATAATATACTTACTTCAACTTTAGAACAAAAGCTTTAAGAATGGGAGCGAACTGTCGCGTTGCCTTGAGTATTCAGTTGAGACATTATAGGATTTCAACATACAGACACCATTCGTTACTTTATTTTGTAGGCATTGAAAAATCACACAGTATGACAACTTTTGCTCCAGTTTTTCATAAATATTAGTAATACCACGATTATAAATCAGCTGACGCCTGTCTGTGTCTTGGTTGATTTTCCGGGTTAAAAGTGACCCCTTGACTGCAATCTCACCTGTTGGTAAGTGATGATGCAGCCTAAGATGGAAGCGGGCTAACCTGGAAGGGGTGTGACAATTTTCATTAAACCCATACTCCTTTGGTTTCTACACGGCATCGTACCGGAACGCTAAATCGCTTGACGTGGACGGGTATCAGCCCATTTATAATACTAATAATGGATCTATGTAACTTTTCACTAATAGTATTTCTGATATTTCTGAAAAACTGGAGCAAAAATTTTCACACTATAGGTAATTTTATCAATAGTCAATACGTACCTACATAATATAAGTCGAAGTATGTCTATCTGTTATCATAATTCAGGCTCAATAGCTAAATTGATCTTGACGAAAGGCACAGAGAAAAGAGAGCTTACATCCTGGAGACGGACATAGTGAAACTTTTTGTCCCGGAAAATAGAGAGTTCATAAGTGATCTCTAAAAAAAGCGGTCAAATCCGAGTTGGAGTACCTATCACATGAAGAGTTCCGTACCAGTACAAGAAGAAAAACACTTTTTTTTTCTCTCTCGTCTGGCTTTACAAAGATTAGCCAATGTCAAGTTTGTGGTTATTTGTAACGAGTTAGTTAAACTATACAAGTATGGACCCCGTCTGTGCCAACGCTCGCCGACATACGCACGGCACCCCCTTAGAGCGCTTTCCAGTCAGTTTTAACAAAAAAACACTTCAAAAAGGCAGAGCACGCCCGCCAGCTATTCTATTATTCTATTGTATTATTTGTAGTTCTAGCGGCAATAGAAATACACCTGCGAAAATTTCAACGCTCTATCTATTACGGTTCACGAGATACACCCCGCTGACAGACAGACGGACGGACGAACGGACAGTGAAGGCTTAGTAACAGGTCCCCGTTGGCACCCTTCGGGTATGGAACTCTAAACACCAAAATCTAGTGAGATAAGTATTATTCTGCGCCTATGTGTCTTGAGCCTTATTCGGAAAATATCAATTTACATGAATAACAAGCAATAATTATACAGCCTTCGCCTTGCATATTATTTAACCCGAGTATAACCTTACGATGATGTTATCCGATACAGGATACTAATTACAGACAGACAGACGTGTATTCTATTGAATAATTATTTAGTTTTATTGCTCAAATTAGTAGCTAGATGATGCCCGCGACTGGATTTAAGTTTTTTATAAATCCCGTGGGAACTGTTTGATTTTCCGGGATAAAAGTTACCTATGTCAATTACCGGGTCGTACTCTGTACTCTGTACCGGTCGTTACTCTGTACCTTACACGGATGGGTCTTTAAAACTTTTAAACTGTTGGGCCGTCAAAAGCTAGCAGACAGACAGACACATTTTCGCATATATAATATCAGTATGGATTAGTATGGATAGTATGGATGGATAATTTTATTACGATATTCATGAATATTTAGTATTGCAAATCATGTAAATGGCAACTAGATAAGATAAACTATGTACAGTCGATAAAAGGTGTGATAGCTTAGTGGTCAAAACATCCGCCTCCTATTCGGCAGGTCGGGAGTTCGATTCCGGGCACACGCCTCAAACTTTTCAATGCGTTTTAAGCTGACCACATAATGATGCCTTGATTTCTTGATGTAATTTTTTTTATTCCATTACTTAGCTCGTAACTGTGATCTCACCTGGTGGTAAGTGATGATGCAGTCTATGGTTAAAATCTTTAGAGCGTACCTTGACTTTGCTCAGACTTAGCCTCAGTTAGAGCAAGATAAAATGCCAACAAAATAACGCTGTCTCCTTTTAACGGTATCTTAAGTCTAAGCAATCTTTTTTTAGCTTTTATTAGTTTCTACACTGCATCCGTTGTGTTATCTTTTCAGAAGTAATAAAAGATGACCCCTATTATTATTCATATTAGCAGTATGAATAATAGCATCCAATAACTACCTATTCCAGAAATGGAATTGTTCCAAAACAACGATTAAATTAAAATATTAATGTTGCATCCAATGCCAAAGTGCTAAAATAGTTGTTTAAAAGAAATAAAAGGAGCTAGTGTAAGAGGTCATACAGTAAAACTGCAACCTTAGAATTTTTTAACCAAATGAGTCCACTTAAATGTGTATTTTCTAAGAAATAATCAGGTACTTTTTGGCTTCTATAGTTTACCTCTAGTAAAAAAAAGTAATAGTATATTTTTTCATTTTACAAAATTACTAGCTGATGTCCGCGACTTCGTCCGCCTAGGATTTAGGTATATGAAACAGAGAGTCAGGCTACTCAAAATAAAAATACATTCTTAGGTAACATTTTACATTCCGAAAATACATTTATTTATTTATTTATTTTATTTTATATGTGGTAAGTAAAGTATTTTTATTAGTGAAGTATTTTTATACATAGTAAGTAAATACAAATTAAACAATAATAATATCATTGTTTCCAACACAATCATACTCATACTTCTTATTCACAGTCAATTCTTTATATCCTTTCTGGTATTTCAAAGCCAAAGAGTCGCTAGGCAAATTTCTATTGAACTTTGAATTTCCGTTCAAATCCAATTTTATTATACCAAAATAGAGAGAATCATAATCTTTGTCAACTTTAGATACTTTTCGCCTCTCTTTAACAATGAGGGAGTTTTTAACTGGCAACATTAGTAGCATATCTTGAATTTTGCCATTCAATTTTACTTTAGCCTGCACTGTACCGTTTATATGTGAATTTTCACAATATTTTTCTAAAGGTAGATGGCATTCAATACATCTAATATTTTCTTGATGGTCTGTGTTTAGCGGTACAGGAAATAATCTGTCATTCAAATAGAATCTGTACACACATTTATGGTTATTCAAACTTGTAACACTACCTTTTGAATAGATCCTAGATTTGACTGAATGGCATTCAAAATAATTATTTTTTCTGAATAATTTTAGCTGTTCTATAGTTTCCTTGTCATCTGGATCCGTGAAACCTACTGCCTCTCCAAATTTCTCAGGATATATTTCAAAAATAGTTGACTCAGTATCGGACACCTTTTCTGGATTTTCAATTATTGTGTTGAGCGATACTTTGGAAAGCTTTTTTATATTATTATTATCTGTGGTATAAATAGAGTCGGACGACTGATTAAACTTCTCATTTCTATAATATTGTTGTATTGGTTTATTTTCACTGTTAATTTTAGTAGAAGATTTATTTGTACTACTTCTAATATTTAGGCTTTTATCTGTAAATTTATGTCTAGATACACTTTTTATACGATTTTGAGGTCCATTTCTGCCTGATTTTGGGATCATTCCCGAGTTAGAAGCAACATCACCACAATTGTTACAGATATCCAGCTCTTCATTGCAAGTCATGTTTTTATCAAAAATTAAGTCAGATTTAGCAGTTTTCTTGGGTGTAGTGACTTTAGTGCCTTTGTAGCTGCTTAGAACACCTGTAGAAAAGCTTTTGTCGTTTCTTGCAGAGTAAATTTTCTTCGAAACAATGACCTTTTTCACAGTTCTGAAAACATTTTTGTCAAAGCTGTTGAAAGCTCGCAAGTGTTTTCTGTAACGTTCACAACATATTTTAGGCGGAGTTTTATTGGTTTTTAACATCGTATTCCTTAAACCGTGAATAAAACTTAATGTTGATTTATTTGTCTTGTTTTCTAATAACAAATTCGAATTCGAAACATCACTCGTCGTATTTTTGTTTTGACTTTTGCGTTTCCATGGCAACAAGCAACTTACGTTCCGAATTGCGCTGTCATTTCTAATTTCAAAAGAGATTTAATTTTATTTAACGCTATAAATAAAACCTTGTTTTGAAAATATATTATCACTATTTCCAGATGTTATTTTTATTAATAATTAATAAAATAACTATTTAATACAATATTTAATTATTTTTCATAAAGTAGTTAGCGACATCTATCAGTGAGTAGCACTATTTATGTCTGAAATCAACGTAGTTATAAAGAGATTATATAGATGGCGCTGTCGTAGTTAATTTCCTAGAAGGTTTGAAATATTCCGTGGAAATAATGATATTTTATTTATTTACTTTATTCTGAATTCGTTATTAAAAGACCTTGTTAATTCATTGCTAGAAACTTATATTATACAATTTTTTTTTAAATTTACGAGTTCCAGAAAGTACATTGACTCTACAGTTTATTACATTGACTACCTGTAATTATTGTAAGTAGGTACCTACCTACCGCCTAAGTCCAAAGTCTTATGAGCTTGAGATTTTTAAGGACTACTATTTACCACTTTATTCGATTTAGTCGTAGCCAATGAGGTAGGTATTATTCCTGGCCGAATTTCGCAGCATAAAAAGTAAGTAGCCTTTCTAAGTTGTATTATTTGTCCCAAGTTGTCCCGCTTCCATCTTATCACTGATGATGTGATTACAGGTGAGGTACAGTCAAGGGCTAACTTGTATCGGCATAAAAAAGGGTAAGTCCGCACTGCGAAATTACAGAATTTAGAATAGAATGGAATAGAATACAATTTTTATTCAAATACCTAAACTTTTAGTGCTTTTGAATCGTCAAAATAATTTACCACTGGTTCTGAATGCCGTTCCGTTTTACCGTTTCGTTTTTTCCGCAGAATTGACATGGAAATTGTATGAAGACGTTCGCGCGTATATTTTTATCGCGCGTGCGTGCGACTTCATACAGTAAATTATTTCCGTTATGTCACAGAATTTATCTAGGTCACAATAACATAGTTGACTGTAAGCATATTAGAATAAACTAAGGACAGTTATTGGACTGAAATTAGATTTAGAAATTATTCATAAGTAGAAGTTTAAGCTAGAATAAAATTGCTTACTAGCCCATAGGCTAGATCGTAGTAAGAATAAAGCTACCATTATATAATGGAGCTTTATGGTAAGAAAAAAAAATGTGACAGAATTTAGCAGACAAAATCGCGCGGTGAAAATTTGCAGTGCGGACTTACTATTGGTACGGCTCCAACATCGTGATTCGACAAATGACTAATGTCGCGAATTACTTGGCCTACGACTATCGTATCGTAAGACAATAATGTAATCGTATAAGGCGTGGGTATGGTTTTTAGGGTTCCGTACCTCAAATGGAAAAACGGAAGCCTTGTAGGATCACTTTGTTGTCTGTCTGTCTGTCAAGAAACCTATAGGGTACTTCCCGTTGACCTAGAATCATGAAGTTTGGCAGGTTAGACATACCGTCTTATAGCACAAGTACAGGAATAAATCTGAAACCCCGAATTTGTGGTTACAACTTACATCATTAAAAAAAATTAAATTAAGATAACATACCAACTGGGTACCTGTAAATTCTAAAACAGATTTTTATTTATTTTTAATGTATACTTACTTAATAGTTTTTGATTTATCGTGCAAAATGTTGGAAAAAATACCCGAGTAAAGAACCCTCAGTGCGCGAGTCTGATTCGCACGTGGCCGGTTTTTAAAAAATCTGCGGGAACTCGTGGTTTTCCAGGTTATATTGACTAATACACCACAGGAAGGGCTATGGCCATGTTCACATGTAACGTCAACGCGCGATCTTTGAAGAGAGTTCAGATGATGAGCGCTAATGCGCGTTGCGAGAGTACTCGTCAGTCTAGTTCGGTAGAACGTAGAAAATGGACGTGGAAGAGGCTATTATATTGTGGTTATATAATAAAGAAAAATATAGAAAAAGAAATTGTCTGCGTCTAAAAACTTTTTCTCTGAGCGCCGCGTTGACGCCCGCTGACGCGCGTTAACGCGCGCGCATGTGAACGGTTGCTAGGTATATATTAGGATGTCTAAGCGCGCGATTTGAAAACGCGCGTTACAATTCAGCCATCTGAACATAGCCTAACACAGAACGTCGCGTCTGCCAGCAATTCGTCTAACACCGTAACCCGAACATCGATGATCCCGAATAGTATGGCCAGTTGATTTGTAGAATACCGATTGCAGAACTACCGTAGTCCAAACTCGAATCATTTGCCGAATTTCAATAGTAGAGTCGTACCAGGCAGGTACTGTAGGTATAATTTAGGCTTAAGTACTTGCTTAAGTAAGTGTGGTGGGTATGAATGGCTTCAGTGGTGTGTCTAATTGATTATTCGACCGCAGTACGGTTGTTAAGGACGCAGCCTACTGCGGTGGCCATGTTTGTGAGATTTACAGACACTGATAAGAAATATTTTCTTTTGATACGCTGATATCACGGTCATTCGGAAAAGGGTTCTAGAATCAAAAAGTCATCTGCACAACTTTTATTACATAAAGTCAAAGTTAAATCATTAATTATTCAAATTGCACTCTTTCCATTTTAAATTGCTGAATTTGCAATGATGTCTGGTGATATTACGTAAACTTAAAAGCAAAGCTTCAAGGGTTGCAAACGCGCCTATGTCTGAGGCACACAGCAAACTCAGTTTTCTTTTTTACCCCCGACCCAAAAAGAGGGGTGTTATAAGTTTGATGTGTATATCTGTGTATCTGTGTATTTGTGTATCTGTGTATCTGTGGCATCGTAGCTCCGAAACGAATGAACCGATTTTAATTTAGTTTTTTTTTTGTTTGAATGGTGGCTTGATCGAGAGTGTTCTTAGCTATAATCCAAGAAAATCGGTTCAGCCGTTTGAAAGTTATCAGCTCTTTTCTAGTTATTGTAACCTTCACTTGTCGGGGGTGTTAAATTTTTAATTTACACTTGTTATTATCACCACCTTATTAGAACTATCAAAGCTGTTTGGCATTTCATTCCCAAGCTTTCTTATCATTTAACTAATCCTTGTGCCGGTGCAAGATAGCGCGGGTGACTCCTTGCCTCATATCCTGATTGCCATCTCGACCTGTCGCATACTATATACTTCGTTGTAATCGATGTCCATAAAGTTTTTTGACTAAATTCTTCCTTATCATTATGAGCATTTCAACCCATCGCCACAGGCTCGCCTCCTTCCTCTAAGAATGAAAAGGGTTTAGGTATAGTCCACCACGCTGGCCCTTCACACACCCTTTAGAACTTTGTGGAGAGCTAAGGCATGCAGCTTTCCTCACGATGTTTTCCTTCATCGTTAAAGCAAGTGATATGTAATTGCTTAAAAGACCTCTTAACTAGGCTATGACATACTGTACCTAGAGAGTGCCCGGGATCGAACCACCGATCTCCCTAATAGAAGGCAGATGTATAAACCACTAGGCTAATGGCTATCGCCGTTTTATGATATGTATTTAAAATAAAGTCATTTATTTGAAGCATTGTCACTCTTCCACGTCGCGTCTTTGACAATTTTCCTGCCATTTCGGAAAGTATGCACATCCTATAGATGCCGTTTATCTGTCAAACACTACCGAGCCGATGTGCGCCCGCGCCGCCCGCCTCTACAGACTCTGGCGCTTCAAACGGAAAGCCGAAAAGAATAAGAAAATACATTTTCTTAGGAAAATCTTCAAATACTGAAAAAATATAAAAAAGTATAGAAAATGGCGCGTGTCTTGGTTTTACTTGCTTTTGGATTGTTGGTATGTATGTTTATAATTTTTTATTTATTTATTTAATCATGTAGGTACCCAAAATGTGGACCTCCAATTTGGGGTTCCGGGGTCCGATCCTAGGTACGCACCTGTTTTTAGGGTTCCGTACCTCAAAAGGAAAAACGGAACCCTTACAGGATCACTTTGTTATCCGTCTGTCTTTCTGTATGTCTGTCTGTCTGTCTGTTCCTCTGTCCCTCTATCATGTCTGTCAAGAAAACCTATACCTAGGGTATAGGGTATATACCTAGTGCGGGGTGTCTCCCCACCTCATACCCCCGATTGCTATCTCGTCCTGTCAAGTAGGTACTATAGGTATTGAATACTGACCAAAAACTTAGTACAAAAAAAAAACGTAAGCTGAAAGGCTTTTTTCCTTACGGCGGTAGAGACTAGCGGCATTAGCTTTCATCATCATTAACCCATCGCCGGCTCACTACTGAGCACAAGTCTCCTCTCAGATTGAGAAGAAGAGGTCGGGGGTGCATCCCAGACACGACCTCTAACTTTTCGGAGATGTGTGTGTTTTAAGCAATTGCTTTAACGGTGAAGGAAAGCATCGTCAGGAAACCTTTTTGTTCGTTAGGGAATTGCGCTCACGCATCCCGCATAAAAGCGGGTATGTGGAACTGATTCGCACTGTCATAGGATGGAAACCTGCATGCCTGAGAGTTTTCTACAATGTTCTCAAAGGTGTGTGAAGTCTGCCAATCCGCACTTGACAAACCATGACAAATTAATGAGAAGGGCTTGGCCAGCGTGGTGTCCACCACGCTGGTCAAACCCTTTTCATTCTGAGAAAAGACCCGTGCATTACCATTACCCTTAATGTAATCATAATGTAATTAATTTGTCATGATTTGTTAATATAAAATTAGCCTCGAACAGTTATCATAATAATAGCGTAAAAAAAATATTTTGGTACCTATAAATTATAAACCATTGAAGATTATGTACGCATTGATTACAAATAATAATAGGTAAATACCTACTTGCTTACTAACGCAAATGACATAATAAAATTATGCGATCATTAATTTATTACCCATAAAACCGGTCATATTTTTTATTAATATAGGTGTTCTAAGGTAGTGTAAATGTAGGTAGGACTTATTACATAGGTGTATCTACTCTTTATTATAATAAATATCGGATACACAATACACATATCAATTGGTGAAAACTTACATAGCATTGTGCCTAAATAAAAAACATGATTTTAATGTCACGCTGTATCAATGACGTCACAAGGCATAAACGACAAATATATTTCCATTTTTTATTACATAATATAAAAATGGAGTAGGTATTTTTTGAGATGGGATTGATTATTATTATTATCAATTTCGGCCGTATCTAAATCTATAAAAAACAAAATTCTCAAAGTATCAGTCAAAGCAGTGTTGCAATCGATGTCTAACAAATAGATTGAACGCGCGAAAACGACTGTTATTTCATAATGAACACTTTATTTTCGCATTACTTGGGCACTTGACATTTACTTGCTCACTGCAATCTGATAGGCATAGATGATTCTGTCATTTTCAAGGTCTATGGACGCGGTTTTTGAATCGCTAATGATATTTAGAGGTCTATGGAGTCGGGTCGTCAATGATTTTAGGTTTACTTCTATTCAGAAGGTTGGCAGTTCGATCCCGGGCACGTACCTTTAAACTTTTCGGAGCCATGAGCGTTTAAGCAATTAAGTACCTATTCTTGCTTTAACGGTGAAGGAAAACATCGTGAGGAAACCTGCATTCCTGAGAGTTCTCCATAATGTTAGTGCTAGTGAAGTCTGCTAATCCGCACTTGGCCAGCGTGGCGGACTATTGTCTAAGCCCTTCTCATTCTAAGAGGAGACCTGTGCTTAGTAGTGGGCCGGCGATGAGTTAATCATGATGATGATCAAACTAATTTTGCCAACTAATACGATTTTTAACCCCCGACCTAAAAAGAGGGGTGTCATAAGTTTGACGTGTGTATCTGTGTATCTGTATATCTGTGTATCTGTCTGTGGCATCGTAGCTCCTAAACTAATGAACCGATTTTAATTTAGTTTTTTTTGTTTGATAGGTGGCTTGATCGAGAGTGTTCTTAGCTATAATCCAAGAAAATCGGTTCATCCGTTTGAAAGTTATCAGCTCTTTTCTAGTTACTGTAACCTTCACTTGTCAGGGGTGTTATACCTAAATTTTTAATTTACACTTGTTAGAAAAAGCCCTCCCATACTACATTTAAAATTACTTAATTATTTTATTATCGATCAGATAAATCGTTCGATATTTAGTTAGCTTGTGATTGAGTAGGTCAATGATTGTCGTCTTGGGTACTTTTTTCGTTTAGGTCTTGATCATTGTTCAGAAAAAAACGGATCAATAAAGGTAGGAGTTCCTTGATGCGTATTAGAGATTGGACATCATTGCTATTTTTAAATCATTTTCATTTGGAGAAATTTCTACTTGCAGTGATTTCTGTAAGTTTTATCACGTGGTTTTTCACATGCTACCTGTGATCTGTGAAATAGTCTTTTTGTGCGTATTGCGTTAGCGTGTTGCGTTAATACGCACGCGTACCAAGGAACCCTTTATTAACCATTCCGGGGAACGATCGGCGACTATGAAGTTTGGATCATGGTGGCTTTGGGAGATAACAGGTAACAGGAGATAGGAGCTGTAAAAAATCTTACGTCAAAGTATAAAGTCTAATTTTTTATATTTTCTTCGAAAACTCTGAAAAAATAGAGGTTGCAGCTTAGACGAAAATTGAATTTCGTTATAAAGGGAACCTAATACAGTCAAAATTTTAACAGGGCTCTCTCCGTCACTCGTTTCCACTCGTTTCATACAATCGTAGTTCCAATTTCATTTGAATAATAAGCAACCAAAGTCCATGAAATTTTGCAGACATATTCTAGAAACTAATATCTATGTCTGTGGTTTTCCAGATTTCTGTTACTACGATTGTATGAAACGAGTGGAAACGAGTGACGGAGAGAGCCCTCTTAAGTTTCTATCCCGGCTTTGCTTGTTGTTGACAGATCTAGTTATGTTAAAATTTAATTTAATCTTAATCCTACCGTGAAAATCAAGAATTCAATGTAACTAGAAACTAATCAATTAAGTATGCCCATCAGGATTTTATGGGTAATACAACATTTAATAATAATAAATATTATTTAATCAGAACATTTATTTTCAGTTATTTATCGATAATTTTACTTATTGACCAATAGGATATGGACCGCCCTTCCGGCATCAGTTTTCCCCTCCACTTTAATATAGGTATTTTCAAGTCAAGAGTGAATAGGCATCTTCTGGGCAAGCGCTCTCCATCTTAGGCTGCATGATCACTTGCCATCAGGTCTGATTGCAGCAGATTCAACACAGAAACTGTTCATTGCGTTTAAGTACCTCAGGTTGACAACCTAATCATTTTATCAATTTGTGCTTCCTTAATTAAAAACACTGTGATAAGATTTTATTTAAAACAGTTAAGTGATCTGATAACAGTTAATTGATACTTTTTAGTGTTAATGTTTTAGTGTTAATTACTACACGTTAAATTAAATAGATACTGTAAAGTAGTAGATTATTCAACAAGGAACTAAAACGAGGCGTTTCATACGAAATGTTTAGCCTCCTGAACGATAGCAAGGGAGTCTATAGAATCTAACTGTATGAATAGGTTTTAGTCCAGGGTCTCTACTTTTCGCTTCGATTGCGATTTGCGATGTACCCACATAATAAAAGCCTCGATAGCTTAACGGTTGAGGAGCGGACTGAATTCTGAAAGGTCGGCGGTTCAAACCCCACCCGTTGCACTAATTGTCGTTCCCACTCCTGGCACAAGCTTCACGAACGAGGCGAGGCGAACGAGGATCAACGAGGATCATGACGAATACTCCCTGTATTCGTCATGATTAGCATTGCTAATTTTCTTTTTAAAAAAAAAACGTGAGACCGTACGCGACAACGGCCTGTGGCTGAGCTAACTATCATACTTCATCTCTTCTGGTCCTTAGGTACGTACTGTTCTATCCATAAATCTATAAATCACCCACTGCACAGGTACAAGGTCAGATGTCTTTTGAGTTTTAAAAAGACGCCAAATAATCCGATATATCCACACTACGCCACTTTGGACACTAAACGAAGCTTACGTCATGCTTACATGAATACCTAAATTACCAGGAGAGCATAGTAGCATAGGAGGCTAGGCTCAGACACTAAAGTTACCACACTTTTATGCCCAAGAGCATAAAAAGCAGTAATTTTAGTCCGCTTGCACTCGGCGTAAAGAACTTTTCTCTCACTTGCTGGGAAATTGCTTACTTTAAGGAACTTCTAGGCAGTAGGTACATAAGTATATTGTTTTATAATACCCAGTTGCTAGATAGGTCTAAGATAACAATTAATATTCAACAGCCACCACAGACCCAAATCAAAGACGTGACGCCTTGGTCTCGCGTCAATGTCAGATCAGTGTAGTCGGCACACGTAGTCTTCATACTTGGTGCTAACAATGACACATTTAGGGTTTATTGCACTATTATTATGTGTTATTGTTTTATTAGTTATCGGCGGTGTTTATTATGATTGATTTGGAATCGGTTGTATATGGAATATCCCTTTTTGTAATGTTTTTATAGGTCTATGGTGTTCAAAACAAATGCATCGCATTGCTATAATGGACGTTACATAAAACTACAGCAAAATAATAGTTTTTTTTTGCACTATAGGCAAGCGCTTGACCACAATCACACCTGATGGAAAGTGATGATGTGGTCTAAGATGGGACGCGTTTACCTAGAAGGTGCCTATCCACTCTTATATGAATAGAATGAATGAATGAAAGGAATAAACTAACAAACGAGTCACCTGATGATGAATGATTACCAGCGTCCCTGAATATTTGTAGTATCAGAGGAACCGCCAATGCTTTGCGTTAGTGCATAGAATCAGGGTAAATTTTTTCCGAATCCATTCAGGAGTCTTTGAAAATTTCAGTGGAATTTCGGCTTTTGATAAAAAATAAAACAAAAAAAAATAAGATAAAAATTAATACAAATAAAAGTGAGCGCAGCGAGAGTGAATATTTTTTGTTTTAATACAATTACAGGAAAAGTGGTGTTAAGCAAATTGGAAAGGAGCACAGCTGTCACAATATTTTGTTTTAAAGTACCTTTCAAATAATGAAAGTATTTCAAATAAATCGTGAAATAAATTGCTAAATAAAAACTATTTTTAAAGAAAAATTATGGGAAATTCAAGATTAAGAAATTCAAAGAAATTCAAGGTGCATTGCAAATCTTATATGAAGTGCGCTCAAAGCTCTGAATTTCAGTTTGCGCTTCACGAAACGGAAGGAAGTAATCTAATGGCCAAACTCAGAACATTGGCGCAGTTTCTGCAACTACAGCGTATAGACAATAACATTCAGACGTGCTTAGAGTCGAAGTTGATAGATTAACCTAGTTCAATACCTACTATAGTATTAATGGGATATAGGTAAATCTAATCCTCAAGGATTCCTTGAAGATTAATATATCACTATACATGCAAGTAATAAGTAGGAATAGGCCGAACTAAGGTCAAGGCATCAAAAAGTAATCGCTTACTAACGTACTTAGGTTTTGACTGTGGTCTTATTAGGTCCCGCGTTCGATTCCCGGCGGGGTTTTGAATTTTATAATTTCTTTTCTGGTATGATCTGGTGGGAGGCTTTGGCTGTGGCTAGTTATCACCCTACCGGCAAAGCCGAGCCGAGCCATTAAGCGTTCCGTTTAGCCTGCTTCCATCTTAGACTGCATCATCACTTACCACCAGGTTAGATTGCAGTCAAAAAAAGGTTTATCCTGTCACTTGTTATAATTACTTTCTCTGGTATGTCTAGTATGTCTCCATTGCTCAAGGTTGTTATCCCTTTTAATTGATTACTTAATGGTAGGGGTTTTCTTGTGAGAAAATAATGAATAAAAGGTTGAATAAAACTTTTACTTGAATAAAACCCTGGAAACGGGTCGTTTCAATCGTATTTTAACTAATTTTGAAAGTACCTATATTTTCCCACGTTCCAGGCATGCCAGGAATGCTCTCCCCGCGGCCTGCCCGAGGCGCAGGAGTCGGTGGTGAGCGTGTACGACAAGGGTGGCACCAACGTCGACGTGTACCGTCAGATCGCCAACAACCTGGCTGAGAAAATCACCTCTCCCATATACAGGTACTATAATACTCCCTTTTTTCTGTGGCCGTCATGATGACGCGATATGAGTAGTGCGGGTCTTCTCTGTTTGGCTGACACGGCCAAGGCCCGTACCCCCGTACGGGCCTTGAAGCATGGCCTCCTTACCCGGGTGGGGCGCAGGGCAACTTTGTACCCTGGTGACGATCTTTAAGCCGGAATTCCACCGGCTTACACGATATGAACCTAAGATGGCAAGCAATTCACAACGACCTCACTAGATGGCACTACAAGTATTTTCAGGCACTCACTGTGAAGCCTGAATCACGCTATCAAAGTTTTAATCCCAGTAGACTATCAAGTTCCAAGTTAAAATGTTTAGATCAGCTGGGTGCCCAAGTATAACACCACTTTTTATGTCAAAATTTCCCAGTGCTTGAAGTCCAAAGTCTTCGAACGTGTTGCCAAGGATAACATAAACCTGAGACATAGTCACTAACTATGTAGGAATTGCTACTGGTTCTACAACTCATGATTAGCATGGCTAATATTTTTTTTTTTAACTATTGTTCCTGCCATAGATGGAGAAGAAATTAAAATTAACAAAATTGTTTTATTAATTAAAGTTTCTCCTTCTATTTCCAGCTTCCTCGGCTATGGAAAGAACAAAACAGAAAAGGCAACCACAACCAAACCATGGGACAAAATAGAGATTTTAGACGACCCGGAAACCGTCTCGAAAGCAAACCAGAAACCAGTAGACAACGACATCTCTCTCGATAAGGAAGTAGAAGAGTTATCCTCAGAGGCACTTCGCAGGATGGATAAGAAACCAGAGAAACTGACACTGTATTCCAGTTATTTGCCCAGTGGAAAGATTGAGAAGCTTGATGGTAAGATAAATATCCTACTGATAGTCAAAAGCTTTCTCTTCAATAGAGAAAGGCTGAACGTATATGACTGGGTTTCCCCCTTCTATGCATTCACTTTTTTCTGGTATTGGTGGCCTAGTGCTACTATACAGAATGTAATAAGAACGCTAACAAAAACTTAGCGCTATTATCATACTACCAAAGCACAATCCATTACCAAAAACCATTTGACTTATACGGTCTTGTAGTTTTAGTGGTTCAAATTTTACAAGTTTTTTTCAAACCTGCCATGTATAGCTAATACTCGGGGTCGATTGCCTGCTTTCGACGTGGCATTGACTCTGCGGCATCTATCTACGCAACGTTCGTACGTAATCTTTAGCGTCAGTCAGATTTTTTATTTGTAACACACTGTGAACTTTAAAAATACAGGATTATTTTTGCGTTTTTTTGTGCTATCTTATCAGTAATTATCAGTACTATCTCCTATCTACGTTTTTTTTAGCGTTCTAATATAGTTCCAGTAGGTATAGTAGGTATATGCACATTAGGAGATAGTAACATACCACCCTTACTCCGTGATATTTAGCAATAATGATTAAGTATAGCTTATATTTTCCTCTACTATTTTCCAGGTAATGACACCACCAACGAGATCAGCGATGATGACGAGACCTTCGGCTTCGATGACGTGGACGACAGCGTTGAAGACGTGGACAAAACCAGAGCCAGCCCCATTGTATACTTCCTGGAGATTGTGGGAAGCATCATACAATTGATATACGGGGGTATTGTGGCGTTTTTCTCCTCGTCCAGTAAACCCACCAACTAAATACTATTCTAGATTTAATTACTGTGTGTTTAAGTAATGTTTAATATTAGAGACCGGGCTATATTCAATTGCATGCATATTTGCATATTTGGCCCATCTATATAGATTATTTCATACTAGCTGATGCCGGCGACTTTGTTCACGTGGATATAGGTTTTTAAAAATCCTTTGGGAACTCATTGATTTTCCGGAATAAAAAGTGGCATATTATGTATCAATCTAACTCCATTTCAAATTTCAGCCAAACACATCCAGTAGTTTTTGCGTGGAAGAGTAACAAACATCACTATTATTTCCATCATACATCCATCCATACAATACTTTCGCGTTTATAATAATTTAGTAGGATTTTACCAAAAATCTTGTGATGATGCATATTTGTGCAATACATAAATACTTCAATTTTTTTACTATTTAATGTTGCCATATATTGGCAGTTCATGCATATGCAAGCTTTTTATGTTGCATATAATCCGGTCTCTAATTATCAGTTATTATCTTTTTATTTTTAATACATTTATAATTATTATTTTATTTAAAAATTACAAAGTGCAAGCCTTTGTACCATTTCATGTCATTCGCCAAACGGACCTTGCAACGAAAAACGCAGCTTTGCAAGATCCCTACCTAAATGGACAGACGACATCAAACGAGTCGCAGGGAGCCGCTGGATTCAGGCGGCGCAAGACCGTGGCGTGTGGAAGTCCCAACTAGACACCTATGTCCAGCAGTGGAGCTTGGACGTCTATCGGTTAACAATGATGATGATGAATTAAATTAGTGATGCAGGTGTGTAGAGAATAGAGATCGGATGGCGTTAGTATCTAATGCAGTATCTGTCATTTTTTTTAGGACAAAAATAATCTGTAAATAGATACTTTGTGGTAGTTATCATAAAAAGGTAATCTCAACCTTATTAACCTAGATAGTTTATTTAATATTGACGTGTGATAGTTTAATTAAAATTAATTAATGTTTGTATTTAGTGCCATAGAATTAATTTTCATCGAAAAATGACCAGTCTTTAATTTAAGTTTGTGGTTTGAAATGTGTGCAATATTTTGATATGTTAATTTTAAAATATATTATTTATTTCAAAACTTGCAGTCTGTTTTATTTCACGAATTTATTTATTGGGTCCGACCACTAAGTATGTTATCTATGGGTTCTATGGGTCCGATTTAAAGAAAAATACCAATTAATAAGTCTAATATCCCTTTTTAGGGTTCCGTAACCAACAGGGTAAACACGGAGCCCTATTAATGTCACTCTGCTGTCTGTCTGTCTGTCCGCGTATCACACAGTTTTCTAGCTCATAGGCTAAGTGTGTTGCAAACCTGAAATTTTGGTAAATTGTTGTAGAACTTTGACCCAAAACCTTGGTTTTGGGTCAAAGTATTGAATTAGAAATTCAATTCAATTATTTTTCCGATACATAAAATCAAGTGCCTAGGTATCCTGTGCATTATGCAGACGCCTGAGCAGCTGGTAGTTATTGCGTCTGCATTTTGATCTGCCATGTCTCGCCGTATTGACTTTGGGTGTTTTAATTTTATTTGGTTTCCAATGAAGCTTTTTCTGAATATCTGAATAGGATTGAGTATTATTTTCTAGTAAGATACTTTAATGAAAAATATTGCTTCTGCTCAATCATTCACTGTTAGCAGAGTGGTTGTGGCGTGGCTGTGGCTATGAATGCTCCTTCACTGCTGCTTGTGCAATCACTCATCAGCGACTTCTGTTGGTGACACTGAGTAGCGAAATTTTTGGGCCTGTAGCGGTTGCCACATTCGCAAGAAGATGTCGCTTCTAAAATTCAATGAATCAACAACGCTCGAAACACTAGATGGCAGCACGGGTAGCCTAATTGAAAAACTCAAAATAGAACACGCAACTTTCAATCGCAATGACAGAGCGTTTACCAAATTGAACTATATATAGAAGTTTCAACGTACTACCGTCGGCCCAGCTGGCGCTACCGAGCACAACACCGCTCGGTTGGGAAATTTCCCTATTGGTACGGTCGAGCACACAGCCACAGCTCCCGTACAGGCCAAAGGGTAACACATACACACACACACAAACATTCACCATTATAATCTGCGACTTCAAGTTTTTAAAAAACCCGTTGGAACTCTTTGATTTTCCGGGATTTTTACCCCGGAAAATCAAAGAGTTCCAAGAGTTTGAGAGTAGTTTAGCTATATCCATGCAAAAAATGACGTCGATCCATTGCTCCGTCGCAACGTGATTGAAGGACAAACCACCAAGCACACTTTTGCATTTATAATATGGATAGTGATAGTATTTCGTTAAACTGTGGTGATAGTGTGATAATGATAATAATACGTATCCATAGACACTATGCGCAAATCAAAGAATATCTATACGATAGATAATAATAATATTGTCCAAAGGGTAAGTGAAAATCAACTTTTGGGAGTGTGCTGGTGTCAGATGATACCCTTTTAGTGGAAATCGACACCGGGAAATGGGCCATTCATTACAAGGACATTTTATGGAATGGAAAAATAACAGATTCACAGATTGATAGCAATGTCACATCACTCATGAAATAAGAGTTTTTTCATTCTATTATTTAGAAGCTTCTCTTGTCTAAACAAAGAGCCAAATCCTTCTATGTGTAGTTTACCTCAGGGTCGATATCACACTGACAGAGTCGAATCGAATAGAAGTGACAGTCAATAGATAGCATATTGACAGTTCCATCTCCACGGCCTTCACAAACTAGCTTATGCCCGCGACTACGTCTGCGTAGTATACATTTTTAACCCCCTATTAGAACCTCTTAGGGGTTGAATTTTCAAAAATCCTTTCTTAGCGGATGTCTACGTCATAATAGCTATTTGCATGCCACACATGCAGTTCAGTGATTTGAGCTGGACGTTTATAAATTAACCAGTCAGTCAATCAGTTCGTCAGTCAGTCAGTCAATCAGCTTTTCATCTTATTTTATACATTTAAATTACTACTGAAAAAAAGATGCGCGTCTTTTCGTCTTTCTTGTTAGTTCGTGCTTACCTTGTGCCATACGAGGTCAATATGTTGTCTAAAATTTTAGATTCCCCCTTCGATTCGCTTCAACTTTGTGTTAGTGTGAATGGACCCTAAGTTATCATTAAAGAAACTATAATGGATAGGTATACAAAACTGTGTAGGTTCCATAAGAAATATACCACTTTTGTGGTATCAAACTTCAAAGTTCGCAAAACTTTGCTAGGCGACAATCTCATTTTCTTCTACGTTTTGTACGCCTTTCCACCTTTTCAATTTTATATAATAGATACCAGGTATAATAATTCAATTTACTATATCATTTCACAAGAACAAGTTACATTTGGAATATAAATGTATCAATATCAGGCGGGATTTCGGAGCAATTGGACGGAGGGAGGATTCATTGTACAAATGGATTCGTGCAATAATATCGACTTTTTCGCATGAACGCTTTTTACGTGAGCACTCTATAGGATGTAGGGATTCCATGCTTTTGGATTAGTTTGGGCGGACTCAGTTTCATCATCATCGACAGATACACGTCCACTGCTGGACACAGATCTCTTATAAGATTGTACCAAAAAAAAAAAAATTTTTTTTTTAATTTGAACCCTAGTTCCGTCTACAGGACATCAGCTGTCTGTGTGAAAAAATGTCTTCAATATCGGTTTAGCCATTAAGCCATGAGATGGATGATAATTCGCATTAATTTTTTTAATACGAAATACAGGATTTCTGAAACCTAAACATTTTTTTCTAAAAACACTCTTTATTCGTTACCATTTCGCTTATTCGTTTTGTCATTATTTTGGTTTAAATTATAGAAACAGGCGTTAATTTGCGGAAGTCCATGATATACAATGAACCTTTTGGTTCCTTGTATATTTTTGTTTGTTAAATCCGCCATATTGTATTTGTCATGACGTCATTTATAACATAGGACGCAACTCAACGTGGAACTCAAAGATAATATCCTCACCTCATCTCATCATCATCAATGAAATCTAACGAGTACCTATGTAGTTTTGGAATTATGAGAGAACTGATAAATCAACAAAGACAACTAATTAACTACAAAGTCGGGTAACTAATTAATAGAGATTCTGTACAAAGCTTTGATAAAAGAAAAACAAAAAAATAAAACGGTAGAGCAGAAATGTTTTATGTTTTACCCATCGAATGTTGGTTTGATTAGGTTTTGTTTCTCCTTAATTGGATTTAGATTACTAGCCGTCAATCACTTTGTTTTGGACCTGTATAAATTGGGAAAACAATCGGAATGTTTTTTCTTTGTTCTAAATGTTTTCTATTTTTTCACATTATTTTTATAATTTTTTGGTTTATAATTTACTAGAGGATGCCCGCGACTTCGTCCGCGTGGATTTAGGTTTTTAAAGGCCGCGTGGGAACTGTTTGATTTTCCGGGATAAAAAGTTGCCTATGTCAATTACAGGGACGCATTAAGCTACCTCGGTACCAAATTTCATACAAATCGGTTAAGTGGATGGGTTTTTGGGAATCCCGTGGGAACTCTTTGATTTTCCGGGATAAAAATAGCCTATGTCTGTCCGTGGGATATAATGGATATAATGGATCCTGTACCAAATTTCGTCAGAATCAGGCTGTGAAAAGGTAGCAGACAGACAGACAGACGGATAGACAGACAGACACTTTCGCATTTATGATATTAGTATGAATTGTGAACTAGGCTTGAGCTTGACGACAAGTTATTGGTCAAGTGCGAGTCGACTTATATAAGTATATGATATAACTCTTACTTAAGTGTAATTTTTTTAAATTTTCATGGTGCCTATTTTGAAATTTTTATTATTTGTTGTTATAGCGGCAATAGAAATGCACATACTGTGAAAATTGCAACTCTCTACCTATTACGGTTCACAGGATGTACGGCCCGTGACAAACAGACGGACGGACGGACAGCCGGTGGCTTAGTAATAGGTTCCCGTTGGCACCCCTAGGGTATGGATTATGGAATCCTAATAAAAAGTCAAAGTCAAAGTCATAGTCATAGTCATAGTCAAGCAATCATAAGGTCTCGGTAGGAGCGTGCTTTGCCTGGAAGATGCCTTTTCACTCTTGCCTTGAAGTAATAATAATTTATTGTATTATTTGAATATATTTATAGCCATCTATAGTATTACAAAAAATAAAAATATGGGGAAACTTTAAACACAGAGGTTACTTACTTTATTATGCATATTGATCCCTATATTTTCCAAAGATAGAGGCCAACAATAAGCCCATAATAATATGTTTTTTTTTTTTGTACCAGAAAATTGTAACAATAGAGAGAATAACTCAAAATTTAAAAAACCCCCGACACAAAAACCCCTATAAGAAAACTAGAAAAGAGCTGATAACTTTCAAACGGCTGAACCGATTTTCTTGGATTATAGCTAAGAACACTCTAGATCAAGCCACCTTTCAAACGAAAAAAACTAAATTAAAATCGGTTCATTCATTTAGGAGCTACGATGCCACAGACAGATACACAGATACACGCGTCAAACTTATAACACCTCTCTTTCTGGGTCGGGGGTTAAAAAGAAAGAAAAAGTGGAAAGGGAAGCACGTTTCTCTATAAGAGATCTCTACCAGTGATCCTTGGCAGTGCGAGAGGTTGTAAAGGGAGTAGAATAGATACAACAAAGATAGAAAGTATTCATGAAAAAAGCTTAAGAGGGGTCTCTCCGTCACTCGTTCCATACAAACGTAGTTCGTAGATATTTTTAACCCCCGAGCCAAAAAGAGGTGTTATTAATTTGACATGTGTATCTGTGTCTCTGTGTATCTGTGTATCTGTCTGTGGCATCGTAGCGCCTAAACGAATGAACCGATTTTAATTTAGTTTTTCTTGTTTGAAAGGTGGCTTGATCGAGAGTGTTCTTAGCTATAATCCAAGAAAATCAGTTCAGCCGTTTGAAAGTTATCAGCTCTTTTCTAGTTACTGTAACCTTCACTTGTCGGGGGTGTTATAAATTTTTAATTTACACTTGTGTTATTATAAGTCCTCTTGAAGCAGTTAAAATGTACGAACTAGACACTTAAAAGTAGGTACCTATTTGTGTTTTACTAGGAAAGTATTCAGGAATGCTATACTTGTGTCTCACAAAGCATTCTCAGATATCTTGAACTTTATTAAGACATCGCGTTTTAAGGTAAAAGCTTGTTCCAGGAATGTATTCCAGGAATACTTACAATATAGAATACTTCTGACATTATTTTAGCAAAAAAATCAACTTAGCAAGATACAAGCTATCCATTCCATACTAATATCGTGAACTAGCTGATACCCGCGACTTCGTTCGCATGGATGTAGATTTTTTAAATTCCCGTGGGAACTCTTTGATTTTCCGGGATAAAAATTAGCCTATGTGCTAATCCAGGGTTTAATCTATCTCCACATCCACACACACACACACACACACACACACACAAACTTTCTCCTTTATAATATTAGTGGGATGCGAAAGTGTGTCCGTCTGTCTGCTAACTTTTCTGATTTTGACGAAAGGTACAGAGTTAGCTTATATTCTGGAGATGGATATAGGCTAGTTTTTATCCCAAAAAATTAACGAGTTCTCACGGGATTATTAAAGGCTTATCCGTTTAACCGATTTATATGTTTACCAAAACTGATCTTTGCAGTATGGGATCGCCATTTCCATCTAAAGCTAATACATACTTGGATATTTTACTTCAATTGGGTCAAAATGAAACAAGCAGCGTAGTGTTTAACTACTTTAATGATAATATTTAATAATTACAAATACTTTGCATGTTTAACACACAATTATGGCAAATTATAATGTCGTATTAACTTAATAATAATTGGATTTTATCTTGAATTTACTTGTGTTAAGTATAAAGTTATTTTAAAACTATGCGCCTATACAGGTATCTGTACTGAGTTATTACAAAAATTAATTATAATATTGAATGAATGACTGATACTATTGTACTTATATCTAAATCGATCGAATCTAAAAATCGGACTATCGTTTTCACAACGTTTCTACTTTCTTGTCTAAAGGCATTTTTGTCACATAATCTGTATTATTACCTATTTAAAATATTGCTATACCTACTGTAATGTTATAATATCATTTTTGTTTTGGGATTAGAGAGTCCCATTAGAGATCTAAAAGAACGACTTTTCTTTTTACATAACTATTCGTTGCGGAAAAGGATAAGATATCTGTTAGACATAAATTTTGGTTTATAGATATATTATGTTACGCCTTTTTTTTAATTCACATACAAGTAAGCCCTAGACTGCAATCTCGCCTGGTGGTAAGTGATGATGCACTCTAAGATGGAATCCTGGATGGATGGATGGATGGAAGATGGATGGATGCCTTATGTATTAAACCTCTTACATAAAATCATTAGTGAGTTCAGACTTAGAAAATTAATATCTATAAACAAGTGGCTGCAAATATCTGATTTCGGACGACAGTTTGGACTCATCTTTGGCCAACTCGGCGACCATTTCCCTGGCCCGGTTGTTGGCGTACTCGTGGCCACAGTCGTGGCGCGCCACCATTTTGTCCAGTGCCATGCTGAGCTGCGCCCTGGCCCCGCCGTCTGAGGACTCCACTAAAGCCTTCATCACTTCTGGAGAGAATCCCTGGAAAGAAGTGAAAAGGTTAGTATTCTTAGGGTTCTGCCTTCCGTATCTCCAGAGGAAAAAGGGGAAACCTTATAGGATCAGGTTGTTATCTTTCTGCAAAATATTCCGTGTCTGTCAAGATCCGTCAGGCGTCAAGGGAGTATAACCTATAGGGTACTTCCCGTTGATCAAAAATCGGTAAGGCGCTTCCACTGAATAGGGACACCTTGTTTCCTTTATCAATTATGGGCGTTTCGAGTCGGCACAAAAAATAACTTTCATTTAATATGACGCACCATTTCCAACATGACTTATTTCATCCATATCAGTGGGCACCACTGACTCATTCTTAAAGGGATATAGAATTGAGTATTCAATCGCTTCATGTAAAAAATGATAGCCTGCCAATATGGGACCCAATAATAAATAAATCCAAAGAAAATGGCTCAATCGAAAAACAAATCACATATTTTGTAGCCTAACGAATATAATCCCATTTTGTGTTTTTGGCAAAACGCCACAAGGAGTATAATAAAATTCCCCGGTAGACATAAGAAGTCCTTTTGACCTTGGATGGGTCAATAAAATGCCATAAACAAGGCGAAGATAACAACGATAAAACATGAATAAAACGTATTATTGATTGTGGCAATAAACTTTCCAAATTAGAAATATGAGATACCTAAGTTTAGAAACATATTAAAAGTTAAAAATAACTTTGGTCCCAAGGTGCATGAGACGGGTCTGCCCGCGAAATTCAAATTTAATTTGGTTTTTTCAATTTGTACACTAATACCACAAAGTAGGCTTATGACACTTTAATTGCGCCAATGGCAGTATCATCCTCACAGGTTTATATAAATATCTTTACTTGAAAGGGTCCAGTTTAAGAAATTAGTTATAGTATCGACTAATTTGTGAGAAGGTAACTCATGTCAAACTCATTATTTTGTCAAATTTCTTTCAAGTAAAGATTTTTATGTAATCCTACATAAAAATCATACAATCACACTAATATTATAAAGGTGAAGGTTTGTGTATGTGTGTATGTTTGTTACTCTTTCACGCAAAAAGTGCTGGACAGATTTGACCGAAATTTAGAATGGAAGTAGATTGTACCATGGATTAACACATAGACTACTTTGTATCCCGGAATATCAAAGAGTTTCCACAAGATTTCTAAAAACCTATATCCACGCGAACGAAGTCACGGGTATCAGTAGTTTCATTAAAAAAATATCTATACTAATAAACTATACTAATAAATAAAATTGAAGTGACTGTGCGTTTGAAAGAGCTAATCTTCGGAATGGCTGAACCTATTTTGGCGAGACTTTCACAGACAAGTAGAGGATTAACCAAGGAGTAACATAGGCTACTTTTTAACCGACTTTAAAAATGGAGGAGTTGTGTTTTTCTACCTATCCACTGATATCTCCGAGATTTCTGAACCGATTTGCGCAATTTTTTTTAATCGATAGAGACCGTACTTTCGACATTGTTCCACATAAAATTTGGATTCCAACTCCTCAGTCCTGATGCTGCAGGGGATCTGACTAATCTACGCGGGCGAAGCTGCGGGCATCGTTTAGTTATACAATATTATGTGTCTTCAAGCAATTCAAATCCATTAATGAACAGTGTTTATCTGTTTGCTATTCCTCACCACAAGACAGTAAATCACTTCAACCGCTATTCGTCTCTGGATGTACCTACTCATTAATTATGTAAACGTCTGTTCTATAATTTAAGCAAATACAAAGGTAATAATAATTTATCAAAATGCACAAAACCAGAATAATTTTCCCTGTAAGCAACATTTATTTTTCTATAGGTACACATTATACGGATATACCATAGCATTAACTTTATTTGTATGAGTGGAAAAATTAACTGAGTAGGTACAAAATAATATTACTTATGCTTAAATTATTAAGAGTAAAATGAAAATTTTACTCAGCAGGTGCAATTTGAATTGGATTAATTTTTTTAGTAAAATCTATATCTAAATATATAAAAAGGTAGTGATAAAGTGATTAGCATGGCTAATATGCTTTTTTTTAAAAGAAAAATATAAAGATGACTGATCCATAAACGCACAACTCAAACTACTGGACGGACCGGACTGAAATTTTGCATGCAGATAGCTACGAGTATTATTACGTAGACATTCGCTAAGAAAGAATTTTTAATAAAAATACAACCTTTAAAAGGGTTTTTACCATTTTAGGGGTAAAAAAGGGGTAGGAGTTTGAAATTCGTGAAGTCTACAGGGTCGAAGTCGCGGGCATGAGTTAGTGAGAAATAAAACCCAAAACATAGTAGCTAATACCTATAAATTTGCCAATAAAGACGTTAATAGTAGAGTGAACTAGTAATAGGACCTAGCCACGACCTTGAGCAGGACAAACGACTTTAATAAAGCTTGAACCCAAAATTGATAGCTATCCGAGATTAAATCAGTGACTAAAAGTTACTAAGTTTTAAGATTGCCCTATAAAGTTTACTACTGACTATTTGGAGATGTAAAATATCCTACATCTAAGTTTCAATCCAATCTACATATTAAGATATTAAGATTTAGTCAAATTTACTTTAGTTTTTAATTTAAGATATATTTATTAGGGTTCCGTACTTCAAAAGAAAAACGGAACCCTTATAGGATCATTTTGTCTGTCTGTCTGTCTGTCCGTTCGTCCGTCCGTCTGTCTGTCTGTCGTTTTTTTATGACTCATGTCTTAATTTTCGTAGACGTTTGAATATCTCACCTTCTTTTAAGCGGTAATACCAAACACGCCATAACAAATTTACACCCCAATAAATAAATCATGAATGTACATACTTGTTCTTATCTACGAGTGATAACATTTTACACCTGCAATAAAAGTTCTTACGTATACAAGTAGTACGTCCTATCTGCTCAGGACTACATAAGATTTCATTTAACGTGATCTTTACGAGACATAGTAAATAAATACCCAGAGAAAAGGTTTTCTTCAACAATTTAACGGCTCTTTTTCTTATAGATACTTAGTTATCAATGTTCGAGAACTTAATTCCTTGTTAAGTTTATTTCATAAAATTGTTCAAATGATTTTGTAAAACCATTCGCCAAACCTGATAAACTATTTTTGTTTTCTGATTTATTGCACTTGGCTGCAATCAGACCTGCTGACAATTGATGATGAGGACTAAAGTGGAGTGCTCTTGCCTAGAAGATGCCTATTCACTCTTGACTTAAAGGTAGCTTAAAAGTGGAGGAGAAAATCGATGCCGGAAGGGCGTTCCATATACTATTGATTCGGATCACTAAATAATAATGAAAATAAACTTAACTAGTAAATAAACTAAGCTTGTTTTTCGTATCGCTTCGTATTTGTCCGTCGAGTTTCGACTACGTAAGGATGCAAACTTTGACGAAGTCACAGTCAACTAGACTCCAGCTGCTCATGTTCAAGACGAGTTTTTCTTATTTTTTACTAGATGATGCCGGCGTGGATTAAGATTTTTTAAAATCCCGTGGGAACTATTCAATTTTCTGAGATAAAAAGTTGTCTTTGTCAATTTCCGAAACGCAAGCTACCTCTTTGCCAAATTTCATACAAATCGATCAATCTGTTGGGCCTTGAAAAGCTAGCAGACAGGCAGACCGACAGACAGACACACCTTTTCATTTACAATATTAATAAGTATGGATTAAGAACAACTTACACTAAAATCGGAGAGTCGTTGTTTCTTCGCGTCCCTGCTGAGTAGATCGTACAGCAACAGCAGTCTCAAGTTGGATGACGACAGCTTCCCACGCGTGGACACCTCGCTGGGACTGGCCCGTAAACCTTCCCACACGTCAATCACCCGGTCGTCGTCAGGGTCGTTGGCCATTCTGATCATGTCCCTCACATTCTGGGATAGGTACTGTAAACTTTCCTCGTCTAAGTTATCATACCTATAAATAAAATACAAAACCCCCTTAAATAACGCCATGGTCCCATAAAGAAGCCATGGCATGCCACAGGGCCGCATGGTATAATAATTTACTAGGTATACAGGGTGTAACCTGAAAGCTAGCAAAAACGAAGGCAGGTGATAGTACTGATGATTACTGATAAGATACCATAAAGAAACTACGAAAAAAAAGAAAAAAAAGCTGTATTTTTTAAAAGTTCTTAATATATCGCAAATAAAACATCTGACTGACGCTAGAGGTCATCGAACGTTCCTTAAATAGGTCATTTGAAGTCAATGCCACGTCATAGGTGAAGCATTGACCCGAGTTTTGCACGCTGTACAATGCATGTTTGAAAAATGCTAAATCACTAAAACTAAAAGGTAGGTTATTGGCATTGGATTATGTTAAGGTAGTAATTGTAATAATAAGTTTAAGTTACGTAGTAGTAGTAATACGTTAAGTTTTTGCTAGCGTTCTGTTTAGATCTTGTATGTAGCAAAAACCGTTGGCAGTTGTTGTACTATATAATATTCCAATCCTGCAGCACAATGCTGTCTCGGCATAAAATAGATTGCCGCATGCTGTTTAAGGCCGCAAAATTATGTTTCCATATTTTATAGCATGCCGCATGTTGTTGCTCTGGCATAAAACACCCTTTAGACCTTTCTCCTCGTCTATCTCAAATACTTTAAGCCTCTGCATCACTGACCGATGCTGAAAAAGTATTAGCAATGGAAAAATTGAAAATGTAGGCCTTCCAGTCCCGGCTTATTTTAGAAACTAAGCTCATATTTTTTTATAGTTTTATTTCTTAAACCAAACTAACATCACTTAGGATTTTTTTAAGTACGGGGTTGAATTCTCACTTGATGAATTGTTTCGAAATTATATGAATGCTGTTTTGATTTTATGGTTCCTAAGACCAAATAATTCGTCTGTCTACCTCAAGTCATATCACGGACGGCTCCCAAACAAATAACATGCTGTTTGCATTTTATTTTTATTTTTTAATCTTTTTATTTATACCAGTAAGTGGTAACAATAAAGAAAAAAAGAAAGAAAAAGTGGACAGGGAATCGCTTATCTCTATAAGAGAATTATTTCTCGAATTAAAAAATAATTACCCATCAGAACGTCTGGAAGCCTTGATATCGTGCTCATAAGGCAAGAACTGATGCTGCAAGTTAGGTCTCGGTTCCATCAAAGGCTTCACTTCTTCATTGTGAGCTGAAAGCAGGGGCTCTTCCGTTCTCTTCTCTTGCGGTTCTATGATGGTGTATTCCGAATTGTGCTCGACGGGTAGAAGAACGTAGTTCTGGTCCTTGGGAATGCCTCTATCGGTCGGTTTCGGTGGGAATGGTGGAGCGTAGAGACCTGGCTTGTGGAATCGTGTTGTTATATCCCTGAAAATATGAACTTAGGAAATTAGTTACGCTTGCAGACAAGAATAAATTATGGTCAAAAAATTGTATACTTAGTTAAAAATATATTTAATTTATCTCGTTTGATATTTTTTTGGTAACAGTTGCATTTTCTATAATAAAATATTAATAAAAAGCTATTGTATAGAATACATATATAGGACTAGCTGACGCCCGTGACTTCGTCCGCGTGGATTTGGGTTTTTCAAAATCCCGTGGGAACTCTTTGGTTTTCCGGGATAAAAGTAGCCTATGTGCTAATCCAGGATATTATCTATCTTCATTCCGAATTTCAGCCAAATCCGTCCACTAGTTATTGCGTGAAGGAGTAACAAACATACATACACACACACACACACACACACACACACACACACACACACACACACATACAAACTTTCGCTTTTATAATATTAGTGTGATATAGGATAATTATTAAAAGTAAAAAAGGAGGAACACCGGACGATAATAAAGAGTACAATGAGTTTTATTATCATAAGTGCCTAAAATATAAAAGCATTCTCTTATCTGCTTTATTTTATGCACTAGGTCCACCTGTTACTAACTTAGAACTAGGTCCAAAATTACAACATAAGCATATTCCATTAAAATATAATTATTTTATAACACTGATACCTACGTTATATTAAAAAAAAAAACAAGCAGAAAAAAAATAGTTTGCAAAGCAAAGCATAATCTGTATCAAAAAGGCTTTCAGAGACAAACTTTTCAAATCAAGCCTTTACTACTGTAAATTCCATATTGTTTTTAGGGTTCCGTTCAGGGGGCCAACTGGACCCTATTACTAAGTCCGCTGTCCGTACGTCTGACGATCGTCCGTCTGTCTGTCAGTGACTGTAGCCTGTATCTCATGAACCGTAATGGATTAAGTAAACCTTAATAGCGTAAGGCGCTATAACAGCCAACGATTAAAATACCAAGATAGAAAATTTTAAAATGGCCACCATGCATATTTAAAAAAAATAATAAGTACATAAAGTGTTACATCTTGTACAATGGTACGGAACCCTTCGTGTACGAATCCAACTCGCACTTGACCTGTTCTAAGTAATATAAGATAAAGCCCCATAAGAAACAGAATAGAAAAGTTAAAAGATTCTTCAACTCAGATAAGTAATTTTATTAAAGAAATATCAAAATAGAAGGAAAAAATATCTTACAGACAGGTCGAGATGGCAATCGGAGCATGAGGTGGGGGACGCCCCGTACGTACGGGGCTGTGCGGGTGTGCGGGGCGTACCCACCCCGTTTGCCACCTCGACCTGTCGCGAACTATAGTTAAAATCCTAAAAGCTACTAGGAGAAAGTAGAAGAGAAGAGAATAGAAATAGACCATCACCTCGCGATACCATACCGCATCCACCAGCCGTTCCCAGGCAAGCTGGCATAGTAATCTGAATTGACATACAAAGGCTTCACAGTCGTGGTCGTTCTCTGAGGAACGTCGTCCTTGGCTTCGAAGGCCATCTGGTCTGTTAGGTGCGCGATGATCTGCATCGCCACGGGGAGGTAGGAGTCGGAGAGCTGGACCTGTTGGACTGATTGGACCTGGAAAATTGATGGACCTTGACTGTCTAACTCGTAAACTTAGGTGTGGGGCTACAGAATGGAGGAGCCTTTTCTTTCCCTTATCTGTGAGTGGAGTCAAGGCGTAGCGTTTTGATAAAATCATCAGCATTATATTGATCAACCCTATGAACTCACTATAAGATATTTGTAAGACCTATTTAACCCGCATTTAAGCAAATAAAATAATTTGATTTGATTTGATTTGATATATTGAATACCCGTACTCAGTATTGAGCCAGCAATGAGAATAATTGAGATTGGTTGGTGACTCAAAATGGTTAACGCTCACAGAGTTTTTCGTCTCTGTCATTTGTATGACTACGTAACAAAGAGAGCTCTTTTACTAACTTCTTTCCGTGGATAAAGTATTAAGCGTTTTATGATTTTTGACCATTATTGATACTCTCTTGACTAGTTTCCATTATTGTGGTTTAGTTCTTATCGGTTTTACTTTTAACTCATAATAAATGATTAGATGAATTTAATTTAGCACAAAAGATTAAGCAGTTGGAAGCCTCCGTTAACAACGGGGTTAATCTCTTAATTGCCCTTTTGAACCAGTTGATGTTAATTACTTTTGCGATTAATTACAAATCTTACAAAGGAATTTTGTGGAAATAAAACAGAAAACTTATTGCTGTTTGGCGGCGAAGTTAATATTACAATTTTATTGTGAAGTAAGCTAATCTTTAAATTTTAAATTATGTCTACACTAATACTTACCTACCTACATAATTATTATACTGAAATGTGGAGTTATTATTATTTATTAGACTGCAATGGCCCGCGAAATTCAAATTTAGAAATTATATATTTAGAAATTAATTCTAGTATCGACTAATTTGTGAGAACAGTCGATACTAGAATTAATTTCTTAAACTGGACCCTTTCAAGTAAAGATTTTTATATGAACCTGTGAGGATGATACTGCCACTGTCGCATATAAAATACCATAAGCCTACGTTATCGTATTAGTTTACAAATTGCGAAAAACCAAATTAAATTTGAATTTCGTGGGCAGGCCCGTCTCATGCCCCTTAATAACGATCTTACCTGCTGTGTGATAATGCGCTAAACTCAGTGATCATCACTGAATAAAAGTCATCAAGTACTTAATTTAAGATCTCACATAAATGTTTTCCATTAGGAAAGAATTTTAAAAATTACACCTGAGATATTATATTATGAGATATTAGATTACAGAACAAGTGTAAATTAAAAATTTAGAACACCCCCGACAAGTGAAGGTTACAATAACTAGAAAAGAGCTGATAACTTTCAAACGGCTGAACCGATTTTCTTGGATTGTAGCTAAGAACACTCTTGATCAAGTCACCTTTTAAACAAACAAAACTAAATTAAAATCGGTTCATTTTTTTTATTCACTATAGGCAAGCGCTTGACCACATTGATGGAAGTGGTGATTGGTCTAAGATGGGACGCGCTAAGATGAACGCGGTTCATTAGTTTAGGAGCTCCGATGCCACAGACAGATACATAGATACACACGTCAAACTTATAACACTCCTCTTTTTGGGTCGGGGGTTAAAAATACATTCATAGCAAAAGCCCGGGCAAAGCAAAATCAAAATCCACTTTACGTGGGCGGCTGGTTTTGTTTGTGGGACATTATATAATTATTAATAACAAATTGAATATTTTATTGTTCGTATATTACGACAGCTCGAAAGTGATTAGCTCACCACCGCCATTGTTGCAGAAACTGAGGCGAAAGTGAAAATTCATGAATATTCATTCTCTGTGACACAATATCCTGTTTCGTAAAAAAAAACTAAGTATAATATTTATAGGTACAAAGGCTAATATAACTTGTATCTTAATTAAAAAAAAAAACTTTTCAGAACTATGTGTGTTAATATGTCACTTGCTTTAACCGTGAACAAAAACATCGTGAGGAAACTTTTAATTTATGTGAAGTCAGCCTATTACTTGCTCTTGGCCAGCGGGCTGGGCTATGCATAAATCTTTTTCATTCTGAGAGGAGATCTTTTCCACCATCAATATTTAACTTTGCAGTTTATAATAATACTACAGGATGTCCGCGACTTCGTCCGCGGGGATTTAGGTTTTTTAAGATCCCGTGGGAACTGTTTGATTTTCCGTGATAAAAAGTTGCCTATGTCAATTACAGGGACGCAAGCTACCTCGGTACCAAATTTCATACAAATCGGTTAAGCGGATGAATTTTTTGGGATACCGTGGGAATTTTTTGATTTTCCGGGATAAAAAGTAGCCTATGTCCGTCCTCGGGATATAAGCTAACCCTGTACCAAATTTCGTCAGAATCGGTTAAACTGTTGGGCCGTGAAAAGGTACAGGACAGACAGACAGACAGACAGACAGACACACTTTCTCATTTATAATATTAGAATGGATGGATAATTCATTTTTTTTAACTGGCTTGTGCTTCACTGCAATCAGGAGATGATGCCGCCTGCCCAGAAGGTGCCTATTCACTCTATATTATAGCTAGCCGGAAAAACGGAATAATTAGACTTACCAGTACATTTTGTGTGACTTGTAGGAAGATTGTGAACAAAATACTTTGTCGAAACATGGTTGTTATCTGTAACAAAAAGAACTAATTGAGGAACTGGCGAGCAAAACGGTATAAGTAGTTACACTTCTGATCGATACTATTTTTGCTTTAATCCCGATGTTTTATGCCGAGTTGAAGTCTTAACTTATTCCCAAGCAAAACGGCCGAAAACGTATTAAAATTGGGTCCAAAGTTCATGATTTCGATCAAAATGGTACAATTGCAGTACCAGCTTCAACAGCTTTCGTTAATTCCGGTTCTTCTGTCATTTTTTCTGCGTAGTTACATCGTTTTGTTCGCCAACTTCTACTTATATTTTACTTATACATTATACTATATTTATTTTATTTGCTACTGACATTTTATTTTAAAATTTAAATTATCACTTGACATCCATAAAAGGAAAAGATGACTGACTGACTGACTGATCTATCAACGCACAGCTGCTCAAACTAGTGGACGGATCGGCCTGAAAGGCATGCCAATAGCTATTGATTTTGATATCCACTAAGAAAGGATTTTTGAAAATTCAACCCCTAAGGGGGTACAATAGGGGTTTGGAATTTGTTTTTCTGCACTACAAGGACGAAGTTATAAGCTAGTTATTGTCAAATATTTACAACTCTCACAAAACCACACATAACTTTCTCGGTAAAATTACTTTTCCAATAAATTCAAGACAATTTACTTGAAAAATAGGGAGCCTAACACGATTTCGTTACAAAATTACTTTCCTTATAACATTAGGTCTAATAAAATTAAATAATGTACTGGAAAAGTTTCCGATAAAACGTACGTGCTTATATGTATGAAATCTTGTTAAATTTCCGATAGTAGAAAGCGGGTTAAATAGGGGTGAAATTTCCTATACTGCAGCCCTAACCCGTTTAAACCTTGCAAAGGTACTGGTGAATTGACAAGCGTTTTACAAGACAGTAAAATGTTTCTCTATATTTTTCTACATAGATACTTCTACTTAGACCTGACAAATAGGAGGCAGAAGCTAATTATCGCTTTACTTATTTATTTGATCACTACCCATATTATGAAAGTGTGTATGTTTGTTGGTTTATTGGTTTGCCGGTTTGGCCTTCAATTACGGCGCAACAAGCAACCACGGATCGACGTAATTATTTGCATAATTAAAGACCTGGACAGTCCAATACGCTATTTTCTATCCCGGAAAATCAGAGTTCCCATGGGAGTTATAAAATCTTAACAAGATAAAGTTGAAAACTAAAACCCGACTGCGATCGTCTTAATAAACGCTGAAATATTATAGTAAACTAGCCGATGCCCGCGACTTCATCCGCGTGGATTTAGGTATTTCGAAATCCCGTGAGAACTCTTTGATTATCCGGGATAAAAAGTAGCCTATGTGGTACTCCAGGATATTATCTATCTCCATTCCGAATTTCAGCCAAATCCGTCCAGTAGTTTTTGCGTGAAGGAGTAACAAACATACACACACACACACACACACCCACACACACACACACACATACAAACTTTCGCCTTTATAATATTAGTGTGATTGTTTTATTATAGGAAATTATTAGGAAACTGTAGTATTATAGGAAATACATTCATATTTATGAACTCAGAGTTTTCTCCTCTTTCATTTGATACCCCACTCGATACAATAGCAAAAATAAAAGGGGACCCCCACTTTTTTGAAGTAATATTCGTTAGGTCAATTTTTTTCGTATAAAATGTAACCTATGTCACCCGGACCTTTACGACGACTCGATTGACACCTCATTCATCAAAACCTGCCCAGTAGTTTAGTCGCTACGGTGGAACACACAGAATCTGTATATAAACATACATACATGGACTGCTAAAATCATAATCCTTCCTTTTGGCTCTGCCGCGGTCGGGTAAAAACACGGGGGCATCAGCTCGTAATATATTAAAAAACGCCCCCAGTTTGACCCGAACCGCATCGCATGAAATTTATTGGTCGTAAAACTGAGCGCAAATAAATAACTCAAATATGAGGCACGCGAGGTGTCTCCGACCTCGTGCATGCTGCATGTCTCCGCTCAGGTTTATTGCACGGGGTTTTTGGGCACCTGCGCAGTACATGCTGTGAAAGATTGGCCATAACACGGCTTGTTAGATTTCACCAGGGTCGATCTTATTTAAAAACAGGTGTTTTAGGGCTGATTTTTCAATCGTCAAACATCGTCAAATAACTTTTATCTGAGGAATTCGACATTTTTTCTATAGGAAATCTGGTAAAACGTCAAATGAATTCCTCAGATAAAAGTTATTTCGTGAAAAATCGGTCTTTAGCCGTATTTTTATGCCCCCGATTAAGTCCACGTGGACTACAAAAATCTCAAAACTCAATTTTCAAAAATCACACTATCACACTTCACACTATAATATTATAAAGGCGAAAGTTTGTATGTGTGTGTGTGTGTGTGTGTGTGTGTGTGTATGTTTGTTACTCCTTCACGCAAAAACTACTGGACGGATTTGGCTGAAATTCGGAATGGAGATAGATAATAGCCTGGATTAGTACATAGGCTACTTTTTATCCCGGAAAACCAAAGAGTTCCCACGGGATTTCAAAAAACCTAAATACACGCGGACGAAGTCGCGGGCGTCAGCTAGTCCTTTCATATAAAGAAAAAGCTGACTGACGGATCTATCAACGCACAGCTCAAACTATTGGACGGATCGGGCTGAAATTCGGCATGCGCCATGCAGATAGCTATTATGACGCAGACATCGGCTAAGAAAGGATTTTTGAAAATTCAGCCCCTAAGAGGGTAAAATAGGGGTTTGGTATAGTTCACGCGGACGAAGTCAAGGGAGTAAGCTACTAATACATAATAACTCAAAAACGTAGACTACTAATAAGACAAGGTACCGTCACGTAGCTCAAATAATGGGCAGAGAAAATAAAGAAAATTCTATTTTGTAAATAAATTCAAGTCCCTTATATTGAATGCTCTCAGTAATTGGCCATTACCTTTTGCTTGAATTTTACTCCTTGTATAGTGATACGAGTCACAAAGGGTGCATAAAGTAACGCGGCCCCATTCCACGGCCGAGTAACGGAATGGAAATAGTTTAGATATCAGACGTTTCCATGTGGTACTATATTGCATGCATTCATGTTCTTTTATATTGTAATAAGTATCTAAATATATTCATTACTAGCTGATGCCCACTGATGTTTTTCAAAATCCCACGGGAACTCTTTGATTTTCCGGGATACAAAGTAGCCTATGTGCTAATCCAGGATATTATCTATCTCCATTTCAAATTTCAGCCAAATCCGTTGAGTAGTTTTTGCGTGAAGGAGTAACAAACATACACACAAACTTTCGCCTTTATAATATTAGTGTGATTAGGATTAGGATAAGGTATAATTATTAAGCTAGGTACACTTCTACAGGCAGTGGAAATTCCTCAACTCCAGGCAATTTTGGCAATTATGACGTCACAACCACATGAACCAATTTACAGCAATACCCAGCAATACCTGAAGTTTCAGCAATGCTATCACATTTCACACTAATATTATAAAGGCGAAAGTTTGTATGTGTGTGTGTGTGTGTGTGTGTGTGTGTGTATGTGTATGTTTGTTACTCCTTCACGCAAAAACTACTGGACGGATTTGGCTGAAATGGAGATAGATTAGCACATAGGCTACTTTTTATCCCGGAAAATCAAAGAGTTCCCACGGGATTTCGAAAAACCTAAATCCACGCGGGCGAAGTCGCGGGCATCGTCTAGTTCAAAATAATTGCTTCACATGATCCATACGTGTTACCGAGTATTGCTTAAAACATTGCCCATGTAAGAAAATTTATATCGCTGCATGCTCTTGGTACCTAATAGCTCGTAATAGGCCAGTAACTTTTGCTTGATTTACTCCTTGTATAGTGATACGAGTCACAAAGGGTGCATAAAGTAGCGCGGCCTCATTCTACGGCCGAGTAACGGAATGGAAATAGTTTAGATATCAGGCCTTTCCTTGTGGTACTAATAAATTGCATACAGTATCCAGGTTGCAATCTTAGTACCTATTTATCTAACTAAAAGTTGATTCACACTGAAGTTCGTTTTTATGATTTCTATAAATTCAACATTGACAATTAATTTTAAGCAACACAAGTGTAAATTAAAAATTTATAACACCCCCGACAAGTGAAGGTTACAGTAACTAGAAAAGAGCTGATAACTTTCAAACGGCTAAACCGATTTTCTTGGATTATAGCTAAGAACACTTTCGATCAAGCCACCGTTCAAACAAAAAAAACTAAATTAAAATCGGTTCATTAGTTTAGGAGCTGCGATGCCACAGACAGATAAACGGGAGTTAAAACATGTAATTTTATTTTGTCCTTACAGTCTTACATCTTGTCACTTAGGTATAGAGTCTATTCCAAAGGACATATTTACAGTTGGGTTTTAGTAATACTATTTCGTAGGAATAACCATAACTTTCTTGTTTATATCCTGTGATTTAATGAATGTCCACATAAATATTTCGTTCGGGAAAAACAAAGAACAAATAAATGTTTTTCTCAAATAAATGCTAGACTTTTCTTTTACACGACTACCCAAACAAAATAAAGCTTCCAGGGTTCGTCTATGTATGCGAGTTACTTTATTCAACCATTAATTTTTATTCATTCAGATGTAAGTTAGCCCTTGACTGCAGTCTCACCTGGTGGTAAGTGATGATGCAGTCTAAGATGGAAGCGGGCTAACCTGGAAGGGATATGGCAGTTTTCATGAAACCCATACCCCTTTGGTTTTTACTTCTCAATGACTGAACATATTTCGATGTACAGAGAATCCTACATCATCTCGAGTGACAAATTCAAATTCAAAATATTTTAATTCAATTAGACTTTTACAACTACTTTAGAATCGTCAAGAGCACCTACCACTGGTTCGGAATGCCTTTCCTACCGAGAAGAACCAGCAAGAAACTCGGCGGTTGCTCTTTTCAAAGATTTGATATACTCGTACAATTATGCGATGTATAAAAGTAAAGTCCCGCGTATAGCTGGAGCGAGCTGCACGTCAAATCCACGATCTTTTACCATTTATATAATCTTCGATTGTATAATATACTTTTCTTAGGAACATAGTTTTAATAGATACACATACACTTTGTATCCCGGAAAATCAATGAGTTCCCAGGGGATTTTTGAAACCAAAATACACTCAGACGAAATCCGAACATAAGCTAGCTAGTTAGAATTAATTATGAAATTTATTAACTTAGAATTAATTAAAAGTTTTTGTAAGGATCTAATAATAATAATCTAGACTAGAATATTGTACAAAAAACCATAGGTCTCAAAACATAATTCAAGTAATATGACCAATTATGTCGCAAGTGTAACCTTACTCTTAGAAAACAGAATCAGAAGTAACGGTTAGGCAAAGACAATTCTTTATGTTATTACCTACCTGATTTGCTCAAAGAATGTTGATACATCGAGGTTTCTGTAACGCGAGAGAAAAACAAGGCTTTTATATGAAAACCTACTATAAGCCTTCTATCTGGATGCTTTCCTTTTTTTTATCGGGCTAAAAAGTTACCAGGTAGTTTATCTATTTGGTTTTTAGGGTTCCGCACCTTAATACCCTTTAAGGTGCGGAACCCTAAAACCAAGGGGACCCTATTACTAAGCCTCCATTGTCCGTCTGTCCGTCCGTCCGTCAGAGGGTTGTACCTCGTGAACCATAATATCGAACTTGACCGATTGCCTAGTTTGAGCTTCAAAGGCCTATTTTGACATTTCATAAAATTACTCACCTATGTGAACCTATGTTTTCCATACTACTCAATCCACGAAAACAAGTTAGTAGGAAAAATATAGGCTTGTTTGTGATTGGTGGGTCACTGAAAATGGTTAACGCCCACTGACTTTTTGTCTTTGTCATTTGTATGGGATTTTGTAAGAGAGAGTCTTATATTAACTTCTCTCCTTGGATAGAGCATACATTCATACCTCATCCAAAGTCATGCTATATGTATAATGTATATTATTATGATATACTTATCAAAAACTTGAGACTTCTCTGAATCAATTTGGACACAAACGATGTTTACGAGTCAGAAGACACACAAAGATACTCGCTAAAGGTCCTTCACCTAACCTGATCATTACGAATTTCGGCATGTTTTGTATTCTTTTCTTTATATTTATACCTACGCCGCCGCGGTGTTTAGAAAAGAACAAGACTAAACGAATCATTAAAACGAGAAACATTTCAAGATACAGATAATTAAAAAAAAAAGAGACGTTAATTAATTTAGCCAAAGTTTTAAGCAAAGAGCCCCAAAGCCCCAAGGTCTCAACGTAAAAGGCGCAAAAAGGAAGCCTTCATATTTTATTACTGGCTGACCCACCCAAGTTTCACTCGAGTGGAATTTTTGAAAATCAATGAGGGGGTGTTTCGTAACATTCTGAAACCCGTAGGTAAAACGTCTTCATTTTTGACTGAAACTGAAAACTGCTTTTCTAAACATTTGGCACATTGTAATAAATCAATATTTATTAACCCCCGACCAAAAAAGAGGGGTGTTATAAGTTTGACGTGTGTATCTGTGTATCTGTCTGTGGCATCGTAGCTCCTAAACTAATGAACCGATTTTAATTTAGGTTTTTTTTTGTTTGAAAGGTGGCTTGATCGAGAGTGTTCTTAGCTATAATCCAAGAAAATCGATTCAGCCGTTTGAAAGTTATCAGCTCTTTTCTAGTTATTACTGTAACCTTCACTTGTCGGGGGTGTTATAAATTTTTAATTTACACTTGTTTTTATTTTTCGTACATAATGCTACTATTAAAACTTTTGAACATATAGTGCCTAAGTTATTAGTATACTTGAACATATGTTACACATCATAAAGATAACTCAATATCCATGGTTTATCTAATAATATTAACAGCTACTTTACATTTTGCCTAATAGGTACCTACCGTAAATACTGATTTTTATCTTACACTATACCTAATTTGGATTCAATCTTTACTGAATAAAAATTAATACCTAAACATTTTCCTTCAAACACTCCAAGAATCTAATTAAGGATAACCTGACCACAAATAACAATTTATTTTTCCTTAATTCTTAATTATTAAGATAATATTAAGTATGTGATATATTTATTCTTTATTATACGTACGTATTTTTTCATCATCTATTCCACGATTAATACGGTAATAATTACTCTTACAATCCTAATAATTAGATACATGACCATCCCAAGAATCTTATCTAAAAATAAATAAATGAATCTCAGATAAAAACTCACCCTTTAATAAATCCAAGATGGCGGGTGTACGCGTGCGTTGTTTGCGCGCGCGCCGCGGCACTGTCCAGCATCAGGATACTGACCCCAAGTTAGAACTGCTTAGAGCTGACAGAACCTGTTCTGAATGTCAAGTGCAATGTCGCGGCCGTAACCGACTTTCATGAAAAGGAAGTGCTGTTTTTTAAATAAAAGAAATATTATGACTAACATTCCTCTTTCTCCTCCAACTAAACGTATAGTTTGTGCTAGGATTAGTACAACAACCAATAGGATAGGTAGGAGTACAACGAGTGGGGTTTGAACTGCCGACCTTTCGGATTTCAGTCCGCTCCCTTAACGTGAAGCTGTATGATGTGCAATTTGACCGGAAACTTGAGAAAATTATTGATTTTTCGGTTTAAAAAGCATACGTCACTCTCAAAGTCTTTAACTTAATCCATGCAAAAAAATCTCGTCAATCCGTCGCTCCGTCGCGTTGGGGCGTGATTGAAGGACAAACTAGCAAACAAATATAATTTCGAGTTTACGATACGGGTCACTAATTAATGCATTTAAACGGTAACAAAAATGTATTGGTTAATTTTATTTATTTAAAAATAAACTACCGCCCTGGTTGGACTATAATTATTTTGAAAACTCATTCAGTGTGAATGAAGTATCTTTGAATCTCTAAAATCTCATACAAAAAGTTCGAATCTATTGCCTAAACTAATACTGGTGTATTTTTTTTTTGATTTTGGTAGATCTTTTAGGCTAAGTAAAAGTTATGTAAATGAAACCTTCAAAGAAACCTAAAATAACCCAATATAAACTTGACCAAGCAAAAAGATTCGTAGAAGCCTACTTGAATAAAGATTAGGTATTATTTAAATAATAGACAGCTAAATTACGTATATCATATGAAAGATCATTTAAGTAATGTAAGTAAGGTCCCATAAGGGTATAATAAATGTAACACAAACATGCAAAAACAAGTCCTAAATTATTGCCTAAGTTTTGGCAGCTTATCTTAGGTACTTAGGTAGGTATTATGTCTCCAGCGGACCATAATAATATATCCTTGGCATTTAGTGCTCCGTATAATCTGATTTATTCACACAAAATACGAATAATATATTGCTAATAAAGGCACAAATATTGAAAGTATGCTTTCCCATAAATATTATGTCTTCGCTACATAATATAAAACAAAATCACTTAGATCTTTTCAACTACTCAAGCGATTTTAATGCCGTTTTCATCAATAGATAGAATGATTCAAGAGAAAGGTCTATACCATGGTGTAACAACGCTAACAAAAACTTATACTACCTTAACACAATCCAATGCCAGTAAATATTTGCCTTATCTTGTAGTTTTAGTGATTTAGTATTTTTCAAACCCGCATTGTATAGCGTACAAAACTTTATCAAAAAAAGCTACATTTTATTTTCTTCTATCTAAAAACTATCTACTAGCACTTTCCAACAATCAATAGTAGTTAAAAGTGGCCAGTTCAGCAGTAAACTCATCACTTGTCTACTTTTAAATAAAGTTAAAAGTTATGTCTGTAAGAGCTGTGGGAATGGGACAGTTTTCAGAATTCCTATTAATCTACTGTCATATTAATAAAGGCATATAATAAAATTTATAGTACCCAAGATTCTAAGAACAAAAGTACTTCAACGTTAAAGAGTAGGTATATATATCGTAATATTCAACAATGAAATATTATTTGGGTTATTCATAGAACATGCTATAAACAGCTATATTAAGAGACATATTCAAGTAAATTGATAAAGTTATATTATAGGTTGTAACACCAATCCTAACGTCACAAAATGGAGCAAAAAACTCCATACCAAACATAAACTCTTATTTTAATGAGATCAGTAATAAAAAGACACAAAATCGCCAAAGAATTAAGTTTTTTTTAATAAAAATCAGAATAATAATTACTTAATTATTATTAAGAAACACTGAATGAAAAACAAGAGATTTTTAGGATCCTTTTCGGAACGTGTTACAAAATTGTATACCATTTGCACATAATTGCCAGTTTAATTAAATGAATAATTATCAACAGAAAACGTTTTTCGCGTTGATTATCGCAATAATTATGGCGTTGTAGGGCATTGACGCTAATCTAAATGCAGCCGCAATATTAAAAGCGATTATTCCGAATTTCTAATTTAACGCTAGATTTAAGAGCATGATTTTCTCTCATGCTTTTACTTACTAACATTTTTGTAATCAACTATTAGATGCCACGTAAATCTGTACCAACTGCCTCTATATCATCGATATTATAAAACTTGTTCACTTTTTTACACCAAAAAGTTTCATACAGATTAAAATTAAGTGGTCCTTTAATAAAGTACGTAGGCACTAAGCAGGTATTACTTTTTTTCGCAAGATTCGTCTTTGTTTAAACAAAAAAAAAAAAAACAATTTTTCTTTTTTTAAATAAAAATATTACTTTATGATGATTGGCATGATTTGTATGGTAATCAGATAATTTTTACTGTAATAGTTTCATTAAAAAAAAAAAACAAAAAAACTTTTTCAAATGTCGGTATCATCAACTCCATATAGTTTTATTGTCTCAGGACAAACTGTGCGTTTGTGGTAGCGTTCATCGACCAGTTATTAGCATACTGGTCAAATTTCGCAACAGATAATATTTCTTTAGTATCGATTAAGCAGGAATTAGGGATAATATAAAAGAAGATGACTCTATATTTTTGCTTTTTGTAATGATTGCATTAATCTCTTGATATTCTTTTGCAATACATATAATAGGTACTTGTATTATTGACGTATTTCGTAATCTATTGAAGACTTCGGCCGCGTGGACCTCAAACTCCTAATTTACCCCCTTAAGGGTTGAATTTTCAAGAACCCTTTCTTAGCAGACATTAGTACCTGTTAACTAGTCTCCCACCAGACCAGCCCTAGCCAGGAATTGAACCCAGGACTGCGTCGGGGAAGTTATCATGCTATGCTGTTGTGGTGCACTCTCGAAAAATCCTATATCCAGCAGTGGACGCGTGGCTTGATGGATTGGATAGTATTAGATGCCGGATAAAGTATCCTAATGTTATTTTTTAGAAGCCATTTAATACAAATAAGGCTCCCCAGCCATTAAGTTTATTTAAACATTCCACACACGGCTCCGCCAATTTTCTGTGTTATTATTCGCGTCGTGTACACACGAAAGTGTTCTACAACGAGAAAGTGTTTTTGTTCTTTGACAATTTGATTCTATATTTTTATGCGAGACTAATTTTTGTTATACAGGGTGTAACCAGGTGTAAAACGAAGACAGGTGATAGTATTGATGATTACTGATAACCATAAAAAAACTACGAAAATATTATTTAAAAATCCTGTGTTTTTAGAGTTTACAATATACTGCAAATAAAACATGTGACTGACGCTAGAGGTCAATGAACGTTCCGTAAATAGGTCAATCGAAGTCAATGCCGCGTCGTAGATGGGTCATTGACCCGAGTTTTGCACGTTATACATTGCAGGTTTGAAAAATAGTACAACTACAAGATAAGGCAAATAAATGGTTATTGGCATTGGATTGTGTTAAGGTAACGCTAAATTAGCTCTAGTATCGACTAATGTTGACAATTAGTCGATACTACAGCTAATTTCTTAACCTGGACCCTTTCAAGTAAAGATTTTTATATAAACCTGTGAGGATGATACTGCCACTGTCGGAATAAGAATGCCATAAGCCTAGGTTGTCGTATTAGTTCACAAATTGCGAGAAACCAAATTAAATTTGAATTTCGCGGGCAGGCTGGTCTCATGGCCCTTAAGATGTGATTGAAGGATAAATCTACAAACGAACATACTTCCGCATTTATAATATTATGGCTTAGTGAGTGAATTCTCTTTACCTCCATTCAAAGCTTGAATATTGTTGGGAATTTGTGTTTGAGAGACATACTATAGAAATAAAACAATAACGCCTTTTAATAAATAATAATTTATTCATAGCCTACAATATTGTTATTATTAGTCATTATTAGAGTAAATCTAAAAATTATCTTCTTTCTGGCCACCAAAAATAGAATTGTGAATTTTTTGGGCAAAATCCGAGCTCTTCTTGTGGATTTTATTGAAAAAATTAAAAGGTCCCGTGTTAAAATCATCCGTGTGGTTTTCTTCACTGTTTCTACGTTTTAGTACAATACTATTAAATCCATTGACTATCCCTTGCTTGATGCCGTTGAAGTACTCTTTGATACCTGAAATGTGAGGTACGTTACCGAAATCAAAATCACTAGTCTCTACCCTATCTTTATTTTTCTTGTCCTTTTTGTTATCGTATTCAGCTTTGACGTGTAAAATGCTTATATAATTCTTTTTACCTGTGCCTTCTTCTTTTTCATCTGTTTCTTCGGTTTCTTTTCCTTTATCTAAATCGTTTCCGCTATTGTTTGTGTTTTTATCTTTATCTAAAGAAGGGATTGGGTTAGAAGCTATATTTAGAGGTTTAGCAATTGAAAAATTAGTAACGATAGGTCCTTTTGGCGTATCGTCAGGAATATCAATTACAAGTTCTGTCACTGCGTATCCCGCGGGTTTCGGAATGTCTTTATCCTCGGGTTTTGGATTATCTTTATCCTCGGGTTTTGGATTATCTTTATCCTCGAGTTTTGGAACGTCTTTATCCTCGGGTTTTAGATTATCTTTATCCTCGGGTTTTGGATTGTCTTTATCCTCGGGTTTTGGACTATTTTTATCCTCGGGTTTTGGGCTATCTTTATCCTCAGGTTTCGGGTTATCTATAATAATTCTCTTTCCTAGTTCCAAAGGTTTTTCTACTGGTTGCTTGTCTTGTAATAATTTTTGGATAATATTTCCTAAATTGACTGTAAGATCACCACTTTCACGCGAGTCTTCTTCGTAGGGTAATGCATTGATAGAACAATGGAGAAATACCTGGAGAAATAAAAGAAGAATATTATTCTCTGTATGAATGGACTTAGTATTAGGCAGGTTCTAGGAATAAACTATAGTAATTAAATTACGTCCGCTAGATTACATGGATTGTATTCCTGCACATTCTCGGTGAAATAGCAGCTTAAAACTGAACTCTCACGTAGAAAATTTCATCATTATCATTCATCACCATAATCAACTTATCAGCGCCGCTCACTACTGAGCACAGGCTGCTACTCAGAATGAGAAGAGTTTGGTCATAGCTTACCACGCCGGCCAAGTGCGTATTGGAATGGTAGACTTCACACATCTTTGAAAACATTATGGAGAAATCTCAGGCATACAGGTTTCCTCACGATGTTTTCCTTCATCGTTAAAGCAAGTGATATTTTAATTCCTAGCGCGGATTGGCAGACTTCACACACCTTTAAAAACATTATGGAGAACTCTCTGGCACACAGGTTGCCTCACGATGTTTTCCTTCACCGTTAAAGCTTCGCACAGGTAGCTTATTACCAATTTCGTAAGGATCTCTAGGTAATTGTTTGAAAATAAAATGTAGCCTATGTCACTCAGGAATAATGTAGTTTTCTACTGGTGGATTCAAAATCGCTGTGATATTTCCAGAGATTACTCCCTACATACAAACCTACAAACTTTATCTCTTAAATTAGTATAGATTGAACGGTTGTAAAAATATTATGTGCCCAAGTTCCGTTTTGGCGGTAAAGGGAACTACTCCTATTTTTATAGTAGGTACTTACCTACTTAACAATGTTAAAACAATACCTATTGGACAAAGCTTTTAGTAACGTTCTGTTTAAAAAGCTTTTAAAAACGGCAGAGCGCCAGGTGGCTTTCAAACAGTCAAAACATTTTGTAAAAGAATTTTTACCTAAAATAAACTAATTACAACAGTTGAAAATTCAAGTGGCCAAATTGCGATACATTTTAAGCTAGGCGTTAATTAAAAAGTTTTTTTATATTTTCTTCAGATACAAGTTAGCCCTTGACTGCAATCACACCTAGTGGTAAGTGATGATGCAGTCTAAGATGGAAGCGGGCTAACCTGGTAGAGGTATGGCAGTTTCCATTAAACTCAGTATGAGTTTTGGTTTCTACAAGGCATCGTACCGGAAAACTAAATCGCTTAGCGGCACGGCTTTGCCGGTAGGGTGGTAACTAGCCACGGCCGAAGCCTCCCACCAGACCAGACCAGAAATTTAGAAATTTAGACTAATTTATAGCCTTTCTCTTTCATAGTTCCTAAGAAGTAATTTACTTTTGACATAGTCATCATTCCAATGGCTTATATTTTATCATTCAAATTCAAATTCAAAATATTTTTATTCAATTAGACTTTTGAATCACCACAAGCATCTACCACTGGTTCGGAATGCCTTTCCTACCGAGAAGAACCAGCAAGAAACTCGGCGGTTGCTTTTTTCAAAGATTTGATATACAATATTATCATCATCATCATCATCAGCCTGTGGACGTCCACTGTTGGACATAGGCCTTCCCTATAGAGCGCCACCACATTATAACAGAATTATACATGGCATAATATACAATATTATGCCATGTATAATTCTGAGAAGAGCTCACATGTGCTCAGTAGTGGGCCGGCAATGGGTTGATCATGAAGATGATGATGACGTATTCCCCCTACTCACCAATTAAATTCCATCGGAGCAAAGTCTTGGCGGTTCAGCTAGTCAGATTAGTTAAGGCGCAAAAGAACGTATGATTAAATCAATCATGGTCGCGCCTTGCAAGGCTTTGATCGTAATAACATTGATTATAGCCCTATATTGGCTGCGTAATTATGTTTTAACGTGATTCTGTTTTCATTACAGACTCATATTGGATGTGATACCTAATTTTATTATGGCTGAACAAAATACCTATGTACTAAGTATATCGATTAACGAACCAATGAACCATAAGTATTTACCGAGGGTTCCGTACTCGGGTAATTTTTCCGAAATTTTGCACGATAAATCAAAAACTAATGTGCATAAAAATAAATGAAAATCTGTTTTAGAATATACAGGTACATAGAATTCTTTCATATGATACCCCACTTGGTATAGTTATCTAACATTGAAAATTGAAACACATATTTTCTAGTGATACATCATTAAAAAAATATGTGTTACACATTTTTTTTTTGTGGTTACAACCACAAATTCACAAATTCACGGTTTTCAGATGTTGTGCTATAAGACCTACCTACCTGCCAAATTTCATGATTCTAGATCAACGGGAAGTAGGTACGCTATAGGTTTTCTTGACAGACATGACGGACGGATGGATGCACGGACAGACAGACAGACAACAAAGTGATCCTATAAGGGTTCCGTTTTTCATTTTTAGGTACGAAACCTCAGTATAGGATTTGATTTGAATTTGAACTAATATTTTACAAAAAAAAAAATTAAGGATCAGCGAAATATGAGCAAACGAAAACAAAAATAATGAACGATAGAACTGCATTAGTGAAAACACTACGTCGCACTTCTATCGGCCCCATCCCTGGAGTGATGAGACTTTACACGTACATACTATTTGACTATTTTATAGTCTAATTTACAATAAAATAGATAATTTATACTAAAGAATTAAGCATAGCATTCATGAAATAAATGAACGTAAGAGCTAAACATTGATAAGAACAAATTAACATTCAACAACAAGTATTATAAATAGGTAAGTAGGTAAATAATATAATAAGTGTAGATGTGTGGATGTGTGTGTTTAAAGTGTGAGTATGTACTATAAGAATTATATTATGATAGTCCACCACGCTGGCCAAGTGCGGATTAGCAGATTTCACAGACATTTAAGAACATTATGGAGATATTTCAGGCATGCAGCTTTTCCTCACGATGATTTCCTTCATCGTTAAAATAACTTTACCGCGATTTTAATACGCATTTCTAGAATATGGAATGCTCTTCCGGCTTCCGTTTTAATATTGATATCTTCACTGAAAAGGCACTTTCTATCTAGGCGATAGATCATCACTTACTAGGTACTTGATGTGATTGCAGCCAAGCATAACCCTATACCTACCTATATTTTGAAGATATAGTTAAAAAAACAATTCTAAAAATATGTAACGCAGTCACTTACGAAGAAGACTAGTATCCTGTAATCCATGGCTTTAACTAAATTGAGGTAATTAATTCACAATTAAACTGTTCTTATTTCTACGAGGCCTCGAAACAAACTGTCGAGCGACCGATATAAAAAGAGTAGCTACAAAAAATGGGGGTTTTTATCACAAGTGATAAATATAATAGGTTCACTTTCAATGGCTGTAAAGGAAATGTGAACAATTAGTTACATTACTCTTGTTTTTATAATCCTAGTGAGTCAGTTTTAGGTATTTTGTGGTGTATTTAAACACCTAGGTATAAATATGTACCCGTATAATGGGACATGACTGAAATCTGAATCATCAGTTCCGGTTTGTAATAGCCAATAAATAATACCTAATTAGGCATAACAAAGAAATTTTAAGGAAATGAAATAATTTATTTACTTAATTGAATATGGGATGACATTATGTGATGGGAAAACCGCAGAATCATATTTTTATCTTTTGTTTTTATAATGAAATAGGCAAATAGTGAATAGGCATCTTCTAGGCGAGCGTGCTTCATCTTAGGCTGCATCATCACTTGCTAGTAAGTCTGATTGCATGTAGTCTTCTCAGACTTGGGCGCGTTTGGAACCCTCGTAGCTTTAGTTTTACGTTACGTAATTAATTATCATCACTATATCGTACAAATTTAACAATTTCAACTATCACAAGGAGTACAATCGTACCTAATTTGAATAAATGATTTTGACTTTGGCATGCAAGCGCTAGTCTATACCTAAATTAAAAAAAAAAAAAAAAACAATATTTCCTGACTACACTCAACTCCTATTAGAAGTGTTCAATGTGTCATACGATACCAAAATTATGACTATTTTAGGGATCTCAAAATAACTATGAAACACGCCTTATTCTGTTTCATGCAACTGTAATTTATGACTGCATCAAAAGCAATGCGGACGCAATAAGTAGGTACCTATCGTACGTAAACCTGACCTACGGTCTCTGAGATAACCAAGCCATAATTAATCTAATTTTAACTAATAGTCATTAGTTAAAATTATAGTTAAAAGGTCATAAGAAAAAGCACCTAATTATTAGAATACAGTATCTCCACAGAAAAAATTAATCCTATAGGATTACTTCGCTGTCTGTCTGTTTGTCTGTCAAGAACCGTCAAGGGAATCAAACCCTAAAGGGCACTTCCCGGTAACGTAGAATCATGAAATTTGGCAAGTAACTATATTTTATAATAGTATACAAGAAAAGGGAAAAATTCGAATAGGTATACCTAACGTGAGTTTGTGGTTAGGTACATCACGAAAAAATCAAAACGCGATCTTAAACGATGCTACGGAACCCTTCGTGTGTGTGTCCGACTCGCAACTCACCGGTTTATCCATATCCATATTACTAAGTTAAAACTGTGCTAATATTATAAATACGATTAAGTGTGTCTGTCTGTCTGCCACGTTTTCACGACTCAACTGTGAAACTGATTTCAATGAAATTAGGTATAGAGTTATAGTTATTAGCTTACATCCCGGGGATGGACATAAGCTTCTTTTTATCCCGTAAAATCAAGGAGTTCCTACGGGATTCTTAGAGGTATATCCGTTTAACCGATTTATATTAGGTACAAACCTAAATCCACGCGGACGGGGTCGCGACCATCGTCTAGTTTTATAATAATTACGAATTGTTAAGTTTGAACCAGTCTAAGTTGGCAACCTTACAACTGAACTGTTAACTGCATTGTGCTAACTTTGATAAGTTAGTCCACGGTGGTTTCCAGGACCAAGTTAGTAATTAGCCTTCCCTAGCTCTGTCTATATAGAACTTGGGCACTTGTATATCAAAGCCAAGTTTTGAGATCTTGACAGCAACTTGCAATTCTAGTTTAGTCTTGGACAGATTATTTTATACGACTGACTGTCCAAAAAAAGGAGTTCCATACTAGACTAGTAATATAAATGCAAAAGTCTGTCTGTCTGTCTGTCCGTAATTAGCTTACATCCCGGGAACGGTCATAGGCTACTTTTGATCCCGGAAGTTCCCACGGGATTATTAAAGGCCCATAAATTGAAGCGATTTGTATAAAATTCGGTACAGAAGTAGCTTTCATCCCGATGATTGACATACTTAGGTAACTTTTTATCCCGAAAACCTAAAAACCTAAATCCATGTGGATAAAGTCGTAGGCATGATTTTGTTTAGATATAAAGGGTATAAGGGGTAAAACCTCCCAACAAACAGAGGCCGCTAAATAGCCAATACTTGTTCATCCATACAAAATAAACCATATCCAATGGCCAGGGCACCGCAAGATTTTGCGTCATGCTCACAGCGCTCATCCTTTTTTTGTGCGGTTAGTGTCAGGGCTATTAGGGTTTTTACAAGATTATTACAAGGTCATTGCCATAAATAAACTCAATATTCGATAATTAAATACTTATTTAATTAATAAGCCTTAATAGCCTGACCTATGGAGAGGGCTACGTTAGGAGTTTCCCTGAGGGATAAAATCTGAAATGAGGAGATCAGCAGAAGAACCAAGGTCTCTTACATAGCACAAACTATTAGAAAGCTGAAGTGGCATCTTGGGCAGCCCAAGCCTGTCGTAGAGGCGTTGGCCGTTGGAGCCGCAAAGTCCTTGAGTGGAGACCGCAAGTGTGGCTGGTTGAGGAAGGTTGAGGACCGGGTGTGGTGGCTCCCTTTAGAGAAGGCACATTTGACACATTGGACATAGCCAACAGTGGACGTCCGCAGGCTGATGATGATAATGATGACCAGAATAGCATAGTAGTTAAAACGTTCTATTTGGAGGTTCGATCCCAAGCACGCATTTTTAACTTTTTGAAGAACTTAATTATGTATATAGAATAGAATAGAATAGAATAGAATAGATTTTTATTCAAATAAACTTTTACAAGTGCTTTTGAATCGTCAAATAATTTACCACTGGTTCGGAATGCCGTTCCTACCGAGAAGAACCAGCAAGAAACTCGGCGGTTGCTCTTTTCAATTGTGCAATTTACAATAATATTCTATACTATACAAGCAATTGCAGACCCGCGCATTGCTGGAGCGAGTCAATTCCATGCTTTTTTATCATTTACATAATCTTCGATTGTGTAATATGCTTTTGCCAGGAGCATACTTTTAATGGATTTTTTAAACTTTGGTAAAGGCAAGTCTAATATTGACTGTGGAATTTTATTATAAAATATTACACTCATTCCCACAAATGACTTTCCCACTTTTCTGAGGCGGAGCGTAGGAGTTGCGAGCTTATTACGATTTCTAGTTGGCCTGTCATGGAAATCACTGATTTTTTTGTAGCTGAGGATGTTTTGTCGTACAAAAATTATATTATTGTAAATGTATTGAGAAGCTACTGTAAGAATACCTATTTCCTTAAATTTCTCTCGTAGGGAATCGCGCGGTTTTAAATTATAAATTGCGCGTATTGCCCTTTTTTGTAAAACGAAAATTTTTCCAATATCTGCCGCTTTACCCCATAGCAAGATTCCGTAAGACATAATACTGTGAAAATAGGCAAAATATACAATTTTTGCAGTTTCCACGTTAGTTATCTGTCGAATCTTTCTAACAGCGTAAGCAGCAGAGCTGAGTTTGCCAGCAAGTGTTGATATATGGGCGTTCCATTGAAGCTTTGCATCTAAAGTTATCCCCAGGAACACGGTGGTCTCCTCTACTTTCAACATATCATTATTTATCATTAATTTTATGTTATTTGTCGTCTTGGTATTGGGCAGTGCGAATTCGACACACTTGGTTTTCTTTGCATTTAAAAGCAAATTGTTAACAGTAAACCAGTGAGTGACCTGCGATATGGCTCTATTTACATCGTCATAATTATTCTCATTTCTATCTAATTTAAAAATCAAAGACGTATCATCAGCAAATAGTACAATATCGCAAGTATTTTGGACAAAATATGGTAGATCGTTTATATATACCAAGAACATGAAGGGACCTAGGATAGAGCCTTGAGGAACACCCATTAATGAGGCTGATCCGGATGACTTCACATCATTTACACATACTGTTTGTATACGATCACTGAGATAAGACGCAATAAGACTAAGCGCAGTGTCTTTGACTCCATAATAGCTCAATTTAGCTAAGAGAGTCTCGTGCTCAACGCAGTCGAATGCTTTAGACAAATCACAGAAAATTCCAACGGCATTCTGTGAGTTCTCCCACGCATCGAATATATGCTTTAAAAGCATTGCGCCCGCATCGATTGTTGATCGTCCTTTAGTAAAACCATACTGCTCCGAGTGAAGTAATTTATTCAAGTTAAAGTGCAAGAGCAGTTGGTTGAGCATAATTTTTTCAAATATCTTGCTAAAAGTCGGCAAAATCGAAATTGGCCTGTAATTATTTGGGTCACTCTACTATATGCGTTTACTAAACTATATGCGTTTTAAGCAATTAAATCACTTGCTTTAACGCTGAAATCCATTTAAAAATTCATTCACCAGCCATCCTCGGATACATTTAGAAGGACAAGGTGACAAGACGTGACACGTACAAATAACGTTGTTTCCGTCATTTGTGGAAACAGTACTATTTTAGGTTCTACCCGTTAACGAGTTAAGCCGAGCGGGCTGTTAAGTCGGCTTAGAGCAGCTGCTGGCAGCACGATATCAAAGCAATTCGATGCAATAATTTCTTCTTGTACCGTATCTTGTATCAAACATCGTTAGCACTAACAGTTCTATCATCCTGAAACGCAATAAGCCTGGCTTAAAGCGGTACAGTTGTAACAAACCATCAGTAAGGCTTATAGCGCTTATACTGGCTTCCCACGGAGCTTGATTCTGCAGATTATTACGCACGGCCGACGACCACGGAACGCCACGCACCGCGCATAAGCCTGTGATGAGGACGACAATGTGACTGCGCTACTACAGACGATAATCTTCCCATGGTGCGTCAGTGCGGGCTGGTTTGCGTCCGTCCGCAATATCAGGGACCATGGGAAGCAGGTATTAGAGTAGCACAGCTGTTGTAACATATCCTGGGTATTAGTCGCCTCAGCACGCTTGTAGCGATCGATGTGGGGTATTACCGATCCCCTGCTCAAAGCAATTCAATGCAATCGTTTCAGGCTTTATTGCATCGATATCAAATAGGTAGTCTATAGCGCAATAAGTCCGGCTTAGAGCAGTAGAGTGTAACATATCCTAGTCTCCTAGGTATTAGTGGCCTCATTGCGCGTTTGTAGCGATCGTTGTGGGGTATTACCGGCCCCTTGCTGAAAACAATTAAGTACACTGTATGCACATCAGGTAATAGAAACAGGTAGTAGAAGTTACAGTCTCAAAGCAATTTAATACAATCACTTCAGGCCTTATTGTACATCAAACATCGTTAACTGTTCTATCAGCCTGAAGTGCAATAAGTACGGATTAAAACAAGACAGTTGTAACATATCCATGCTATTAGTCGCCTCAGCGTGCTTGTAGCAATCGATGTGGGGTATTACCGACCCCCAGCTATTCGATGCAATTGTTACAGACAGGTTTCAAAATAAATTTTGTCCGTATAAAACTTACTTCCTTCAGCGCTACTATTATTTGTCACTACATTTCTTCCACATGAGCCTGGACCTCACTTTTAGCCGTGATTTCTATCTATTTTGTCATAATTCTAACCAGCCCATTATGGCACCTACGATGTGGCTTATTCTGTAGTACACAATCTCCAAACTAAACTAAAATGACAGGACTATTTCTATCTTTTCTGCTCCACGCGTAAAAGGATAGCTCTATATTTTGACTAGATTTTGAGCTGTCAATTTAATTTAGTTTAGAGATACCTTCTAACTTCTTTCCGTGGATAGAGTATAGTATGGATTTAGAGGATCACAGCCAAGTAATATCATCGGTCATAAACAGAGAAATCACGTAACATAAAACTATTTTCTTTTGAAAACTATACCTACCTGTTTCAAAACAAATATAACAAAGTATCAAAGATTTCTCGATAGTTTACAAAATAGCCTATCGGCTGAGTTTGCTGCTGAAATGGGAACTTTGGAATCCATTACCTTTCACTACACCAAGAGCCAGTGGAACAAAACTTAATGCTAGTTTTTAATAATATAAGATCAATACGGCCAACATAAATAATAAAATAATAAGTAAATAATATAATTATTCTGTATATCAGTAATAATACACACAGTCACATATAATAATGCAGCCAGTCAGTGACTCGCGTATTGCAGTCGTTAGTCATCATCATCATCGACCCATCACCGCGCCGGCTCACTACTGAGTACGGATCTCCTCTCAAAATGAGAAGGGTTTGGACATAGTCTACCAGGCTGGCCAAGTACGGATTGGCAGACACCTTTGAGAATATGATGGAGAGCTGTCAGGTATACAGGCTTCCTCACTATGTTTCTCTTTACCGTTAAAGCAAATAATACATGATTTCTTGATATTTGTTTGTTCTACATTGCTATTCCACTGAGTGATATTAAAATATTTTTTTGTAGAAAACTTTCAATGGATTAAAAATAAGTGTCAAATGAGCTGGGTGGCTAAGCAAATCAACTAGACTGGAGAGAATTAACGTTTTGCAAACCTTAAGGCAAGTCTTAGCGGTAAAGAAATTATTGTTAGTATATTTAAATGTATAAGAAACAGATTTAAAAAATAAGTTGGGTTACTTGAAGATTGTGAATTTAAAATCGAAGATTACTCCAACACTTCACCTCTAGTAGTCTACACACCGGTGGAGCTTTGAAAGGATCTTTGACGATGCTATACATCTTCGAATTTTCCACAGCCTCTTAGTCTATACCTGGTATAGAAAGTTTCTGCGCATTAAGACCCCATTAGGCCCTTGTCAAACAAGCAGCGAACCGAAGGCGTGGTACATCAATTTGCTTTGTATTTAGGTACCTACTTAATGTCTATTGACTGGCTGACTGACTGACAAGCTTTCAAGGGTTCCGTACCCGATGGGTGCCAACGGGACTCTATTATACGCACAATAGACGGAAACGTTTAGGTGCGGAAACCGGCCCAGAGAGACGAAAGAAGAGACCCTATTACATACTAAGCCTCCGCTGTCCGTCCGTCCGTCCGTCCGTCTGTCTGTCTGTCAGCGGGCTGTATCTCGTGAACCTTAATAGGTAGAGAGTTCTCTTCCAAATCGGACGAACCGACGCGGGGAAGTATGCAAGGTTTCATGAAATTTCATAATATACTTACAGAATTCTAAAATTCGTTTCGTTCGACTCGTTCGGCTCGGATAAGTGTGCATTCCCTTAATGAAACTAAGCAAGTGTAAGCACTCCAATAAAATGAAATTCAATCGGGGTAGAGATATCACTCTGGGATAATGTAGAGTATTTATTAAAGAAAGAATTTTCAGACTCGGGTCTTTAGTTTCGGAGATTACCCCCTACATCCAAACTTTTCCTCTTTATAATATTAGTGTACATAGCTATCAATTTACCGAATACATAACAAGTGTGAACCTAGACACCAGCCCCTGGTTACCATGGGAACGGGGCGGCGCGCGCATCCAGTCACCACCAACCACCGGGACAGACTAGTCGCGTTCTAAATCCGAATGTAAACAATTTGTTGTAAACATTCCATTTTCGAACTGACGAATCGGATTTATTGACGCCATTCTGTTTAATTCTGGCGTAATTGAGGTTTAAGACTTGAAGTTTCGGGTGCGCGGTATTTGGTTCAGTTTTCATGGTGTTTTCATGTTTTCCATTGTGTTATGGTAGCAGACACGGGTGCTAAATGGCAGAGGACGTTAAGTGTGGAGGGGGAACAGTAAGTAATTGTATTTTCTTTCTTTTTTGAACTATAAAAAGCTCATACCTTACATACTTTATGTGTCTTATGCAACTTTTGGTATAGATCCGCAAGTTTCCATGAGACTTGACTAAACTTTTAATGTGTTTAACTTTAGGGCATAGGTAGGTTAGAATGTACTAAAATAGAAGTGGCAAGCCACTCTGCAATTTTATCTATACCTCCATAGTTCCATACGAATCACACATGAAGTTATTAGCCGTGTATGTTTGTCACTCTTTCACGCAAAAACTACTGGACGGATTTGGTTGAAATTTGGAGTGGAGAGAGAATATATCCTGGATTAACACATAGGCTACTTTTTATCCCGGAAAATCAAAAATTCTCATGGGATTTTTTAAAAACCTATATCCACGCGGACGAAGTCGCGGGCATCAGCTAGTATTATTAAAAATGCGAAAGCGTGCCTGTCTGTTATCTTTTCATGGCCCATAGTACAGATTTTGACAATATGATACAGAGATAGCGTGCATTCCGGAATTTTTTATCCTGGAAAATTAAAGTGTTCTCATGATAAATGTAAGGACTGTAAACAATTTCTTGTAAACATTCTATTTTCGAACTGACGAATAGGATTTATTGACGCGGCGCTGATTTGTTTTTCTGGCATAATTGAGGTTTAAGACTTCAAGTTTCAAAAACTTAGAGTTAAACTTATAAAACAAAGAGTTCCCACGGGATTTTTAACAAGCCTAATCTACGCGGACGAAGTCGCGAGCATACGAGTAACATAGTCTTTGAGCGCATAACATCGTCTTTGAGCCCAAGTAGGCACCTATCTTGTTTAAGAGCTTAAAAATGTAAATATTGCTATGGAATCGAATCTGCGTTCCTGGTAGATATTTCTATGTTATTACCACTAGGCCACCACGGCTCTATATTATTCTAGTATATTATGGTTAAAGTTTACGTGCTACAGATATTTTGTTAGCTGCTGAATTAATTCTCGTGGAAGTTTAGAATTTAATATAAACAGCTAGATATTTATAAGGGCCATAGCCCACGGCGACTTCTGCGACGACACAGTAGTGCGATTTGTAAACGACTCTATCGTCACATGCGGTCGCTATCCTTATGAGTAAAGATACAGTATTAGCTGATACCCGTGACTTCGTCTACGTGGATTTAGGTTTTAAAAATCCCATCAGAACTTTTTGATTTTCCGGGATAAAGAGCTTATGTTACCTACTTTGTAGGTTCTTAACTATATCATGCAATAATCACAAATAATATGGCAGTCTTTATTGAACCCCTTTGGTTTCTACACGGCATCGTACCGGAACGCTTAACCGCTTGGCGGCACGGCTTTGCCGGTAGGGTGTTAACTAGCCACGGCCGAAGCCTCCCACCAGACCAGAACAGAAAAAAGTTATAAAATTCCAAACGCCTGCCGGGAATCGAACCCGGGACCTCCCACTAATAAGACCACAGCGCTTACCGCTGCACCAGGGAGGTCGTCAAAACGTACACTTCTAGGGACTAGTAAGCGTAGCGTGGGTCGCCCTCCGACACGATGGACTAACGATATCGTTACGTTCCGTCCGAGATCGTAACCAAAGTTATGACCCACCGGTCTATTAGAGTTAAAGCAAACAAAACTATTTGCAGATCGCGTTTTATATAAATAGTGCGAAAATGGGAGCATCTCCGACAGGTAGAGGTGTTCTAAAATATAAATGGAAAATTATGCGAAATAGCCATGTAGGTACTTATCTACAGCTATAGGTTTTTGAGTTCCCCTGGGAACTGATTTTCCGAGATAAAACTCTATACCTATTAAAATACCAAATCGATTTAGTCATCGTGGCGTAACAGACAACCAAACTTTCACATTTATAATATTACTAGAGGATGTCCGCGATTTAGTCCGCATGGATTTAGGTTTTTAAAGATCCCGTGGGAACTGCTTGATTTTCCGGGATAAAAATTTGCCTATGTCAATAACAGGGACACAAGCTACCTCGGTACCAAATTTCATACGAATCGCTTAAGCGGATGGGTTTTTGGTAATCCCGTGGGAACTCTTTGATTTTCCGGGAAAAAAGTAGCCTATGTCCGTCCCCGGGATATAAGCTAACCCTGTACCGAGTTTCGTCAGAATCGGTTAAACTTTTGGGCCGTGAAAAGGTAGCAGACGGACAGACAGACACACTTTCGCATTTATAATATTAGTATGGATATATAAGTATAGTAAGTATAATATCTATTAGGCTTAGGATCAGTTTGTCTGAGTTTCAGAAAAAAAGATTTTTTGAGTTGAAAAAGTTATGATATAGGCGTGCGATACGCGATCTGGTTGATAAGAGAAATTATTTCTAGAAAGAGATTGTCGTTACATGAAAAAGTTAGGTCATTAGGAATGGCTATAATAGTTAGGTAGGTATAGGTAAGGTATTATTTTTTAGTCATTAGCCACGTGATTTTCTGTGCCGATCGCTAACGACTGTAGGTTGGCTGCGGAAATAGAGGGCTACCTACCTTGTACATTATTAAATAGTGGAGTTATATTTTATTTATTTTTATTTAAACAACTTTATTGTAACAAAATTACAAAGACAATAATTATGATACACTTAATTAAACAGAGGTCACCCTCTGGTCACCCTCTGGTCCCAGGTAACCCATACTTACGAACCTACAGAACTGTAAGACGGGGAGTCGCCATGCAACTATATATACATATTAGGTATACATAAACATACACTCTAATAGGTACATACTGTACAGTAAATATATAAATATATATATGTAAATATATGTATATAAAACATTAAATCTATGTAATATAATTAAATAAATAATACATAGTTAAATAAATAGTAGATTTTCCGTTGAAAATCAGTAATGTCAAAGCCGGCTCCATTTTAATGATGCCACAATGGTCGCAGATGGCTGTCCAATCAAAGCCTTGTCTGATTTATCACAGCCACGAGCGATAACGAGTGTTGATACTATCGCTGTACCAGAACTGTATATGATAACATCGTACCTACCTTCTAATACTATACCTTACATACAAGAGTGAATAGGCACCTTCTAGGCAAACGCACCCCATCTTATGAGTACATCATTAATTCCCTCAGGTGTGATCGTGGTCGCCAGATAGCAAAAAAAACCGGCCAAGTGCGAGTCAGACTCGCGCACTGAGGGTTCCGTACTCGGGTATTTTTGTTTTAGGATTTACAGGTAAAGCCCTTTCATATGATACCCCACTTGGTATAGTTAGTTATCTTACTTTGAAAATTGAAAATATGTAGTACTAATATTATTTGTTCATGAACACATTTCAATTTTTTTTTAATGACTTTTAACCACTAATTCACGGTCTTCGGATGTTTTTCCTTTACTCGTGCCATAATAGGCCTACGTGCCAAATTTTATGATTCTAGGTCACGGGAAGTACCCTATAGGTGTTCTTGACAGACACGACAGACATATACAAAAAAGTTATCCTAAAAGGGTTCCATTTTTCCTTTGAAGTACGGAACCCTAAAAATACTACATCTATAGGAAATAGAAATAAAAAGATTTTTTTCAAATTAACTTTTACAAGTGCTTTTGAATCCTCAAAAGAATCTACCATCTAGTTCGAAATGCCATTATCAGGTAGGTACACTATATGGCGACATAAGTTTTCTTTCTTTATACGAGTATTTTTTCGTACCTTCAAAATGATAAAGTTTTTTGTGGTTACATTCTTTACAGTACTTACAAAATAATAGCCCCAAAGAGGCCCCAGTTGTGTCACAGCTTGTCACGTAAAATTTAGGGTTTGGGCTTTATTGGGCCAGTTGGGGCCGCTCCCAAATTATTGTGAGGGACCCTTTTTACGGACAAATGTAATCGCGGGCCATTCTACTGCGCAATCCTAAAGGATCTGTAGATTAACGTGTAACTTGAGATCTAGGTTAGATACTTTTATTATAGCGAGAGAGCCAGTGCGTGCCAGACCTTCGTTATTTTATAAAAGCTGAAAGTTTCTCTGCGTGTTGTCCCCAACACAGGAACGATCAGTGACTATGAAGTTTGGTACATGGTGACTTAGCGGATGACAACTGATATAGGTGTAAAAATCTTATGTCAAAGTATACAGTCTAATTTTTTATATTTTCTTTGGAGTAGTATTAGAAATCACGTAATGCATTACCAGAAACTTGGTGTCTGTTTATAGAACTTATAAAGTTTATGGGTGTCTCGCAGGGGGCTACCACGACACAAAGTTTCTGGCAATGTATGTCGTGATTTCTAGTACTATTCCGAACAAAATATACAAAATAAGATTTTATAGTTTGACGAAAAATTGTTTACACCTTTATTACCTGTTATCTCCCAAAGCCGTCATGATATTATAAACTTCATAGTCGCTGACCGTTTCTCCCTGTATTAGAGACGATACGATACTTTTTTTATAAAATAATGATGTCTGGCAAGTGCTGGCTCTTAGCCCATTATATTTCCCTTTACGCTTAAAAAGTTTGTCGTTTTATGTACGTTACGTATGTTACGTTTTTATATATATATATATATACCAAGTACAGACTGAGGCCCTTATTATTTTAATACGGCTAACTAATGCCCGCGACTTCGTTCGTGTAGATTTAGGTTTTTAAAAATCCCATGGGAACTCTTTGATTTTCCGGGATAAAAAGAACTATATGCATTTCTCCAGGTATTCAACTATATCTACTTATACAAAAAGTGTGGGACACCTTCCAGCACAATGGACCGACGATATAAAGCGGCTGGCGGGAAGTGGCTGGATGAGGAAGGCTGAGTACCGAGTGTGGTGCCGCTCTTTAGGGAATGCCTATGTCCAACAGTGGACGTCCACAAGCTGATGATCATCCCAAAAAGCAGGGGTTTACTATAAAACTATTGTAGTACAATATAAGAAAGTCGTAAAGTAGCTGCATGGACCTCTTTCAACGACGTTTTAATTAAAAACCACTGAACAGAAAATTACTGTTTTACTCGGCTCCAGTACAATCTAGGTACTTGCGGCCACGGGTACAAAGTTGGGACTTATTGCTAGTTATAAAGCTATCATTTTCTCGTTTATTTTTAGGGTTCCGTACCTCAAAAGGAAAACAGGAACTTTTAAAGGATCACTTCGTATACAACGAACGTCTGTCCATCTGTCTGTCAATTCGGGAGAATCAAAACCTATAGGGTACTTCCTATTGCCTAGATTTATGAAATTTAGCAGGTAGCAATGTCTTATAGCATTTGTAAAGGAAAAAACTGGCCAAGTGTGAGTCAGACTCGCACACCGAGGGTTCCGTACTCAGGTATTTTCCCCGACATTTTGCACGATAAATAAAAATGCATATTTTTATGCATAACAAAAATAAATAAAAATCTGTTTTAGAACGTACAGGTAAAGCCCTTTCATAAATTATGAAAATACAAACTATTCATGAACACATTTTAATATATTTTTTGTGATGTAGTAAACACAAATTCTCGTCTTTGGATTGTTTCCTTTACTTGTGCCATAGACTTACCTACCTGTCAAATGTCATGATTCTAGGTCAACTGGAAAGTACCCTATAGGTTTTCTAAGCAGACACGACAGATGAACAGAGACCGACAACAAAGAGATCCTATAAAGTTTCCTTTTGAGGTACGGAAGCCTAAGAAATCCTATCTACGTATCTGACAGAGTCACTAAAAAGTTAAAAAAGCACTAGGCTTAAGTTAGCTTAGTTGGTAAAGTTACTAATCAATTTACATGGTGTTAGAAGGGTGATATTGATATGGGTAGAGACTGCTGTAACAAACGCACGGTCAGTAAAAAGTCAAAGGTTAATTGCTTGGTCCAACCTGCAGACTGTATTGCAGTGAGTCACGTTAGTCACCCATTATCCCATTGTGCCACCTATCTACTCATTATCTCTCATTCCTTTATTTACCCCCTATTTCTAATGAGCCTCTCTTTAAAACTCATTTAGCATTTTACAATAAAAAGTTTATTGGATAGAATCAGGCGTTACTTTGCGGAAGTTCATGTTTAGCAAGAAACAGTTAAAAATTATTTTGCTATAATCCGCCAACAGGATAAATCTGTATGGTCAAACATGCAGTTACAAGCTAAGCACCGCTTACCTCCCCAACCAAGCAATAAAGCCAAGTTCCCAAGCAAGCACTGCCACCACCATTCACATGCAACACCACACAAGACTTTTCCACTACTCTCGACGCACGTTTCGCCCCGACACCGGAGCATCCTCAGGAGATTTCGACTTTACAATGCTTGAATCACTTGACAATACAGCATTGTAAAGTCGAAATCTCCTGAGGATGCTCCGGTGTCGGGGCGAAACGTGCGTCGAGAGTAGTGGAAAAGTCTTGTGTGGTGTTGCATGTGAATGGTGGTGGCAGTGCTTGCTTGGGAACTTGGCTTTATTGCTTGGTTGGGGAGGTAAGCGGTGCTTAGCTTGTAACTGCATGTTTGACCATACAGATTTATCCTGTTGGCGGATTATAGCAAAATAATTTTTAACTGTTTCTTGCTAAATAAAAAGTTTTTTGAAAAATTAACTTCATTTTTGGGATTCCGTACCTGAACTCCGAAGGGTGCCAACGGGGCCCTATTATTATTATATCTCGCTGTCTCACGCTGTCTACCCGTCTGTTTGTCTGTCTGTCAGGGGGCTGTAGCTCATAAAACGTTATAGTTAGAGTTGAAAGGAGAATCGGCAGACACAGGCCGAATTTTGTGTCTTTACTATACCTACACCTACTCATAATTTAACAGGGCTCTCTCCGTCACTCGTTTCATACAATCATAGTTCCAATTTCATTTGAATATTAAGCAACCAAAGTCCATGAAATTTTGCAGACATATTCTAGAAACTAATATCTGTGACTGTGGTGTTTTAGATTTTTCTAAAAATATGTAGTTTTAAAATTATAGGGGCACAAAGATTTGTATGAAAATTTTTAAGACCGCGTAACTTTGAAACCGAATATTTTAACAGAAATCTGGAAAACCACAGACATAGATATTAGTTTCTAGAATATGTCTGCAAAATTTCATGGACTTTGGTTGCTTAATATTCAAATGAAATTGGAACTACGATTGTATGAAACGAGTGTCGGAGAGAGCCCTCTTATAAAAAGTATTTCAATTGATTTTACATGAGACCACCGTGGTTCGTGAATAAAAAGTCAGTAAAAAGTCAAAGGTTAATTGGTCCAGTCTGCAGATATATCGCATACGGAATGCCGTCACTCTGGAAAGTCACCAATTATCCCATTGTGGCACCTATCTACTCATTGTCTCTCATTCCTTTATCGTCAAACTTCGCGACGGCTAATGAGCCTCTCTTTAAAACTCATTTACCCTTTACAATGAAAAGATTTTGAAAAATTAAACTGCATTTTTTAAATACCAAAGTTATTCTGAGACTAAAGAAAAGATCACTCACCGAGACCATATCTAGTATCTACGTATGTGCTTAAAATCCATACTAATATTATAAATGCGAAAGTGTGTCTGGCTGTCTGTCTGTCTGCTACGTTTTCACGGCCCAACCGCTGAACCGATTTTAATGAAATTTGGTACAGACTTGGGATACATCCCGGGGAAGGACATAGGCTACTTTTTATCCCGGAAAATCAAAGAGTTCCTACGGGATTTAAAAAAATCGAAATCCACGCGGGCGAAGCCGCGGGCATCCCCTAGTTAGTATAAATGAGTACATACCTACCTACCCTATAGGTTGAAGACAGACAGCGAAGTGATCCCATAAGGATCCCTTATTCCTTTTGAGTTACGGAACCCTAAAAACGTAACATTGAAATATAATATTACTAATTATACTCTCTTAGTAATTCAAAAAATCTTTTTAAATTATTCTCTTTTTAAGAACAATTCGAATTGAAATCAACGTAGTTTTTTAACCAGCTTACTTGCTACTATTTCAAACTGACATGATTAATTCTACACGAACGGTAACATTGCATTTCCCTGTGGAAAAGTCTGGAAAAACAATTTTATTTGTCTTTGTAATGCAAATGGCGTACACTTTCTCCGTAAACACCTACTACAAGATTTATAACTCAAAATTTAAGAAACCCCCGACATGAAAACTAGAAAAGAGCTGATAACTTTCAAACGGCTGAACCGATTTTCTTGGATTATAGCTAAGAACACTCTCGATCAAGCCACCTTTCAACAAAAAAACTTAATAAATATCGGTTCATTAGTTTAGGAGCTACGATGCCACAGACAGATACACACGTCAAACTTATAACACCTCTCTTTTTGGGTCGGGGGTTAAAAAATGAATGTCACGTATATTCATTCACTAGCCGATGCCCGCGACTTCGCCCGCGTGAATTTAGGTTTTTGAAATCCCGTGGGAACTCTTTGATTTTCCGGGATAAAAAGTAGCCTATCTGCTAATCCAGGATATTATCTATCTCCATTCTGAATTTCAGCCAAATCTGTCCAGTGGTTTTTGTGTGAAGGAGTAACAAACATACACACACACACACACACACACACACACACACACACACACATACAAACTTTCGCCTTTATAATATTAGTGTGAAGATGCCCGCGACTTCGTTCGCGTGGATTTTGGTTTTTAAAGATCCCGTGGGAACTGTTTGATTTTCCGGGATAAAAAGTATCGCCTATGTCCGTCCTCGGAATATAAGCTAACCCTGTACCCGTCAGAATCGGTTAAACTGTTGGGCCGTGAAAAGGTAGCAGACAGACAGACACACTTTCGCATTTATAATATTAAGTATGGATTATGGATATTTTCTGAGTACCTATCATATCATAATATAAAATTACGACTCAGACTATAAGCAAGTGATAAACTATGTAATTTTTTTGAGCTTTAAAGGACAGGAAGTGTCGGGCAGAATAACAATATTCTGTAAAGGGAAAATATCTGATTCCACGAACGCAAGTAAAAAGAGAGAACTTTTGTAATAAGCTGACTCACTATTATGTAGAACGTTTCTAGGGACTTTGTAATATTGTAAGAGACTGCAGAAAATAGACAGGAATATTTTTAAACAGAAAATAATTTTATTCTAGCAATTTCTTGAGTATGGTTAGTATATTTATAAATATAGTTTGTTAAAAGGAAAAAAAACACCTATAGGAATTTAAAATAGTCGGGAGCATAATACAAAACGTACGTAGTACTAGCAATACGTACGTAGCCGAAATTCCACGGATAAATACGAAGCGACTTGCCTCCTCATTTCTAATTCGAGCTGCTAGGATATGGAACGCCCTTTCAGCATCAGTTTTCTCCTCTAATTATAATATAGACACCTACAAGTTAAGAGTGAATAGGCATCTTTTAAGCAAGCACACTCCATTTTAGGCTGCATCATCACTTGCCACCAGGTCTGATTGCAGCCAAACGCTAGTCTATAAATAAAAAAAATAAAAAAAATATGCCAAACTAGCTGATGCTCTTTGGTTTTCCGGTATAAAAAGTAGCCTATGTCACTCTTCAGATTTTTTATATAGTATGCAACAAGTGTAAATTAAAAATTTATAACACCCCCGACGATCCCAAAGTATCTGAGTTTTCTAAAACATCATTTTCAAATAAATAATTATGTATTTAGGCAACGTCCATCTTGACAGCTTGACATTTGTCTATTGACATAATATTATGAACCTAACGGTTATCTAACCTTCTTTTCTACAAGAAAACTAGAAAAGAGCTGATAACTCTTAAACGGCTGAACCAATTTTTTTAGATTATAGCTAAGAACACTCTCGATCAAGCCACCTTTCAAACAAAAAAAACTAAATTAAAATCGGTTCATTCGTTTAGGCGCTACGATGCCACAGACAGATACACAGATACACAGATACACAGACACACAGATACACAGATACACACGTCAAACTTATAACACCCCTCTTTTTGGGTCGGGGGTTAAAAAATCAAGTCAATCCTTTGCTTTGCTCCGATGCGACGTTTTTGAAGAACAAATCGACATACTTTCGCATATTTATAACATGGATAGTGATATCTTTGTTAAAATTTCATAAAAATAAATACAATTTGTAACGAAAGGTTGTAAATATTTAAATAGATATTAAACGTTGCTTTCAAAGTTCAATCATGAATTTGTAATAGGTACGATTTTGTTCGCAGCATTCCGGCCCACTTTTATATATTTTTCGGAATAAAGGTTTAGGCGTACACAACGCGTGACGGAAACGTGTTACAGTTATAAGACCAGGAACTGTTTGAAGATGTTTGTAACGAGACGTCGCGGTCAGCGTCGCCCTCTACCTACATAATATCCTTACATTACAGATGCTTGGGAGATTTTTAGGGTCTTAACTCGTTATTGCTTTGATTTCCAGTGTCATACTAAATTTGACATAATCATATCAATTCATAGAACACGATTTTTCTTTGAAATTCTTGCTGAAATGCGTATAAAGGCGCACCATACCCATACGCCCTTATTGCCGCGAACTGAAATCATGATACGAGTGAAAACCCTAACTCCAGAAGGTCTAAAGCGCCGGGCAAATGTCGTCGCTTACGCGTTTCTTCGAGGTTTCTGCGATTGGTTTATCTTTTAAGCAACCTAGGGAAAACTAAAGTATACTAACATAGTTCAATGGTCCTACAAAATTAATGTCGAGTGTCATTGCCGTCTTCAGTAATGTGTGACCAAATCTTTATCCATTATTTATGAAATAAAGCATCACTTTTGCTAAATAATGCGCGAGCGAGGTCGACCTGAATTATAAACCAAACGGAAAAGCTTTTCAACAAAGGGATTCAATGTTGAAGCAACAATTATTTCAAAATTACGTGTATTCAATTTGTGGAATTTAAAAAGTTTCTGAAAGTTCAGTTGTTTCGGGTTTTGATCCCGTCAGTAAAGCTACGGTCACACTTGGGAATAATTATTAACTTTTGTGCGATGCGACGCGAGAACGTCCAAGGCGTGAATTTATACGTGCACGTCTACACACTTTTTGTAGTCGCGTAGGTGTGGCTAAGGGTGAAATCTATGGGTAAAAGTGGCTTTGCTTAGACTTAAGATATAGTGAAAACGAGACAGATGTATATCTCTCACATATGTCTGTCTCGTTTTAACTCAATCTTAAGTCTGAGCAATGTCAAAGTGCGCTATAAATCTCACCCTTAGTCGTTTTTTGTCTCACAGGTTTGGATGATGCTTAATACGAGCTAAGGTCCTATTAGGCGCAATGCATATCAGGAGGGAACGTATTTTCTTTTTGAGAGAGAGAAATAAAAGATACAAGTCTACGCGATAGAAAGAGAGGCGTTTATTAAATTTTAAGCCGCAGCGCTGTGCCAGCGTAGTTATTGTACTTTATTGCGCAGTAGGTACCTATCGTTTTTGCTCAGTCATTTTCCTGTAGGTACACATTGAAATCCTGTCGTCTAGGTGTAAATTTTTATACAAAAAGCGATAACGTTTTTCTCCCCGTAAATGTAGTCCATAATTTTTAGAAATATGTTGGATATAATGAAGAACTTTGCTCGTACGTTTAAATTTTAAAGAAATATTGCTTACGTTAAAAGTTTCTAGCGTCTAAATATCCATATTTTTGACCCAAGAACTTACCTGGGCTCTACCCCATTACGTATAGTGCCTTACTTATTGAGTTTTATCAGTAGAATCGCGTGATTTCCAATTCAATTAAATTTTCTTTAACAAAATTAATGATGTTTCACACTTGCTATTGATTGGCATGTGAAACACAAATGTGTGAACTGAATTTATATGAAAATTGATATTTTCAACTCTATTTTTAGCAAACCTTTGAGCATTTCGGCAACGGGAGTGTATAAAATAAATGTTATATTTTAAGACGTTAATTTAGTGTATGACAATAGGGCTGGCATATAATTAATTATGTTACCTTTAAACGCCCCGTAAATATACTAGATTAAAAAAAACTTGAATTTGCTGGGAAAGTACAAAAACACTGGAATGTTTAGGTATCATCACTACCCATATTATAAATGTGGAAGTGTGTTTGTTTGTAGATTTTTTGGTTTGTCCTTCAATCACGATGCAACTCCTTATAGTTTTCTACAAAAGAACCCTTTGAATATACAGTGTTCGAGTTAAGTTTATGCAAAACCACTTAATCCAAGCAGCAATTGCGCGGGCGAGAGAATTGAATTACTCCGAAGGGAATGCTTCGCGCCTTTCTGCATTTACAAGATGTCTTGTACCTATCTTATTTTTTACCCGACTGCGGCAAAGCCAAAAGGAAGGGTTATGATTTTAGCTGTATATGGTCCGCGCGACATAGGCTTTTTATACGAGAAAAATTTACCTGACGGACATCCAAAAAAGTGGGTGTCTCCAAGATTTTTTTTTGATATTGTATCAAGTGGGATATCAAATTCTGAAAAAAATTCTGAGTTCAAAAATATGAATATGTTGTTATGTTATAAGTATGTTAAAATACATTTTTCAAGGAATTTCTGAAAGGCCGGTAAGTAACGCATTTGCGGTTCCTCTTGTGCTGCAAAGGTTCATGGGCGTCGGTAATCACTTAACATCATAACTGCTCGTTTTGCTCGCTCTTTTTTTTTAAACTAGAAAAGTGTGTTGTGTTTTAGGGGTGGCAAGGAAAGTTTATGCAAAACCACTTAACCCAAGCAGCAATTCCGCGGGCGAGAGAATTGAATTACACCGAAGGGAATGCTTTGTGCCGTTCTGCATCTTACAAGATGCTGGTGTCTTTTATCTTATTCATGAAAGACCCCTAAAGAGCGAGACGGGTCTCGCTCTTTAGGGGTCCGTACATAATTATGTTTTGGTCACAGCTTACAAAGTACTTTATGATTCGTTGTTTTTAGCATTTGTTGTTTAAATACAGTGTAATGGTAGGTACATAATATACCGAGATTTCATATTTCTAACAAGTTTAGTTTCTGAGATAGACTCCATCACAAAAATGGTCTAAAACCGACAACTTTGACGGCCCCCGTTTTTAACCCCCGACCCAAAAAGAGGGATGTTATAAGTTTGACGTATGTATCTGTGTATCTGTCTATGGCATCGTAGCTCCTAAACTAATGAACCGATTTTAATTTAGTTTTTTTTGTTGAAAGGTGGCTTGATCGAGAGTGTTCTTAGCTATAATTCAAGAAAATCGGTTCAGCCGTTTGAAAGTTATCAGCTCTTTTTTAGTTACCCTCACTTGTCGGGGGTGTTATAAATTTTTAATTTGCACTTGTTAAATGAGTAGGTACGACCCAAGTTGGGACAAAAACACAATTTTTAGAGTTTTCGTGTCGTAGCTACAAGAGGCTCGTTATTTAGTGTTGCCAGCTGCAGCGTGGATGCGACGCTAGTACGCTAAGCGTGACCTACTTGCGTACTGCTTTCTTTTGCTTTTTCAAAGCTTTGTCTGTATTTCACTTCTTTCATCGGCACTGCACTAATTGGATCCAAGTTTTGGATGAGGGTATACCTATCTATATATACAACATACGAGCAGATCTTTACTAGATCGTGCCCGGAACTTCAGCTACGTGGATTTAAGAGATACTAGCTGATGCCCGCGACTTCGTTCGCGTGGATGTAGGTTTTTTAAAATTCCCGTGGGAACTCTTTGATTTTCCGGGATAAAAAGTAACCTATGTGCTAATCCAGGGTATAATCTATCTCCATTCAAAATTTCAGCCCAATCCGTCCAGTAGTTTTTGCGTGAAGGAGTAACAAACATACACACACACACACACACACACACACACATACAAACTTTCTCCTTTATAATATTAGTGTGATTTAATTTAAGAGATAGCTTGCATCTCAGGGAAGAACATAAGCTACTTTTTGTCCCAGAAAATCAAAGAGTTTTTGATTTTCTGGGACAATTTAGATTTTTTAGGAATGCCGTAAGAACTCTTTGATTTTCTGGGACAAAAAGTGGCCTATGTTCTTCCTCGGATTGCAAGCTATCTCTGAAATCAAATTTTGAAAAATCAGGACAACATACCAGAAAAGTAATATAAAATATCAATTTCCAAATTGTCCCTACCGAAAATCTAATTTCGGACC